>NC_044913.1:32310646-32910646 GCF_001633185.2 Quercus lobata
TTCAGACTTCCATGAGGCTAATGCCACATGTCACAGCTAGCTAGGTCACGCTATGTCTACCCAGTGTATCTTACTTGCCATATTAGTGATATGCCATCTACCACCTTAGCAGAGTCCTCTTTTCAGTCTGACAAACTTGATCTCATATACGGTTCCTAACTCAAATTAACCCATTTGGGTCCAATATACCCAAAATTCACCAACCCACTTACAAATTCATTTTACATTGTGCCAATCTATCATCCATGCAATTAAGTTCGATGTCACTTTTCAAGGATCTTCACGCAACTTATGTTTAAACTCAAGGCATCAGCAAGCTTCTACCTTGATTTTGAAGGGAGTGTTAAAGATATTAATTTATATTAGTTTATTTTATAATGGCGCAAGAGACTCAATTTAGTGCAATGCCCAATTAGGGTAAACTGTAGCTCGTAGCTCCTAGTCTTTATATATGCCCGGCATAGGGTTCATTGTAAATAAAAATTTGGAATTCAGTAAACAAATAGAGATTGATAGATTTGAGAAAACAAATAGGTTTATAGTAAAGAATCATGTCTTTCGGCAAATGGTATACTCCATTAGGTCCAACAATTAACCCTTCTACCGTATATATTACACAAACCGCTAGTAATAGGAGCTAGACCGTCTCAGTATTAGCCTATAAATATTGTTCATGAAAATAAGGCAGTTAATTAATGAGCGGAGAGCAGGATTAGTAGTGCATTTTGTTGAGAAACTTGGACCTGAAGCATTATTAGAGGTAGTATAAGAAAGAAGGAAGTTTGTCTGAGAATCTGTAAAAGAGAAAGTGAAAATGACCCAAAGAGAAAGGACTTTGAATCCTTTTGTATATAAATCATGATGGTAGTAGTGCTAAGAGAAAAGAGTTTACAAGGATAGAAGAAAGGAAAGAAATGGCACCGGTCGGACTACCTCCTGGTTTTAGGTTCCATCCGACCGACGAAGAGCTTGTGAATTATTATCTCAAGAGGAAAATCAACGGCCAAGAAATCGAACTTGACATTATTCCTGAGGTTGATCTCTACAAATGCGAACCATGGGAGTTAGCAGGTATGATCCTCCACCTCACACCCAACTTCAATATTGATTTTTTATCTCTTTGATTCTTTTTCTGTATGGTTTCTGTGTTAGATTGCATTAAGCACCAGAATGCCATTCTATTGAGTACCAGTCAGATGATAGCGTACATACATAAGGTTCTTTTAGTATTTTGTCTTTTTTAAAGCAAGCAGGAAAGTCCATTCATTAATTTGACACCCGCCATCAAAGATTGCCATGTCTTGGGATGCCGTTCTTTCTTTCATTCTTTCTTTATTTCTTTATAGATTTCCTCTTATTTTACTGAATTAAGTATTCGATATTCATTCAGAAACAAAATAAAAATAAAAATAAAAATTGTGTTTGTTGTATTGCTATTATAAGAGTCAATACTCTATGTTTGTTTGAAATTTTGCTATAAATTATTGTAGAAAAATCATTTTTACCAAGTAGAGACCCAGAATGGTACTTCTTTGGACCCCGGGATCGAAAATACCCAAATGGATTTAGAACAAATAGAGCAACTCGAGCTGGATATTGGAAGTCGACTGGAAAGGACAGAAGGGTTACATGCCAGAGCCGACCCATTGGAATGAAGAAGACGTTGGTTTACTACAGAGGACGAGCGCCTCAGGGGATTAGAACTGACTGGGTTATGCATGAATATCGCCTTGACGACAAGGAATGTGAGGACCCCTCCGGAATTCAGGTACCTACATTCTTGATGCATGCTTTTGCTTTGTGGTCTTACACCGTATTATTGATCCTTGATAATATTATTGATAAATGCACTGACAATCTAAAAGAGTAATAACATTGTTCCACATATGGCGCTGCTCTGTGATTAGTCACTATGGCTCTTAAAAATATTGTTGTCCCATATTAGGTTTATATTCATTATCATCATCATCAACAACAACATATATAATATAATATGCACTTTTTCTAGTGCGATCGATGACACTTCGGCTGATCAACTAATAGTTTCTTGATTTACTAATTAAACTACTGCAACATGGAGAACAAAAGAACTGAAAAATCCACATCTATTAATACTCTTGATCAAAATACTTTGCTTTTGATGGAGAAAATTTCATCCTTCCAAGCCGCCTCCTCCAACAGCAAAAAAACTAATCAGTGGCATGGAAATACCCCTCCTAAAGACCAATGTTGTGATGAATTGAGAAATTCAATTTATCTCACATTTCTGTGTATTTTTGGGTCATAATTGGCCGGATAAGTGATGAACTAGTAACGAATATTGAATTCATAAGGATTTTCAACAAAAGCATTTCATTCATGGCACCATTTTCCAAAGTGAGTTTTCTTGTGTCAATACTCCTTTTAGCATTAATCCCCAACCAAATTCATCTTAACTCTTACCCTCTTTTTCTAATTTTGGGCAAAAGACATTGTAATAGTAATTATATTACTAGAAAATTATTCACTTCATTTTACTTTACGATTTCCACTCTATTATTACTAGTACACTTTTTTATTTTCCACATAAATGTTACTATTTGACTTGAAAAGCATGATGTCCGATGCTTATCCCGGTGAGAAAAGCATTTTTCCTTGCTTTTCTCCCCCACCTCTTTTATACCAAAGGACAGAAAGAAAGCTGAAGCTTCACCAATTGCCATTATATATGCTAGATCACTGTTTAATTAATTACAACCACAGCAGCAATGACAATTAAACCTAATAATTACTACCGGCAGTCTGAACATAGATAAGGCGTGTGTGGTAACGTGAGAAGTGCATGACGTGCATGCAAAGTTAGGGTCTCTCTCTCTCCTTTGTAATTTTTTTATTAATATTTATAATATAAACAAAAATGCCTGACATATTCGTTGCTTGCATTGGTCTTAGATCTCTTAAGTGACAAAGTGTTGCTTCACTTTGTCTTTCTCTAGTAAGACAAAAGTACCATCCCCGAATGACCCGAATCCCAGCTCAAACCATATTATTAATCTATTTTATCAACTTTTTAATATTCTCTGATCTACAAAATGTAGATTCTATGACTATTGTTATGCACTCCAAAAGCGTCATCCCTATCACTTTCACGGTGTAAGAAGGTGTCGGCTGCTTTTTACTTTATTCCAAACATTAAAACAACAAGCCAGTCGATATCAATCAAATTATTCATCCTCTAATTATGTATTGTAGCAAGAAATGTATCCTTTCCAAGGGTTATGGATTTGGATTTAAAAGATTTCAATCAATATATTGTATTAGAAATTTCAATACATTGTGAATTATTCTCTCCAACATATATGATGGGTTTCACAAGCAAAAGTATTGCAATGCTTCACCCTATTGTAATAGTTAAACAATTAGTCTTACATACACAAGCACTGAGGAAGCCACTGACTATACGAAAGATGGAAGATTTTCTGCTACTTCAGTTCTATACTAATACAATAATTCTTGTTAGAGTAACAATTTACGCATCAGTTTCAGCCCCAATTATTGACTGACTGCTTTAAACTTTATTTGGCCTTGGATACAGGCTTTAAATAATATCCATAAGGATGTTATATATATATAGAAGACTTACAATTTAATAAACCAGCTTTAGTCTTTATTTGCCTCTCTGTCGCGCTCTCTTCTCTCTCACAACACTTGTCATATAGAAAAACAAAAATGTATAAAACGTAAAGCATTTTGCTTTAGATACACTTATAATAATTGGTTACCTGCAGGATACGTATGCGCTTTGTCGCGTGTTCAAGAAAAATGGAATCTGTTCTGAAGTAGAAGAGCAAGGGCAATGTAGTTTATCATTACTTGAGAGCTCACAGGGTGTAATAAATGAGTATGAAACCATGTCTCCAGATGTTACCATGGCATCATCATCATGCTTGGATGAGGAAGACAAAGATGATTCGTGGATGCAGTTCATCACAGACGATGCATGGTGTTCTTCTAACGCAGCTGTGGGTGGTGGTGGTGGTGAAGAAGTCTCTCGCGTGGCATTCACAAATTAAACCATCTAGTAGCATGCACGATTGGAGGCCAATAACATTAAAAAAGAAAATATTGGATATAATAAGACACTATTCGAAAACAGTTTCTAAGATTTTTCAATTTTCATATGTAGATTAATTATCTCTAATTGAATTTGATGGTTTGGTTGGGTTGCTTCAATAGGGTCAATTTATCGGATGACTCTATGGAGAGTTTTTTTTTTTTTTTTTTAATTTTTTTTTTTCTCTTGAGATTTGCCTCTTCTTCGTGGCAATTTGGGTGTTACTTGTGGAATAAAAGGACATAAGTGTTACTTATCGTTGTTTTTGATATTTAGAATGGCCGAATGCATGGGCCGGGTATATATACACCACCTAATTTGCAGTCTTCTAACCTTCAGAGTCTTATGTATCCAATGCATGGGCCGGGTATAAATCTTCATACATATATTCATTAGAGAAAAAATTGAGATTTTGCGGTGGTGTTGTGCGACAAATTAAATTTGGAGCAAATAGTCTTTGTTATTTGTAAAAGCCTGATAATGATGTGCCTTCCGACGAATCGGAAGACTTGGAACAAACCAAACTCTACCTTGGCATAATTTTATAGATGCATTTTACCACCAAATTCTCAAAATCAAGAAAACCCTAATCCCACCTCAATGATGTTCCCAAAATGCAACGTGCAGACATCAAATAACATGATGCACCAAACCAAAAAGAAACCATGATAACAAGAAAACCAAAATATTTTATGAGGCAAGTATCACACAAACAAAGCATAGGGTACAGTCATTAAATACTCCTCTCAATTAAGTGAATGTCAACTAGGCTTTTGTAGCATGAAGCATAAATCAAAGATATGGATAAAAATCATGGAACAATGGATGCTTGAGATGGGAACCTACAATGCCTGAGTTAGCAAGCAAGATTCTTAAATTCGAAATGGCAAAAAGGAAACATATTGAATTCAACATCAAGGATTTACTACTGTCTACCAAAGCAAGCTTAACAAATAAATCATATTGATAATTATGTTTTGTCAATGACCAAATCACGTAGCTGTATTGAGTTTCATACTTGTATTAACAAATTTATTTAAGATAATTTAAGGGTTGGACAACCATGGCAACAACTAAACAAGCACAAAACGGTAACTAGGATAACGAATTACAACCGAATTTCAAGATAGTTGCTTAAAGGCACTTAAACCAATTCATTGAGCTTAAGGTACACACAATTTAAAGATTCCATAAGTCATAAACCAACATATTTGGACTTAAAACATGCTAAACATAAAGTTCCAATATGTTTTAGACCGCGGTAGCATGATGACGTAAATGAAATCTAAAGCCATGACCGACTCATCTTTGCAAAAGTTGTTATAATGAGTCATAAACATGATTCGATGCTGAAATTTTAATTAGAAAAGAAAAAGACACTCAAGATTTTTTTACTACCAAGAGGATTAATTTTGGTCCAAGCATTAGAAATAATATACACAACCAAGAAAACTTAAAGGACTATCAAGTACACAAGCTGTCACTTGCATACAAAATCAATGAACAAGAAAGGAAACATCGTTTGATTGGACTGTAATCATTGAAAGAACTCATGGAATAGCTAAACAATTCAAATACATGACTAGAAAGAATAGAACATGAAGAGAATTCCTTACCAAAAGCTCAAGCATAAACTACAATACAAATCAGAAACAGATTTAGTGCTTGATGCATAAATATTGTCCAATTTACATTAGGTATTCAGAAAATGAAGTTGCAACTACATAATTAAGTCAATTCCCCTACAAACACCATACATTCCCCTACAATTCCTGTCTATCCCATTAGGAACCACTAGGTTCCTAACAAGTGGTATTAGAACTATTGGTCTTGATACGTGTAAAGATGACTTACAATTAGATTTACAAAAAGTGCAGAGAATGTTCAACAAAGTTTTCGAGAATTTCAAGGCTTTATGCAAATCTCACAAGTCTATGAAAGAAGAACTCTCAAAATTGGAGGATGTTGAGAACATGGCTGAAGAAGAGTTACAATCTCTTGATTCAATGGAACTCGGAGATCAAATTGAGTTCCAAGAACCAACAACTATTGTTACAAACCAAGATGCTGATTTCTATGTCAAAGAGGAGCTAGAAGAGTTGCAGCTTCTCGAAGGTACAAGAAATAAGTTACAACTTCTTGAATCAACTGAACTAGCCCATGGTTTTGAAGATCCATGTTTTTATGCTGTATTTTGTCTGCTCAATTTGCGTACCAAAATCTCATTTTTAACAAAATTGCAAAAATTACCTTCTTAATCATGGGACTGAGAAATTTTTTAAAACAACAGAATTTATCCCAATTGGACGATGGATTATCTCATTTTTCACGTTCAAAGTCAAAATGACTAAAATGCCATTTTTACCAATCTTTGATCAAGTTGACCAACAATCAAACCAAGTCAATTTTTTTCCTAAATGAGAATTTTCATCTTTCCATGTTAAATTTTTTTTTTTTTTCAACCATTGTTTGAATGTTGACCAAGATTGACCATGGTTAACCCACATTCTAACCTCGCTTTTTGACCCAAAAAAAAAAGAAAAAGGATTGACTGTTTGAGTGAGAAAATTTATGGTCCAAGTCATAGATGATTTATCCATTTTCAATTTGATAGTTCACAGGCCCAAATCAAATTTAAAATGAGCAAGATATAGTGGAAAAAAAATTGCTGGCTAATTAAAAGTGACAACGGGTCATTATAGTTCAATTTATTGAATTATAAGCAAACAACCTCAGAGTTGCCCAAATAAGATGTCGTTGGAAAGGGCTTGTGATGATTTTCATTTTGGAGAGCTTAATTTGCTAAAATTTCATTTAATAAAAGTCAATTTACCAAAAATCCAGGAATGTCTTTTACTATTATTATTTATTGACTCTTGTTTTTCACTACAACAAAATGTATTTTCAGTGAAGAATAAAGTACCATATAGTGACAAAATTTATATTTCATCGCTATTTATAAATTAAAAAAAAAAATAGTAACATTTAGCAACGAAAATTAGATTTCGTCGCTATATATTGTGTTGAATTAAGGGCACCAAACGAAAGCATAGGCGGGAAATTAAATTCATCTATGGCGGGAAATTAAATTCATCTGTAGCGACGAATTTGTTCATTGCTAAAAGTGTAAGTTTTTTGTGACAAAATTTTTCGTCGCTAAAGGTGTTGTTGGTCACACTATTAGTGACAAAACCGATTTCGTCGCTGAATGTGAGAAATAGCGATGAAAAGCAGTCATCGCTGAAACTGAGGTTGTATTTTTTGTAACGTTATCGGTGACAAATCTGATTTCGTCACTACAGTACGCAATAGTGACAAATCTGATTTCATCACTAAAAACTTTGTACATATACCAACCAGGTCTCTCATTTCTTTTTTTCTTTTTTCTTTTTTCATCCCACAAACCCATCTCTTTCCCTCACTCTCTCCCTCACCCAGCCTGCCGACCCACTAAGAGGCTCCCTCACCCATCCCACCGACAAGCTCGCCGCCGCCAATCCGTCATCGCCAGCTCGCCAACGAGCTCACCGCCGCTGACCCTTCCTCTCCCCTTCATCCTTCCCTCTCTCCTTCGCCCTCCCTCTCTCCTTCACCCCTCCCTCTCTCCTCCACTACCACCCCTTCATTCTTTCACCTTTCCCTCCCCCTTTTTCTCCACTACATCCCTTCTTCCTTCCCTCTATCTCCCCCCTTCCCTTACCTTCTCTTTCCATTGATTTGAAAAATGTAAGGGTTTTTTTTTTTTTTTTTTTTTTAATCTTTTTGGTAAAATTTGGTTTGGATTTGTTTAAATGATATGGGTTTTGAGTAATTTTAAGATTTGTTAGTGTAAGTATGAATTTATAGTATTTAGTTACTTGTAATGGGTTTTTTGTTTGTTAGTTTCTTGTAATGGGTTGGATTTTTTGGTTTGATGATGTTTCTTTGTTGGGATTTTGTAGAATGGGTTTTGAGTAATTTTAAGATTTGTGAGTGTAATTATGAATTTATAGTATTTAGTTACTTGTAATGGGTTTTTGTTTTAGTTTCTTGTAATGGGTTTTTTGTTAGTTTCTTCTAATGGGATGGATTTTTTGGTTTGGTGATGTTTCTTTGTTGGGATTTTGTAGACATGGTAAATTGGTCAAGGCAAGAATGTTTTGTGTTTGGTTCTCGTCAATTTTTGGCTGGTTGAGTTGATATTAGTCACTGCTGATGTTATTGTTGTTATCATTACTATTTTATTTAGAAAGTTTGTTGGCATTCCTTTAACTTGGCATTGGCAATTTGGCATAATATATGGGGGCTTTCTATAAGATGGCCTCTTTATGCTCTTCTGAAATATAGTTTGGCACTTTCAAAAATTTTAGCTTAGAGTTACATGATTGAAGAATAAGGATTGACAAATTCTTATTGTTTTGCATAATAATGCAGGGTGGTATTGTTCGTGCACAAGGAGATGAGTTCTGGCATATGACTAAGGTGAATGAATATTGTGAGTGAAGTGGGATTTTTCTTTTTTTTGAATTGTGAATGAATATTGTTGATTTATATGTGATGGATACTATTTAATTGTTTTTAATATTTGTGAGCATTATATATCGTGATGTTGATTAGTGTTTTTGTGGTGGGTTGTCGTGTTGGAGCAAGCGGGTGGCTTGCATGGAGTTATAAGGTGGTTTAAATTCATATTATTGGGAGTGTTTTTATAGCTTTTTTTTTAATGTGAATTTCATAATGCTTTTCTTTAATAGAAGTGTTCACTGCTCATAAATATAATCTACATTTCATACACACTAAATTATTATAAGGATTATCTCAAAAACATAATTATAAGAATGAATTTCTTTTAAGTGATTCCAAGGTATTTTGATTAAGAGACTTAAACTAACCTTATTGATCACGAGTCTTGAAAACATGTACACCAACACTTTGGAGTTTTTCATAATGCTAAATTGACTTTATATAGAAGTTTTAGAAAAAGAGTCTGAATCATGACAATTTCATCTTTTATTTTATTTTACTTTTTCTAATATGCTATATGATACATTGTATCTTGCCTATTGTTAGGTTTTAAGAGTGAATCTTTCAACTTTGTCGGCTAAAAACAAACATATACGTCTTAAGAATTAAGGAATTGGTATTCCCCATACATCACATCTATTAAGTTCAAGCTAAGAATTCTAAGTAGTGTGCATTAGATAGGTGTAGTGGACACACCATTTGTGTAATAATGCCAAAACTTCTATAAATATATATATATATAATCAAGAATTTATGATTAATAGATGTAAAGTTATATGATTATAGGAGTAATGTATAATAGAAGTGTAGTACACCCATATTTGGGTCTTAAAAATCACATGAAGCCAGTTATCTAAATTTACAACCTTTATTCAATATAGAGTAATCAATCATTTGAATGGATAGTGACTATACACATTCAAAAGATTAATCAAGTGTTCAAAAAATCTTGAATACTCACAAATAAAGAGTTGATTGATCAAAAGTAAATACTAATTAGGAGTGTTTGATAGAACAAAAAGGCAGAAGCTTTATGATATATTTAATAATTTTAGCTTCATAACCAAATGTCAATTAAGCCATAATTGGACCGTGTTTTTCATTTATTTATGTACTTTAGAAGAAATTTAATGGTTTTTTGTTGAATGTGATGACAAGATTAGTAATTTTTTGGGTTGCTGTGGGGGAATAGAAAGAGGCTTCGATCTGTGAAAGTCAAAGACCAAAGCTTAGCAAACAAATCAGACTTGTACGCTTAGCTTGATCATAGTAAGTCAAATTTGTTTAAATACCTATAAAACTCTATACTTGTGATGTTTGTGATTATTTTTGTGGTGGATTATATTGTTGGAGCAAGTGGGTGGCTTGCATGGTGTTATAAGGTGGTTTAAATTCATATTGGGAGTGTTTTTAGTTTCTTGCAAATGTGAATGGACCTTGTTGATTAGATATGATGAATAATACTTTAATTGATTTCAATACTTGTAAACACTCTATACTTGTGATGTTTGTGATTGGTTTTGTGGTGGGTTGTTGTGTTGGAGCAAGCGGGTGGCTTGCATGGTGTTATAAAGTGGTTTAAATTCATATTCAAAGTGTTTTTAATTTCTTGCAAATGTGAATGGACCTTGTTAATTAGATGTGATGAATATTACTTTATTCGATTTCAATATTTGTAAGCATTGTACTTGTGATATTTGTGATTGGTTTTGTGGTGGGTTGTTAAGTTGGAGCAAGCGGGTGGCTTGCATGGTGTTATAAGGTGGTTTAAATTCATATTGGGAGTGTTTTTAGTTTCTTGTAAATGTGAATGAAACTTGTTAATTAGATGTGATGAATATTACTTTATTCGATTTCAATACTTATAAGCATTATACTTATGATGTTTGTTATTGATTTTGTGGTGGGTTGTTGTGTTGGAGCAAGTGGGTGGCTTGAATGGTGTTATAAGGTGGTTTAAATTCATATTGGGAGTGTTTTTAATTTCTTGCAAATGTGAATGGAACTTGTTAATTAGATGTGATCAATATTACTTTATTCAATTTCAATACTTGTAAGCATTGTACTTGTGATGTTTGTGATTGGTTTTGTGGTGGGTTAATGTGTTGGAGCAAGCGGGTGGCTTGCATGGTGTTATAAGGTGGTTTAAATTCATATTGGGTGTTTTTACTTTATTGTAAATGTGAATGGACCTTGTTGATTAGATGTGATGAATAGAATTTTGATTGATTTCAATACTTTTAAACACTCTATACTTGTGATGTTTATGATTGGTTTTGTGGTGGGTTGTTGTGTTGGAGCAAGCGGGCATGGTGTTATAAGGTGGTTTAAATTCATATTGGGAGTGTTTGAGTGTGTAATGTTTATTTTTTTAAGTATTAATATAGACTTGTACATTCATGAATGAGATAGAACTTTATCTAAGTAGCTTATAGATTTAGATGTTAGAATACATTATATATGAGTTGTCCTTATTTTACTAAAGTAGCATTCACCTTGTAATTGTAGTCAAACATGGATAAAAGTTAGATGACAATGGTTAAAATACCTGATGGTAGATTAAGTCATCCATATATTGAAGGGGTCAATGCATTTATTAATTTTGCAAGAGCAGTTGCGGACTTGAGTGGTAATATTCCATGCTCGTGTATTCATTATGTGAATTGCTATCGACAATCTCTTCATACTATGCGTATCCATTTGCTTCATTGTAGGATTATGCAATCTTACATTAATTAATATAATCATGAAAAATCTCATGTATTAAATGAGAACATTCATGATAATGAAATGTCGAATGGTGATCATATGGATGGTATCGGCGCCTTGGTAGATGATCGAATTAGAGGGGAACCAAGAAATGCAACTGAAGATGAGGAAGTGCGTAATTTTAACAAATTTGAGGAAGATGCAAAGTGTGAGTTGTATCCGAGTTACACTGATTATAGTATCTTGAAGTTTGTTATTGAGATGTTGAATGTAAAAGTAATGACCAACTTGAGTAATAAGGGACTTGATATGATGCTAGGATTACTGACAAAGGTTTTATCGAAAGATAACTTGGTTCCAAGGTCAACTTATGAAGCAAAGAAGATATTACATGACTTGGGCATGTCATACGAGCATATAGATGCATGCAAAAATGATTGTGCATTATTTTGGAAGGAAAATGAAAACCTTGATAAATGTTTAGTGTGTGAGGTGCCTAGGTACAAGGATACACATGCCCTAGGTAAGAAGATTCCTCATAAGATATTGTGTTACTTCCCATTGACATCGAGACTGAGGAGATTGTACATGTCAGTCCAAGAGGTAAGGACATGAGATGGTATATAGACAAACGTGTGGACGATGGGATAATGAGGCATCCGACTGATAATGAGGAGTGGAAGGAATTTGATTTGTAACATCCTAATTTTGACCTCGAACCTCGAAATGTAAGGTTGGAGTTGGCTACAGATGGATTTAACCATTTTAGGAATATGAACAACAATTATAGTGTATGGCCTATCATACTTATCCCCTATAACCTACTGCCTTGATTGGTTATAAAGGAGCCATATTTTAGGTTGTCCTTGCTATTTCTTGGTCCCTATCAACCGGAAAATGAGATTGATATATACTTGAAACCATTAGTTAACGAGTTGAAGGAGTTGTGGGAAAAATGTGTAGAAACTTATGATGCTTATAGTAAAGAATATTTTCAAATGCGTGCAACTTTGTTATGGATAATACATGACTATCCTGGATCTAGTAATGTGTTTGGGTGGAGGATAAAGGGTTATCATTCTTGTTACACTTGCAATGATGAACCAGATTCAGAAGCTTTGAAAAGTAAAGTTAGATATATTAACTTATTTTCCTATGGAAAATCGTTGGAGACATAGTTGGTTGCATAATGGTTTATCGGAGAAATGGAAGAGATCTTTAGAGTTACCAGTGGAGAAGATATAAGAGCAGCTAGATAGAATGCCAAATATAATTTTAGGAAAGCATCCAAGTAACAAGAAGAAACAACTCACTGGAGAGCCAAATTGTTCAAAGGTAAGTATTTTGTACAAGCTTCCATACTAGAAAAATAAGAAGCTTAAGCACAACATTGATATCATGCATGTGGAGAAGAACATTAGTGAGAGTACTTACGGTACTTTGTTAGGCATTGGGGGGAAAAACAAGGACACTGACAAGGCACAGATAGACTTGCAAAATATGAACTTTAGACACATGTTGCATTTGAAACAATGTCCTGATGGATCATATTACAAGCCTCGGGCTTTCTTTTCATTAAGCCCAAATGAAAGGGATTGTTTCTATGACTTTTTGAAATCAGTCAAGTATTCGAATGACTATGTAGCCAATATATCAAGGTCAGTGAATGCAAAAAATGGTAAATTATCTGGTTTGAAAAGCCATGTCTATCATGTGCTACTACAATGAATTCTTCCAATTGGGTTGTGAGGGTTTGCATATAAAGACATTAGTATTGTATTGTTTGAGTTGGGCAGTTTCTTCCAAGACTTATGTTCAAGGACCTTAAAGCGGAATGAATTGGAGAAACTAGAAGAACGTATAGTTCTTATACTATGCAAGCTTAAGAGGTTCTTTCCTCTAACATTCTTTGATGTTATGGTCCACCTTGCTGTTCACTTGCCTCGAGAAGCAATTCTAGGAGGCTCGATACAATATCGGTAAATGTACCCAATTGAAAGGTAATTAGATCCTTTGATGCATCCATCAATTGCATCTTTCCCATGTGGTATAAAATCACATACTCCAAATTTTTTTTCCTCATAGGTACCTTGGAAAATTGAAAAGATACGTTTCCTACCGAGCTCAACCAGAAGATTCAATTGCAGAGGCTTACATTCTTAATGAATGTATTAACAACTGGTCTTTGTATATTGATGGGATCGAAACTGTGCATAATCGAAGAAAAAGAAATGAAGATTTTGGTGAATTTAGTGAAGCATTGATAGTTTTTACAAAGACTGTCCGACCTACAGGTGGTAGGCAAAATGATGGCAACTTGTCTCGTGCATTTCTTGATACTACTCATTGGTACTTGTTGTACAATAGTCTTGAGCTAGAGCTTTATTTAAAGTATATGCATATATTGTTTGATCAAGTTTTGAATATTATCTGTAATGCTTAGCTGAAAATAAATCACCTTATTTTTAACAATGAACACAAAAGCACATTGTGTAATCCTATTGGAGAAGCCATAACTCAAATCCAATGACAAGAGTTTTCCAAGTGGTTCAAAGAACGTGTAAGACATTTGAAATTTAATCACACACTAATAAAAATTAAACATTTAAATAGTTTTGTCATTGGTTATTACTAATTAATATCACTTGTTGTATGTCATTATAGATGAATAAATTGAAAGTTAACGAGTCATTAGAAGCTACTAAATAGTTATGGTCATTAGCAAATGGTCCTAAGCCGTATGTGAAGGAGTACACAATTTGTATGGTCAATGGTGTAAAGTTTCATACAAAAGACCTAGACAATCATCGTGTAACCCAAAACAGTGATGTATGTGCCGAAAGGGACCATGAGGGAGAAATGCATGACTTCTATGGTCATGTGTGAAAATTTGGGAATTAGAGCATGTGTTTCACCATAAAGTTGTTTTGTTTTAGTGTGAATGGTACAATACTAGTACCAATGGTTGAAGGAGAACTATAAGAACCAATGCACACTATACAAGCATTGATGTTACAAGTCGGTGATATGAAAATGACCCTTTTATACTTCCTAGTCAAGCAAGGCAAATTTTCTACCTTAAAGATACCAAATTGGGTGAACCTTGAAAAATTGTGCAATCCATCCAACATAGGGTAGTGTTTGATGTCCTGGAAGTTGGGGGTGGAGAATTCAATGATAATACAAAAGATAGTGACGCATTCCAACAAGAAGCGATTATTGATGTTATCCCTATCAATGTTGAGGAAAATATTATTGAGTATTGTATGGGTGATGCTGAAATTGAAGTTGTTCCTGAAGGTGGAACTTCAAGAGATGCTAATCAAAATGAAAAGCATGACGACATACCTGATATTGATCTTGATATGGATTATGATATGTAGAGTTCACAACAATTGTCTTAAATGTTGTATGCTTGTCTTAAAGTTTTATACTTGTCTAAGTAGCAATTTTTTTAAAGTTTTGTGCTTATCTTGAACTTGATATGGATATTGATGTGGTCATTTGTTGTGTTGTGTTGAGTTAGTAGCAATTGTATTCAAATTTTGCACTTGTGAATTACTTGATATGGATAATGGTGTGAATTATGATATGTAAAGTTAGTAGTAATTGTACTTATCTTGAATTTGATATGGATATTGATGTGGTCATTTATTGCTTTAAGTTAGTAGCAATTGTGTTCAAATTTTGCACTTGTGAATTGCTTGATATGGATAATGGTGTAGACTATGATATGTAAAGTTAGTAGTAATTGAACTAATTTGTTTTGTACTTATCTTGAACTTGATATGGATATTGATGTGGTCATTTGTTGTGTTCAGTTAGTAGCAATTGTGTTCAAATTTTGCACTTGTGAATTGCTTGATATGGATAATGGTGTGGACTATGATGTTAAGTTAGTAGCAAATGTACTTATCTTTCATGTTAATACATAGTTTCAAAAAATGCCCAAAAAGGCCAAATACACTCATAATATACCGAGGTATAAGATGGCAAGATTGGATAGAATGAGGCAAAACCAAGAAAGAATTAATGCTTTGGGATTGAAGCACATCTCAACTTCTCTAAAAGATTCTGCTCAATTTAATTATGCAAAAGGGAAAAGAAGTAAAGCTAATGTTGTGGTAGATGATGATTATGTACCACCTATTGGTGACGAAGACAATGATGATGAGTCACCTAATTTTTTAATCCACAAGGTACTATAAATGTGATGTATTGTTTGCTACAATAGATGTTAATGTTATTAGAATTATTACATTATGTAAAGTTGTAATTTACAACTAGTTTATGTTGGCTTTAATTCCATGCCAAATTTGATTATAATTTTGTTCAATCTTATGTACCATATATTTTATGTGGGATTTATTTGTAAGGATTATGTGTGAAAACTCAAGGCAATTGAAGACTAAAGCAGTTTTCGCGGGTAGCTCGCAAGTAGGCTTCTCGCGAAGTGAAGCATGTGCCTTGCACATGACTAGAATGTAAAGAGTCAGGATAGGATGGAGACAGCTAGTTTTTGCGAATGTCTCACGAGTAAGGTCTTCCCGCGAGATACCCGCAAAACAATTTGTTTTGCTAAATTGTCATATCTGATACATATTATCTGTACCCATATTATATATACCCCCATTACCCACAAATGTTGAGGAGTGCTTCTGAGAGAAAACCCTAGCCACTATCCTTGAAAGTTAAAGACTGTTATACCCAATTTCTCTACACAATCTATTGTGGTTTTTCCTCAACTCCTACCTCTCCATTTTCATATCCTTGAGAGGTTGATAGCCCAAACACTTACCACACCCATTCTAAGTGTCAAGTGAGGTTTTGGTGTTGCTAGGAAGCATTGGAAGAAGCCAAGTTTTGGTGGATGCAATCAGGCATATTGCGGGATCTGGAGAGCTAGACAAGACATGGTTCCAAGAAGCCTTGTTGGAGTAGGAGCTTGGAGGGCTTAGGTTCATTGGGTAGATTAGGCTTGGAGGGTCTCTTGCTATTCATGTATCCTAATTGATTGTTTAGTGGATCAATTTACCGCTTAGAGGGTGGCAGAGAGGTTTTACGCCGGGTACTTCGGTTTCCTTTTCGATAACATATCGGCATGTTATCTTGTATTTGCATTCTTCTTCCCTACTCTTTTAGCTTTCATTTTACTGTTGTGATTTGTTGAATATGGCTTAGAGTAGTTATATTGTTTGTACACTCGCATTTACTCTATTTTGCACTTAGTTTAAGTAAGAGTAAAATCAATCGAGCAGTTATCTTTAATTTGGGGGTCTAAACAGCTCTTGTGTTTTAATACAAATCTGAGCATTCAATTGGTATCAGAGCGGGTACACTTGCTGTGGTTTTATTAGCTAAGTGTGATCCTAGACGCCTTTGTCATAAACCAATCACAATCGCTCAATGCTCCACCATTCTTTGATGGGAACAACTATGCATTTTGGAAAGTCTGTATGAGGGCATTCCTATGTGCTATAGATGAGTCGATATGGGACTCCATCGAGAATGGGTATGTTAAACCCACGACAACTAAGTCTGAATGGGACAAGGCAACTCTTGCTTTGGCAAATGCAGATAGTAAGGCTATTAACGCTATATTCTATGGTGTGTCTACTGATGAATTTCATAGGATATTGCATGTGGAGACTACCAAGGAAGCTTGGACGATTCTTGAAACTACCTATGAGGGTACCAAGAAAGTTAAGGACACAAAGCTCCAGATGCTTACCAACAAATTTGAAAAGCTCAAGATGGGTGACGATAAGTCATTTGATCCATTCTATGGCAAGCTCAATGAAATCCTAATTGCTAAGATCAATCTCAGAGAGAAGATTAAGGATGCCAAGGTGGTGAGAAAGATTTTGAGGTCCTTACCGGAGAGCTTCTGTGTGAAGGTCACAACTATAGAAGAAAGTAAAGATTTGTATGAGATCATGATCCAAGAACTCATTGGATCTCTCCAAACATATGAGATTGGACTGCCTTCCCACAAGTCGAGCAAATCACTTGCTCTCAAAACCATCACCGAGAGAATGGATGACTCCTCCGAAGAAGATGATGTGGAGAAGGAGGTAGCATTCCTTGTAAAGAACTTTCGCAAATTTCTAAAGATGAAAAATAGTGGGAAGTCGTTCAGCAAAAGAAAGTTTTCATCTCCCAAAGGTGATAGGAAGGAGTTCAAGAAGAGAGATGGGAAGGATTCTCAATCCCCTCAAGGAATCGTGTGCTACGAATGCAACGGTCATGGAAATCTCAAGAAGGAGTGTAGGGAAGGGTAAAGTGTTTGCCCCTACCCTTAGCAATTCTGAAAGCTCAAATTCAGATACGGAAGGAGAATGTGATAGTGAAGGAAATTATAGGGCCTTTATGGCTATTGTCTCCGTTGATTCAAAGGATGATTTGAGCAATTTGGTTGATGAACTTGGTAATCTTTCTGAGGATGAGGAAATTGAAGAATCGAAAGATGAAGACGTGTGCCAAAATGAAAGGGAAAACAACCTTCAAGAAGCAAATGATTCTCTGCTGGAAGATTGTGACAAATACGCCAAAGTTGCGAACCTTGCTGTGAAAAAGATGAAAAAGGTTGAAGAAGAACATAGGTGTATACTTGTGCAACTCAAGGAAGCAAAGTGTGAAGTAGAAGGACTCAAGGGAGAGTTGGTTGAAGCTTACTCTAAGATCAAGTTCCTTGAACTTGAAATTATTCAAGCAAATGTCAAGGTTGAGTGCATCTCCACCAAGAAACTTGACAATGTGCTGTCCTCTCAAAAATCTTCACATGGTAAGACCAGTTTGGGCTATACCGGAGAAGGAAGTTCTAGTAGAGAACCCAAGAAGGAAGTAAGGTTTGTATTAGCCAAGAATGAAGAGAAACTCAAAGAGGTGAAGCCTGAGATTGAGACCACTGCTGCTATAGAAAGAACCATTGGTGCAAGACCAAAGGAAAAAGGAAAGTCATTACCCAAAAATCAAAGGGGGCCTCAAGTGAAGCATGTGTGTCATCATTGTGGCGTATAAGGGCACACAAGGCCAAACTATTTCAAGTTTCATGCACTCAAGAAGGCTGACTCTATGCGTGGTCAAGAAATTTCAAAAAGAAGACCAAAGGGAGCACAAGCTAAGGGAGATAGCGAAGGACATCTCATTGGAGACGTTATGGAAATGTTGAAGAACATATCACTATGCCTTGCTAGCTTCACTCCGAGGTTTGAAAGTTATGTTGGACATACCCCGCCATCTAAGGCTCTCACCCAAAACACTCGTAAAGAGTTGGTGAAGAAGGGTACTTATGCATGATCACTCTCTATGTTCATGCATTAATACTTTTGATGTTTAGGGTCATAGGTTCATGCATCATGACATATATAATCCTCTTGTCTAATTGCTTCTGGTTTATAGCATGTTTTCTTTTACAAGTTTTGCTTTGTACTTGTTGTTTTTTTTTTTTTTTTTTTTTTTTAATCTTACTTTACATGTTCTGTTTTTTAGTGTGTTGAAAAATTCAAAATCCCATAAAAATTGAAAAATCTCCAAACAGTTTGATCGCTTGTGTTGTGTATATCACATGTGAGTTTGGCTTAGTACCTTCATACTAATGGCGTGGTGCATTTACGAGCTTAACTTATTATATATGCACATCTAGCTATGTGGGAAAAATCTTTAAATCTATGTGTGACTGTTGTAAATCGATCTTCAAGCTTGTCATGAATGATTGGTCAATAGTTTTGTTGGTCTTGATACTTGCATAGACTTGTGCCGATATCTCTTCCCACTTTAATTTTATGTTTTTGCTTAAAGAGCTCAACAAATATAAATCTCAAAATGAAAAGAGATAATGAATTGCAAAAGCCGTCGCACATACTAGTATTTGACTAGGAAAAAGTGAAAGTGACTTTTTACTGAAATGAATGGTGCTCAAAAAGCCAAAGGTTCATTCTCAATATTGAAGTATCAAAAAATTTCAAGCACCAATCTCAAAATGAGATGTATTGTTCAAAAATGATCAAATGTTATGATTTGTAAAGAAGCCAAATGAAAAGCTTCTAAGATTTGTAATCATTTTCTTGTAGGAGGTCATATATGTTCACTTCTATAATTGAGATAGACCACTTGACTTAGTACCGGTTGTGTATGACTTGATTGAATTGATCATTGAAGCTTCACTTTGGACTAAGGACTATTCCACATTTGATACTCACCCACAACACACAAGCTTTAGTTCAATTAATGCTTATTTCATTTGTGTGATTATACACGATCAAATGTGATGTGTATGCTCAATTGCTTGTCGATCAAACCCAAAAAGATTTTTGAGTATTTTATATGTTTTTTAAAGTGTTTTTATTCTTTCGTGCTTTAAGTTTTTTTTGTTCAAAATGCATTTTTGTGTTGTTCTTCAAAAAACTTGTTCAGAGGCATTTTTGCGAGAAGCTCACGACTAAGCACTTCCTACAAAAAGAGCTTAAGGTAAAAACTGGAAAACACAAAATTTCAGACAAACTTTTGTGACTATCTCGCGACTATTTCGCGACTAAAAGCTTCCTGCGAAAAGCTTTGTGCTTCAGATGTGTTTTTCTCGAGTAATTTCACGAGTATCTAACCCGCGAAAAACACGTGTTTTTAGTTTTATAGGGTTGATGTGACAGAGTTTTAAAACACTCTTCAGTTCCCTCCCTTTGCCTCACTCGAACCTCTCTCAAACCCAAATTGATTTTCACTCAAAACCCATCAATTTCAAGTTCAAATCTCTGTAAAATCTCTTCAAAGGTATGTTTCTTAACAATCTTTTCACTCTTTTCTTAAGATTATGCAGAAAAATTCTAGGTTTGTCTTGAATTTGGAATTTTCGAAAAAAAAGGGTTGGGTTTATTGGTTTTGGGCAAACTTTTTACAAAATCTTGATCGGGCTTTGCCCCATTTGACTTGTTTGTGTCTGTGTTGGCCCCTTGTGTCAATTTGATCTTGCATTTAGGCATATTTTCATATGTTCATGTATTGCCCACATGTGTAGTGTAGTGTCGCATTCCATGTGCTTGATAAAATGCTCAAGTGGCATTTTTGAGTTGGTTTGGACTCAAATGAGTTCCAATTTTTGGGTTTACCCTTGATTGAACTTGTTTAACATGTTTTGATCTTTAGGTGTGTGTTTTACACACTTTGCCCAACTGTGCCTCACCATGCCTTGCCATGTATCACCTAGGCACACACCATGCACACCACATGCACACTAGATGCACACACATGCATAGTTGCTATTATTTTTCTTTTTGGTAATATTCATATGGTTTAGCATTTAAAGCATGTTATTTTAACACTGTTGTGTTCTGTTTTAAGTCTTTGTGCTTATGTTTTGGACTAACTTGACACTAATCAAGTTTTTGCTCCTGTTTTTGTGTTTTTGCACTTGTTTTTCTCTTGCTTTATGATTATGTGTGTAGATGTCTCCATTCAAGACGTCAGCTATGAAAAGAGGCAACAGCAAAGGCAAAGAGCCTGTGATTGATGTTGATAACCTCTAACCAAGGCCAAAGAAGACTCGATCACCGATAGGAGTTTTTGATCCTGACAAGTTCAAATCCTATGCTGCATTTCAGAATTATGAGAACTATTTTAGAGAAGCTCCGTTGTTGGTTGAAAGGGTAGTTGAGCAGGCGTCTCTTCTTGAAACAAAAATCCCCAAATGGTTTGCCACCAAGGATTGGAACTACCTACTCTCGAACCTTGATGATGCCTACGAGAACATGGTGAAAGAATTCTTTGCTAATGCCATTGTTGAAGGAGAGGAGCTCAAATGTTGGGTTAGAGGAAAAAGTTTCTCAGTAGCACCGATTTATCTGGCAGAGATCCTACACATCAAATGGCCAATGTTTAATGAACCACTGGCATATGATGATCTAAACCCGGATGAAGAGGTTCTTCAAGAGGCCTTAGGAGGATAGCTTGGAGTTCTCACCCAATGGAAAATCAGTAAGTGTGGCATCCCTATCTCCCGAATTGAGGCTACTCACGACAATCATGTTTCACAACCTTTATCCTTTGTCAAGCACCGAGTACATGAATCTCGATCGAGCATTATTCCTACATGATCTGATCACTAACAAGGAGATTGATGTGTGCTCTCATATTTGCCACATCTTGGCAAAAACAGCTGAATAGACTGCTTCAAGGAACTATATTCCCTTTTGTCTTCTTATCTCAAAGATCTTGAAGCTCAAAGGCATATATCCTTCGAAAGATGAGTACCCATACCCACTGCCGAGTCCAATCAACATCTGCACTCTCAATGCAAGTATAAGTCACACCAAAAAGAGCACCAAGCAAGAGAGCCATGCTACTCTGGGAAGTTCAAGCTCTACCTTCCATGCTTATGATGAAAAGCTAGACAACATCATGGCCACTATCCAAGAGATTAATACCAAAATATCCGGACTAACTACCATCATGTACTCCTAACACATTCGCTTTGACACAAAGTTCACATCTCTCCAGACTCAGTTGGACCAAGTTCAGAGGAAGTTAGAAGAACATGGAGACTAGCTATTCCATGAAAAAAAAGGGGGAGATGGTCATTGATAGGGGGAGTGTAGTGATAGGGGGAAGAGAAGCTAGAACTGTTGTTTGTTTATTTACATTGCTTTCCTTTAAAGCTTAAGTACTTTCATTGTAATTTTCAGTTTAATATTTAGTACTTGTGTTTATTTCATTGCTTTGTAGCATTTTTTTAGTACTTTTAGATGTTTCTAAACTATCTTAAGTACCACACATTTGTACCACACATTTGCACCCTTGTAGGATCTTGTATCCTTGATGCAAATATTTCGTGTATTTTGCATTGGTTGTGTGTTGGACATGCAATTGATCCTCAAATTGGTCTTTATTGCATTGCGTGTCCGGATGATCACTTCCTAGCTAAATAATCATTGTAGTCATTCTTTAATTACTGTTCTTGTATGATCAAGATATGCTTAAACTATCTATATAGTGTTTACTACCTTAATTGCATTTTACTTGCTTATATACGTACCATGTATTCAACTTGTCATAAGTTTAATGAAAGTTTTGATTGTGTGCGAGTGTTTCAGGTTATAGGTATATACATACAAGTGCTTCACAGCTTTTAGATTAGGTGTGAGTGAGTTTTGCCACTATTCCTAAACTCACGTCTATGTCTAGAGTCTGTTTTAGGGGTTTTGTCACGTAATAGCCAAAGAGGGAGATTGTAAAGTTGTAAATTAGAACTAGTTTATGTTGGCTTTAATTCCGTACCAAATTTGATTGTGATTTTGTTCAATCTTATGTACCTTGTATTTTATGTGGGATTTATTTGTAAGGGTTGTGTGTGAGAGAGAGTGTGTGAAGACTCAAGGCAATTGAAGGCTAAAGCAGTTTTAGCGGGTAGCTCGCGAGTAGGCTTCCTGCGAAGTGACGCATGTGCCTTGCACATGACTGGATTGCAAAGAGTCAGGATTTGATGGAGACAGTTGGTTTTTGCAAGTGTCTCGCGAGTAAAGCCTTCCCGTGAGATACCCGCGAAACATTATGTTTTGCTGAACAATCATATCTGATACATACTATCTGTACCCACACTATATATACCCTCATTACCCATAGATGTTGAGGAGTACTTCTAAGAGAAAACCCTAGCCACTATCCTTGAGAGTTAAAGATTGTTATACCCATATTTCTCTACACAATCTATTGTGGTTTTTCCTCAACTCATACCTCTCCATTTTCATATCCTTGAGAGGTTGATAGCCCAAACACTTACCACACCCATTCTGAGTGTCAAGTGAGATTTTGGTGCTGTTGGGAAGCATTGGAAGAAGCCAAGCTTTGGCTGATGCAATAGGGTGTATTGCGGAATCCGGAGAGCTAGACAAGACACGGTTCTGAGAAGTCTTATTGGAGTAGGAGTTTGGAGGGCTTAGATTCATTGGGTAGATTAGGCTTGGAGGGTCTCTTACTATTCATGTATCCCAACCGATTGTCTAGTGGATCAATTTACCGCTTGGAGGACAATTGAGAGGTTTTACGCCGAGTACTTGGGTTTCTTCTTCGATAACACATCGACGTGTTATCTCGTATTTACAGTCTTCTTCCCTACTCTTTTAGCTTTCATTTTACTACTGTGATTTGTTGAATATGGCTTAGAGTAGTTATATTGTTTGTACGCTCGCATTTACTCTTTTCCGCACTTAGTTTAAGTAAAAGTAAAATCAACCGAGCCGTTATCTTTAATTTGGGAGTCTAAACAGCTCTTGTGTTTTAACACAAATCTAAGCATTCACATTAGATAATAACTTTGTTGTTCCATTATTTGTAATGACTTTGTTGTTCCATTATATATATGTTTGTTATTTATAGGTGACACCAGTACGACTTACATGCTCGCGAGGTGAGGCATCTATCCTGGTGGTCCAATCTATGGAAACACCTCTTGAAACAAATCCTCCCACCTGAAGTTCTTTTAGTGTGGAGGCGTAGGCTACCGGGGCATTAACTAACATGACTAGTAATTACATAGAACATACTTAATTACAACTGCACGAGATTATACTTCATATAATTTAGCTATACTGTACATGGAATGTATAATTTTTTAACATTGATAATTTCTAAATAGGATCTACTAGTAGAAATACCTGTGGAACAACACATGGTTTAGCAATACGGGTACTTGTTGAAAAAAGTGGTAAGCTGCCAATACGTATAACTGCAGAGTATGATGCTCCTATTGGGAAGAATTCATGCAAGCTTATCAATGAAATTGGCATACAAATGCAAAGTAATTTGTCCAGGTACAACGTGAAAAATTGGAAAAGTGTTAATGCTACTACTAGAGATGTGGTGCTTCAAAATATCACAGTAAATTTACATTGATAACGTCTAACTCGTCTTTGTTGTCACTAAGCATATTAAATTCATATAATAATACTTTTATAATACATATAACTTCATTTTACAGGATCAGTTTGAGCTACAAGGAGATTCCAACTTGGTAATGAAAATATTAAATACAAATTGTGGAAGATTATTAAGTTGCAACTCCAACGAGTTGCATTAGGCTTATAAAAAGCTCGCACAATCTCATGGTGCTGACTATGCAAGAAGCCACCCATAAAAGAATGCCACACTTGAGCAGTGGATGGACTTATTGATGGGAAATGGACCAACGAGGAATGGCTGGTAAATTATTTATGCGTATATTATTATTATCCAATGTTTACTATATTATGTTGTCAAATGATTAGGTTAATACTTAGATGAAGTAAATGTATACTATAATATCTTGAATGTTCTTTATTAGAAAAATAAAAAAAAAGAACTCTAAAAATAGGAACAAAACTTTAGGCAAACATAAATGCGGGATAAAGGCACTTGCTATATGGTTGATGAGGAGGTGTGTTTTTTTTTTTTTTTTTTTTTTTTTTTCATTTTCTTAAACCTCAGTATATTACATGTTGTGATTAATTAACCATATCTATCTAACACTTGAATGTTAATTAATTAGACAAATAATAATGGCGGTCAAGTTCTTGAATTGGCAAAAATCTTCAAAGATGTTCATTTCAATTCAAAGACAAATATGTGGATACATCATGAGAATGAAGCGACATATGCATGTGTATCATTCCATCCCTATCATGTTTGTAAACCTATAACATATGTAGTATTAATGTTGTGATTGTTTCTTTCTTTCTCTCTTTCAAATGATAGGAAACTATTCTCAAAGTGCAAGAGGATCATTGTTAAGATCCTAATGCAATTCCCCTTACACAAGAGGAGATCTTAAACTTGGTTTTTAAGAACTCTGTTATTGTAAAAGGACTTGGCATGAGACCTTCCTCTTCTGTAGTAACCACCGCCTCATCTAGCTCCTCGGTGGAATATATCCATCGTCTAGAAAGTGAAATTGAGCTCAAAAAGGCAAGAGCTAGGGACCAAGAGGAGCAAGCTAGGGACCAAGAGGTGTGAGCTAAGCAAGAAGAGGTCCAAAAGAATATTCTTAACTTTTTGAAGAGTAAGGGTTATGATGACGCTCTTACCTATAGGGGTGGTTCATTTTCAAATTAAAACACTTATTGGTTAGTACTTTATTTTAGCAATTTACCTGCACTACATGGTGTGACTACTTTTTTGATGCATTATTTGAAACTAATTGTATTATATTACACTTAAAAATCTATATTTGCTTCCTACAACTTATAAATTAGGAGTTGTGATTTTAATTCATTAGTGTTGTTAGGACATATGTGTTTCACATGTTAAGAATATATGTTATGATTTTATGTAATTGGCTTATCCTTTGACAAAACGCACTTTACTTGTATTTGGGTAGATTTAGGATGTGTTTAAATACTTCAAGAAACCATATTTCAAGATCAAGTGTTGAAGCCTTCAAATCTATCCAAGAAAACAAGTTGATAGTGCAAAATCATTAAAACTTGACAGCTGTATCTATCGAGCTTAAGAAAGCTGTTCAAAGTTCGGTGTGCTTGACACCTGCTCGACAGCTTCTCGATACCTCCAATCTGTCGAGGTTTAAGATTTTCAGAATTCAAATATGATTTTCTTGGGATCCGTGAATATGTCTTTGGGCCTTCTTTTCTCCTAACCCTAGACATATAAAATGATTGTTTTAAGGGCCGTCAAAGAGTTCACAAGTTGCACAAGCATTGAGCAAACTCTCACTACAACAAATGTGGACTATGGTGATAAAACATTTCGTCACAATACGTCCTTATTTCATCACTGAATACATATGGTGACGAAATGGTGACGAAACAGCATTCGTCACCTAAGCTCCGTCACAGAATGTATTGGTGACGAAAATGTTTCGTCACCAATAAAAAAATGATAGGTGATGAAATTTTTTCGTCACCAATAAAAAATGATAGGTGACGAAAATTTTTCATCACCTAATATTTTCGTCACTAAACCTTATTTTCAATGACGGAATATTTCGTCACCAAATTTATTTTTTTTTTCCAATTTCAATAGATTAGGTGACGAAATTTTGCGTCACCGATTTTTTTTTTTTTTCAATAGATTAGGTGACGAATTATTTTGTCACCAATTTCTACTTATAGTCAGATATGGCGACGAAAATTATCGTCACCAATTTTTTTTTTTATTAATATTCTTTACATTTACTTTCCATTACTTTAACCTGTTCACTTCTAACCAAATCCATAAATAAATAAAAAATAAAATAAAAAACATCCATTCATTTCTAACCAAATCCATAAATAAATAAATAAATCCATACAATCTCAAAATGCAATAAAGATGTTCACAAAGTAATTACAACCATTTATATACAAATGATGTCTTAGCTTCCAAACTTCATAGAAAATTATTTGAGTTCAAATAGTCCCACAAAAGCTATCTTTTTGCCACCAATCCCATATCTGCACAAGTAAAAAAGGAAAATACATCAATAACAAACTAGATTGCAAACCTATATCCCTGGTAAGATGTAATACCAAAAAATATATATATATATTATTAGTAAGACAATGCAAAAAATGTCCACAAAAAACCCAATAACTAACTAGACAAAATAATCATAATACAACATCACTATCAAAGAAAGAAAACCCACAACACTCTCATCAAATAAAAACCAAACCCCCATTACAAACCATGGAGAATCATAAAGAATGCAGAAAAATCCCAATTTAAAACAAAACAAATAAAGTGAAATCCAAAACAAAAACCCAACCACCACAACGAATAAAAAATCCAGCCAACACTATTAAAAAAAAAAAAAAAAAAAAACTAGCCACCACCATTTACAAAAACCCAGCCATCACAAAAACAAAAAACTCAGCCACCGCCATCAACACAAAAACCTAGCCACTACCATAAACAGAAAAGCCAACCACCACCATTAAACAAAAAGCACAGCCACCACCATTAATACAAAAACCCAACCACTACCATAAACAAAAACCCACCACCACCATTAAACAAAAAACATAGCCACCACCATTAACACAAAAACTCAACCACTACCATAAACAAAAAATCCAACCATCACAATAAACAAAAAACCCACCACCAACATTAAACAAAAAACTCAACCACTACCATAAACAAAAAACCCACCACCACCGTTAAACAAAAAAACACAGTCACCACCATTAAACAAAAAAACACAGTCACCACCATTTACACAAAAACACAGCCACTACCATTAAAAAAAAAAAAACTCAGCCATCACAATAAAATTGGTGTGTGCTTTTGTTTCTATTTCCCTTTTAATTTCAATGAGTTATGGTTCCTAACTAGAATTGACCATGTTGATGTAATTGAAAACAATATTGCAGGGAGTGTATCTACATATCAAGTTACAGTTTATGTGCACAACAAATGTCCCTTTCCTATATGGCCTGCAACAGAACCAAATATTGGCTATCCAAAACCCAAAACACAAAACATTTCAAGCATAAGAACAAACAAGCAAACCACATATAGGTAGTAGCTAAGCCAAGAAAATGTGTGGATAAACAAGCATATATGAGAAAACCCAAATCACAGACAAGATGAACTGAGCAACAAATCATATATTGGCAGATCACTCACGTGTTTTTAATGGCCACAACTTCTTCCAATTGCTCCCCCTTGACCCACTTAGAAGCTGAAAATTATGATAGAGAGCAATTAGAACAATCTCTTGCAATAACAAAGGCCACAATGCCATGAAAAAAGGACAATAAGCTAAAGCAGAACACAAATGGCAACTTCCAAAAACTTGACAAATCAGTTAAAGAGACAAATATTTAAAAGCAATTTCTAACTCTAGACCAAGTTTCAGACATTTTCTATGGCCACTTATCTTAAGTAAAACGGAAGTTTGGAAGTATTTAAGGGGCAATCTCAGTGTGAGACCTTGATGATGCAGTTATATAAAATGGTAAAGATTTTGGCATTCTACTACGAGGGCAACTGTGGTTGTTGAACAAAGAAACCAAACATGTTGCCCCTAAAAGCTAAATAATTTTAAAACACAAATATATATATATATATATATATATTGTAGCCCACATTAGTACAAGGTGCTCCTCAGCATCTTTAGACAAACAATATCCTTTATACACACCTATGAAAGGATTCGACACCTATAAAGGAAGAGAAACTTTATTTCTGTCTATTTTTAGTTTTTTATGAATGAATTTGTTAATAATACAATATAGCTCGAAGTTCAATAAGTTTTATTAAAGACATAAATTGAGAGAGATTACATTACATTCTAACACAAAGGCATGCTTGAACTTGATGAATGCATAAAGAGAAATAGATGGACTCTAAAACCATCCAATGCAAATTCACCCCAATTCAACCCCTTTGGACAAGAAACCTAGGTTACACACTGCCAATTGAACAATGTAACAAACACATGCAAGAAAGCCTCAGTCTTAAAAACACAATGCCGAAAAAATTAAAATAAATAAATAAATAAATTTTAGGTAATCCATAGAAACAAACTAAATCTATCCAAATAAAAAAGACCCATAAGGGAAAATCCAACTGGGTATGTAAAAACTTGACTAAAAGATTAGACAAACCCACAAAGGAATTAACTTTTACATGTAAGTTTCATACAAAGACAAAGTCAAAAACTTTAATTTGTGTTATTTTTTCTTGCGCATAACCATGAAACAAAAGGGAAAGACTCTATTACCTTCTCCAATCCCAAAATTTATGTCCTAAAACCAACACCTCCTGAAATCAATATCATGCTAATCCTGAAAGAAGAAAAAAGAGTGATGAGAGAGAGAGGATCGATGACAACGATGAGAGAGAGCTTACCGGTCTTTTTGGGAGGTAGAGAGGCGTGGGTCTGTATGTGGGAGGAGAAAGAGAGAGTAACAGTGTTTTGTTTGCACAAATAAAAAATAATGTAAAAAAAAAAAAAGGAAATCAAAAAAATTTAGAACGCGCCTGAAAATTGGGTGCCGCGCAAAAAGAAATTAAAAAAATTTAAGATGTCATGTTTACAATATTTTTACAATATTTTCACAATAAATCATAATATAAAGATTATTTTTTTGCTCTAACAATGACAACTAACAACAACCTACCACTTAATTATAAAAATATTGTGAAAATATACAAAACAAAACAATGACAACCACACCCCTTTTTTTTTTTATATATAGTTTTTAATCTAGAATCAATGAGAACCACACACATTTGATAGAGATTAGAGAGAATGAAGTAATATAGTAATGGAAAATAGAGAGCAAACTTACGCTGGCATTAGATTTTCTGAAATAGAAGTTGAATCATGCATTTTCGAAGAGCTATTTTGTAGGCATTCTTGGAGCTAACCAAAATGAAGAAAGAGACGAAAAAGGAGAAAAATATCAGACTATTAGAAAGACAAGAAGAAAGAAGATAGAGAGCTAAAGAGATCATTTTGAATTGACGGTGAGGATGAAGTTTTGTATGTGAGAATTTTGGGATTTGTTAATTGATAAGACTAGAGAGTACAATTTATATTAAAAAAACCAAAAAAAAAAAAAAACTAAAGAGAATAAAAGGCAAGACAAGGGAACACGTGAATGAGAAGAAAAAGTTTTGGGGAGTGGGGCCAAATGAAAAGTGAAAACAAGTAAAAAGGAAGTTAAAAAAAGAATTATGTTAAGAACACAATTTTTTTGTACAATTTTATATCATAATTTGTCAAACAATGAGTTATGATTAGTAAAGTTATGTCAGTGGATCATGTAGGGACATTACACATCCTTACTAATCACAACTCATCATATATCAAGTTGTGATACAAAATTGTGTCAAAAATTGTACCCATAGCATAATTCGTTAAAAAATTCATTATCTTGTCCAAATTTTCTGAAAATTTTTAAATAATATAAAAGATATTTTATCATATTTGTAATAAATTACAAAAAATATCATATTTTCTTTAATTAAAATATGTTTTAATCTCTTTATATATAATTTTAATTAAAATTGTTAAATTTTGTACATGTATTTTATTATTTTTATATTAATAAATTATTAAAATAATTATTACGTGTCCAACCAAGGTTCACCATGACTGTACATTGTAGAGTGTACAAATAAAACTTCTTTGTCCTCAAAAACGTTATTATATACTATATTTTGTTAAAAGTCACCTTAATTAAGCTTTTTTCTTTTTCTTTTTCCTTTTTGTGATAATTATGACTAGAAAAAAATAGTAATTTTAGTTAATTAAAAAAATAAACTTAAAAAGTTACTTAATTTTTATATAACATTAATTGATTAATTATATATAATAATTTATTTATTTTTAGGATTACAATTAAACATATGTGATTGTCCACTCTAAGGAAAATTAAACAAATTTAAACGAAAAGTGTCACTAAATGTTACATTTTAAACTACAAAAACTTCAATTTGAACAACTGTTTATGAAATGGCTATTAATCTTTAACCACCTTAAAATTTTGTAATCATGAAAAATATATGAAGATAATGTAATTTAACGGTAGATTTGTCAAAATTCACATTGAATTAAGAAACATAGGGTTGGGTTCAAGTTACACCTGATGTAACTCTAAAAAATGTTACACCACCTAATAACTTATTATTGAATACATATTTTGAAAATCCAACCGTTGGATTACATGTTCTATATGTTCTTAACTTGCATACCAATTTTTATGACAATCGGATGTAATTTACTATTCGATCTATAAACTCATCTTCTATGCATTATTTTAAATTACAAAAACTTGAATTTAAACAATTGATTGATGACATGGCTATTAATCTTTGATCATCTTGAAATTTTGTAAGCAGGAAAAATATATGAAAATAATGTAATCTAACAATAGATTTGTCAAAATTCAAATTGAATTAAAAAATATAGAGTTCGGTTCAAGTTATACCTGATGGAACTCAAAAATATGTTACAGTACCCAATAATTTATTATTGATCATATTTTGAAAATCCAACCGTTGGATTACATGTTCTATATGTTCTTCACATGCATGCCAATTTTCATACCAATCGGATGTAATTTACCATTTGATCTTTAAACTCGTCTTTTATGCGTTATTTTAAATACTAAAACCTGAATTTAGACAATTGATTGATGACAAGCCTATTAATCTTTAATCACCTTAAAATTTTGTAAGCATGAAAAATATATGAAGATAATGTAATCTAACGGTAGATTTGTCAAAATTCATATTGAATTAAAAAATATAGGGTTCGTTTCAAGTTACACCTAACGTAACTCTAAAAAATATTACACCACCCAATAACTTATAATTGAATTCATATTTTGAAAATCCAACCGTTGGATTACATCTTCTATATGTTCTTAACATGTATGCCAATTTTCATGACAATAGGATATAATTTACCATTTGATCTATAAACTCATCTTCTATGCATTATTTTAATCTATAAAAACTTGAATTTAAACAATTGATTGATGACATAGCTATTAATCTTTGATCACCTTAAAATTTTGTAATCACGAAAAATATATGAAGATAATGTAATCTAAAGGTAGATTTGTTAAAATTCACATTGAATTAAGAAATATAGGATTGGGTTCAAGTTACACATGATGTAACTCAAAAAAATGTTACACCACCCAATAATTTATTATTGAATTCATATTTTTAAAATCCAACTGTTGGATTACATGTTCTATATGGTCTTAACATGCATGCCAATTTTCATGACAATCGGATGTAATTTACCATTTGATCTATAAACTCATCTTTTATGCATTATTTTAAACTATAAAAAACTTAAATTTAAACAATTGATTGATGACATAGTTATTAAACTTTGATCACCTTAAAATTTTGTAAGTATGAAAAATATATGAAGATAATGTAATCTAACGGTAGTTTTGTCAAAATTCACATTGAATTAAAAAATATAAGATTGGGTTCAAGTTACACCTGATGTAACTCAAAAAAATGTTACACCACCCAATAACTTATTATTGAATTCATATTTTAAAAATCCAACCATTGGATTACTTGTTCTATATGTTCTTAACATGCATGTCAATTTTCATGACAATTCGATATAATTTACCATATGATCTATAAACTCATCTTCTATGCATTATTTTAAAATATAAAAAGTTGAATTTAAATAATTGATTGATGACATGACTATTAATCTTTGATCACCTTGAAATTTTGTATGCACAAAAAATATATGAAGATAATGTAATCTAACGGTAGATTTGTCAAAATTCACATTGAATTGAGAAATATAGGGTTGGGTTCAAGTTACACCCTTTGTAACTCTAAAAATATTACACCATCCAATAACTTATTATTGAATTCATATTTTGAAAATCCAACCGTTGGATTACATGTTCTATATGTTCTTAACATGCATGCTAAGTTTCATGACAATCGGATGTAATTTACCATTTCATCTATAAACTCATCTTCTATGCATTATTTTAAACTATAAAAACTTGAATTTAAACAATTGATTGATGACATGGCTATTAATCTTTGATCACCTTAAAATTTTTTAATCATGAAAAATATATGAAGATAATGTAATCAAACGGTAAATTTGTCAAAATTCACATTGAATTGAGAAATATAGGGTTGGGTTCAAGTTACACATTTTGTAACTCTAAAAATGTTACACCACCCAATAACTTATTATTGAATTTATATTTTGAAAATCCAACCGTTGGATTACATGTTCTATATGTTCTTAACATGCATGCTAAGTTTGATGACAATCGGATGTAATTTACCATTTCATCTATAAAGTCATCTTCTATGCATTATTTTAAACTATAAAAACTTGAATTTAAACAATTGATTGATAACATGGCTATTAATCTTTGATCACCGTGAAATTTTGTAATCCTGAAAAATATATGAAGATGATGTAATCTAACGGTAAATTTTTCAAAATTCACATTGAATTAAGAAATATAGGGTTGGGTTCAAGCTAGACTTGATGTAACTCAAAAAAATGCTACACCATCCAATAACTTATTATTGAATTCATATTTTGAAAATCCAACCGTTGGATTACATGTTCTATATGTTCTTAACATGCATGCTAAGTTTCATGACAATCGGATGTAATTTACCATTTCATCTATAAATTCATCTTCTATGCATTATTTTAAATTATAAAAACTTGAATTTAAACAATTGATTGATGACATGGGTATTAATCTTTGATCACCTTAAAATTTTTTAATCATGAAAAATATATGAAGATAATGTAATCTAATGGTAAATTTGTCAAAATTCACATTGAATTGAGAAATATAGGGTTGGGTTTAAGTTACACATTTTGTAACTCTAAAAATGTTACACCATCCAATAACTTATTATTGAATTCATATTTTGAAAATCCAACCGTTGGATTACATGTTCTATATGTTCTTAACATGCATGCTAAGTTTGATGACAATCGGATGTAATTTACCATTTCATCTATAAAGTCATCTTCTATGCATTATTTTAAACTATAAAAACTTGAATTTAAACAATTGATTGATAACATGGCTATTAATTTTTGATCACCTTGAAATTTTGTAATCCTGAAAAATATATGAAGATAATGTAATCTAACGGTAGATTTTTCAAAATTCACATTGAATTAAGAAATATAGGGTTGGGTTCAAGCTATACTTGATGTAACTCAAAAAAATGTTACACCATCCAATAACTTATTATTGAATTCATATTTTGAAAATCCAACCGTTGGATTATATGTTCTATATGTTCTTAACATGCATGCTAAGTTTCATGACAATCGGATGTAATTTACCATTTCATCTATAAACTCATCTTCTATGCATTATTTTAAACTATAAAAACTTGAATTTAAACAATTGATTGATGACATGGCTATTAATCTTTGATCACCTTAAAATTTTTTAATCATGAAAAATATATGAAGATAATGTAATCTAACGGTAAATTTGTCAAAATTCACATTGAATTGAGAAATATAGGGTTGGGTTCAAGTTACACATTTTGTAACTTTAAAAATGTTACACCACCCAATAACTTATTATTGAATTCATATTTTGAAAATCCAACCGTTGGATTACATGTTCTATATGTTCTTAACATGCATGCTAAGTTTGATGACAATCGGATGTAATTTACCATTTCATCTATAAAGTCATCTTCTATGCATTATTTTAAACTATAAAAACTTGAATTTAAACAATTGATTGATAAAATGGCTATTAATCTTTGATCACCGTGAAATTTTGTAATCCTGAAAAATATATGAAGATAATGTAATCTAACGGTAGATTTTTCAAAATTCACATTGAATTAAGAAATATAGGGTTGGGTTCAAGCTACACTTGATGTAACTCAAAAAAATGTTACACCATCCAATAACTTATTATTGAAATCATATTTTTAAAATCCAACCATTGGATTACATCTTTTATATGGTCTTAACATGCATGCCAATTTTCATGCCAATCGGATGTAAGAAACTAAAAAAATACCAAAATACGCCTTAAACCTAAAAAATAACCGAAATACCCTCGAAACCTTTAAAATGACCAAAATACCCCTTGAGACTTAAAAATGACAAAAATACGTCCTAAACCTAAGAAATGACCGAAATACTCGCCAAAACCTAAAAATTATTGAAATACCTGTGAAACCTAAAAATGACCAAAATACCCTTGAAATATGAAAATTACCAAAATACCCCCCTAAACCTAAAAAATAACCGAAAATACTCTCGAAACCTTAAAAAATGACCAAAATACCCCTGAAACTTATAAAATAACCAAAATACCCCCTAAACCTAAAAAATAACCCAAAATAGCCCAAAATTATAAAAATGAGTATTTGGTCATTTAGGGGTATTTTGGTCATTTCTAGGTTTGAGGGTATTTCGATCATCTTTTAGGTTTAGGGTGTATTTTTATCATCATATAGGTTTTAGGGCCATTTTTTTTTACATTTTTTAGGTTTTTGGGGGTATTTTGGTCATTTTCTTAGGATTAGGGGTATTTTGGTAATTTTCAAGCATCAAGGCTATTTCGATTAGTTTTTAGGTTTCGGAGGTATTTCGGTTATTTTTTAGGTTTAGGGGTTATTTTGGTAATTTTTTGTTTCAGGGATATTTTGGTCATTTTTTAGGTTTTGTGTGTACTTTGGTCATTTTTTAGGATTTGGGGGTTTTGGTCATTTATTAGGTTTAGGGGATATTTTGGTAATGTTTAGTGGTTTTTGGGCATGTTTGGTGATTTTGGAGGTATTTTGATCATTTTTAAGGTTATTTCATAGGTATTTTGCTCATTTTAGAGATTTTGGGATATTTTGGTCATTTTAGTGGTTTTTTAGCATAATTGGTGATTTTAGAGATTGTAGAAGTATTTTAGGTCATTTTAAAGGTTTCATGGGTATTTTGCTTATTTTAGAGATTTTGAGGATATATTGGTCATTTTAGTGGTTTTTGAGCATATTTGGTGGTTTTATAAAAATCGGCTTTGGGTAGGGTATAGATATCTATGGATAAACAGACTGGGTAACAATTGAGTATGGATACTAATTGGGTAAGGTAATCAGATATCCATAGATAAATTAATTGGGTCAGGTATATATGGGTATATCCTACCCATGGTTATCCTTAATTATTTGTAAACAATAGGTGACGAACACTTATTTTGTCACCAAAAACACCTACGTCCTAATATTGGGTGACGAATTTAGAATTTCGTCACCTTTGGCAAGTCTTTGGTGATGCGAATATTTCGTCACCCTTAGTTTGCCTTTTTTTAATGACCTATAGTGACGAAATAAATATTTTGTCACCAATTTGTACATCTTTGGTGACGAAATATTGATTTCGTCACCAATTTTAAAATTTTAATAATATTTGGTGACGAATTCTTCTTTTCCTCACTAAATGTTATCATTTGGTGACGAAATTGTTTATCCTCACTAGATTTCGTCACCATAGCCCACTTTTGTTGTAGTGTCTGTTCAAGCAAATTGTGACCGAAGACGAAGTTCTTGCCTTAGTTCATCTCTTTCTCTTGAAGAAGTTGCTGTGTATGTGCACTGTAGGGTTTTATGACCAAGCATCTTCTTGATCTTCATCGTGTGGATGAACTGAAGAACTTTGCAACCAACAACCTTCTTAGTTGGTGATTGAAGTCGCGTACTGAGATCCGCGCAATTAGTTAGTCATGTACTTAGGAGTTGTGCATTGAAAGGGGAATTGTCACTACAGAACAAGTCCAATTGGGTATTGGGGTAAGGGTTCAACTGTAGGTTGGTAAGGTACTTGTGATTCTTTTACTTGTAACCGCTTGTTGTGATAATAGTGGAGTTTCGGAAGTGGTGACCTGAAAATCACCCCATAGGGTTTTTGCCGTTGGTTTTCCCCATTCGTAAACAAATCACCATGTGAATTTATTTTCTGTTGCACTTAGTTTAGTTGGTGATTTGTTTGTGCTACCACGCGTTTGCATGATAAATTGATTAATTAATAACTTGACTAATTAATTAATTAATTTGAATCACAAGGGGTCAATACATTTTTGGCCTATCAGGTGTGACTACTCTTAATGCATTGCTAGAAATGTTTCTTATAACATAATTAATGTTTTTACTTTATGATTTTAATGTAGTATTGTTTGTATATTTGTGTAGATTTCTTATTGGTGGCATTTAGGAGATTTACTTTTTTACATTACTTGAGAACATATGAGGACATCTTCCGTTGGTTCTAATTATATTATGCTACACTTTTTGTATTATTATAAAACATCTTGTGTTATTGTATGTGTTGCAAACAATTATTGCATGGAAGGAGTTTGAATTGGATACTTGTTTTAGATTTTACTTGTGTAATGTATGGATCGTTTTTTTATAAATGTGTTGTTGAAATAAATGTGTTATTTAAATGTGAGATTTTAATAATGTAATGACAGGTTACAGGTTAATATCAAAGCCATAAAAAAATAAAAACATAAAATAAGTTTTAGCGACGAATTTTTTCGTCACAAATATTGCAACAAAAAATTGTTTTAGTGATGAAATATTTCGTCGCTAAATGTAACAGAATTTTGTAAGAAATGGTTTTAGTGATGAAAATTTTCGTCACTATATGTGCCTAGATTTTCTTAAAAATAGTTTTAGTGACAAACTTTTTCGTCACTATATGTACCCGAAAATATTTTTAGTGACGAAATTGTTTGTCACTAAATATGATTTAATAAACTAAAGTGTTTTTGGCGATGAAATATTTTTGTTGCTGAGTAGTGTTTTTAGCGAGGAAAACATTTAGCGATGAAATGTTTTCATTGCTAATTTTTTTTTTTTTTTTTTTTTTTAAAAAAATCGGACTTTTAGTGATGAAATTTTTCGTCTCCAGGACTTTTAGCAACAAGGTTTCAGCAACAAAATGAGTTTTGTCGCTAATTAGTAGATTTCATCACTGAAGGTCCTTAGTGACGAAAAACTAGACTTTTAGTGACGAATATTTTCATCACTGAAAATACATTTTGTTGTAGTGTTTCTAAAGCTTTAAATAAACTCACACAATTTGAAACTTGGAGATAAAAAGCAAGTATCTTTGGAGAGTGGACCTCGTAAGCTTTCCAATGACACCTCATTTTATCAAAATTGAGATCGGAAAATCTAAAATGATTTAGAGGAAAAATAGGCCAAAGTTAAGGAAAACCGATAAAATTGCATTTTTGGTACTAACTCTTCATGCAGATTCTTAATTGCTCATGGATCTTGGACCCAAAAGGCACATACTTTCTTGAATTGGGAGTTTTCCTTAACATCTTGGAGCAAATGGCTTGATAAAATTATGTCCGAATCAAGAGGTATTAAGTCGGGAAGATTAGCCTAAATCATGGAGGTTAATGTGTTCAGCTAGCTTTGGAGGCTAATAACTTTCTACAAGGTGCTCTAAATGACTCAAGGATGGAACCTATAGAAAGTACGCTGCAAGATCTTTATGCGGACACCAAGATCATCCAAATCAGAATTTAAAAATGGCATTAAATCAGAGTGCAAAGTTAGTGCAGGGAAAGCTGGAAACAAAGAGCAGCTAAAACTGAGCTGGAATAACCAGACTAGGCTTAAAGCTATGCTGGAGTGCCAGCACAACTAGTTTAAAAGCTCCAGCTCCCCTATTGGTCATAACACAAAAAAAACGCCCAACATTTTGCCCCGTCTCCAGAGCCCTTTGGAACAACTCCTAGCCCTCTAGAAAAATTCCCTTCATCCTCCATTATTGATCTAATCCATGTTCTAATTGGCATGAGGTATACCTTTTACCCCTTTTATTTAAATTGTTTATGCATTTTCACATGCCATTCATTTGTACATCATCATTTTGTATGTGTCATATGTTAGGATAGATTGCATGTCATTTTTACATGTCATCCTATGATAGTTTTCATGTCATTCTTTCATATTCCTTCATACATGTCATCTTAGGATAGATTGCATGTCGTCTTTACACGTCATCCTAGGATAGATTACATGTCATTTCTATATATGTCATACTAGAATAGATCACATGTCATCCTAAGATAGATTACATGCCTTCTTTTTTTTACCAAATGCCAAATATTTTAGTTATTTAAATTCAAAATAAGGTACTATGGTTTTGTATAGGCATTGTGAGGGTGCATAACACCTTCACTACACGTAACCAAACTTCCGAATCTACAATTTTTAGTTCAAGACATTCTTTTATTTTCTAGTTTAGCTTAGGAGCCTTAGGGTTTTCTTAATTAAAATTAGAAAATAAAATTAATTAGACTTGGGCAACTAATCACACCTTAGAATCCTAAAAGTCGATAAGGACTCCTTAAAATAAATATAGGTGTGAGTGCCTACATTCACGCACCCCACCATAATATTGTACACGTGTCATACGCAAACATACACACGCACATGTCAACTAGTAAAGCGTACCAAATTCCATTGGAATGCAACATTGTTTAATGCGGTGAGTATCTAGGTACGATATATGTGATAATCTTTTTCGTTCGTTAGGAAAAAGTCTTCAGAAGCTCCAAGAGCAAACAGTGGCTCTTGAGAATAGTAAACTGGCCATGTTTATTCATGGGTTATCATTTTGGTATAACTCCAACATTATTGGTCAATGAAGATGACTTAGAGATCGGAATCACACTGGGTGCTTATGGTCTATTGCATGGAAAGGAGATTTGTCTGAAGGTGAGAAATTCTAAACCTCGTGATAAAATAGTTGGTGTGGTGAAAATGTTTTGGATTGATATGTACTTCCCATTCACCAACCACTCGTTTGAACATGAGATATCTATACGGGTTGGAAAATTTGAATTTTGTTGTGGCAAAACAAGAAATATTAATAAAAAGTGGCCAAAAGAATAATGACTCTTGGGCGTTTGGTCTTGGATTGGAAGTTGGAACAGTTAACAGTTAGTTCCAAGGCAAACAAATTAAACAACCTACTTCTTGTTTTCCTGCCCACATTCCCTCCTTTGCATCAGACTAACTCAAACCCAGTAGCTCGTGCCCATGCAGGTTGTGCACTCGATACTAAATTAGCCCAACTGGACAGATGTCCACTCTAGAGAAACTAAATGTGGTTGCATCCCTTGCCATTGAGAATGATGTTTGGGTAACCGCCAAGTTTTTGAGAATTTGGCTTTTGTAATTACAAAATGGAGTGAATTTGCTTAAACGGACAAGGAAATATTGGTTACGTGGAAAGATATAAAATGTTTCAAGTTTCTCATAGCCTATATTGAATGATGAGTTTGTATTAGACAGATTTAAGAAGTGCAAATCCCTTGTGCTTTGGCTATGGTCCACGCAGAAAATAGAGTTGCTGTAAACGGACATAAAAGAATGATAGAATTCGGTCCAGTTGGGAGTGTCCGCCTTGCAGGTCTAATTCGAAATGAAATTTGCTTACTCATTATAGAATGTGATTAATTGCTTTAGAGTAGTTGGTGTGTTTGATGGTCGAGATGCCTTAGAATATTGGGTTAGTGGTTGGTTCCACCTCATGAAGATGTCAACCACAACAACACCTCTCATGGGCAAGGTCTTTTGAATGCGAGGAAAATGTTAGGAACCTAACCCCTATAGGCATATATATAAACAATAATTGTTGTAGTGTTGGATTTAGTAAGTTAGGCATTTACTTAGTTGGTTATTTAGTTATAATTTCAAACATGTTAATTGAAAGTTCAAATAGTGTAAAAACACCCTTGAACGTTTAGACATCCAATTTACAAATTAACCAATTCAAGTTTTATGTCAAACAACTAGTGTGCGGAAAATGAACAAAAGCTATAAAACAGAATTAGTATACAATCTAAGCCAATTTAAAATCACAATCCACAACAGATAATAAAAGACAAAGATAAAAGGGAAGGAAGATGCAAACACAAGGACAACACGCGAGGGTGCAAAACCTCTCCGCCGCCCTCCAAGCGGTAGACAACACGCGAGGGTGCAAAACCTCTCCGCCGCCCTCCAAGCGGTAAGTAATCCACTAGAAAATGTAGTTGGGATACATGGACAACAATAGACCCTCCAAACCTAATCTACCCAGTGCACCTAAGCCCTCCAAGCTTCTTGCTCCAACGAGGTTACGCCGAACCTATTTCTTTTCTAACTTTCCGGATTCTGCTACTTGACCATAGCATCAACCAATGTAAATTAGTTCCTTCCTAACTGCTTCCCAGAACATGAAACAGTCCTCTCACAGTAATGGATATGGTGAGAAAAGGTTTTGGTAAAATGCCTCTCAAGGATTTAACAATGGAGAGGAAGAGAGTTGAGGAATTTGAAGAGACTCTTATGTAAAGATTGTAGATGAATCAATATTTTTTTACTCTAGGGTTTCTCTCTCAAAATTCTCTCAGGAAGCTCTCGTTCTTTTGTGGGTATAAGGGGTATTTATATTGGGGTGAGAAAAGAATGTGAAACGTCAAGTTTTTCAAAACAGGGGTGGCTCGCGGCTTGGCCTCGTGGCTTGACTGAGTCGCGAGATCCAGCCGCGCGATAACAGAATGGTCAGTTGTTCTATTTTGTCCTATAGTGCTCCAGCTAGCATGACGCTTCAACTTCTGGCATGCTTGGCACGTGTACTGCTTCTGGTGGCTTGCAGCCGCGAGTCTCCCGCGAGATCTAGCCTCAAGACTCTGTTTTCTTGCACACTCTTGAGCATTCAACACTCTATCTCGCTCACTACCCTTATAACAAACCTACCTAAATACAGGGTTACTAATTGCTGAAATACAAGCAAATTTAGCACGGACTAAAGCCAACAAGATGGTTGATTAAATTCAACCTTACATTAATCTCATTTAATACACGTTGGAATTATTAGTGCAAATGAGAAATAATAGAACCACTAAGATAAGTCTGTGTGGGCCAATAGAATAGTTTTATATGGTTCTATAAATACCTAACTGTAATGACATTTTCATTTGTAAAACAATAAACCAATTCTTTGATTAGTACATTTCCTCTTTCTCTTAATATTTCTCTATGGAAAGTAACTACCTCGAATTAAGTCCTAATAGCAAAATAGTCCTCAAATTTTTGTCAAATAGAATTGAAGCACTCCTAGTTTAGAATTCCTCAAGTAAATGTCTTCTTTTATTTTTATCTTCATTTTTCTAAAGTTATTGCATGTAAATAATGAAATACCCTCCACTTAAATCAAAATTTTATTTTTTATTGTAAAATGTGCTCTTATATCTATTAAATAATTGATAAAGTTTGGCACCAAACATGTTTTGATTTATCTTTTTCAACCCATTATGTGGCTATTAACATTGACCCCTTAAAAAAATCTTGTCACTCAAATTACACATGAAATGTCTCTTTAGTTGCCACATAATAGGTTAGAGCAAAATAGTTTCAAATATATTTGGAGCCTAACTTATTCCCCCAAGTTTTGGATCATTCTTGTTTTTGAAAATTTCATTAGTTCAATTGAAATTTTTTTTTTACTTATTTTAGTATAAAATTTGATAATTTGTATTAAAAATGAAACCTTTTTAAGAATTTCACTATGAAAATGGTAAAAATAAATTTTATTTTATGATAGATCATCATCAAACATAATTTTAATTGAAAATAGTAAGCTCTTTTTTTGTTGGGTGTGTGTATGTATATAACTTATCAAATTAAAAGGTTTGTATATAATAAAAAAGTGTGTGTAGGGGGGGGGGGTGTCTTGATAAATATATTAGTGTTACAACTTGGCCTCCCTAAACAAAAATTCATGGCTCCATCCCTACTCCCTTACCTCACTGCATCACAACACCTATGTATCAATGCAACTTCATAGTGTTCATTCAATCACAATCCCTAATCATACAATCTTAGAAAAAGGGATTAAAGCATGTTATACAACTGACTGGAGACCTAAAAAAAATATATAAAAGAGAACAACAGAAAACTAAAACATGCATGTAACAAGATAAGAACAAAATTAAATGAATCTGGGTTTCTATTTTGATCCTGCGTATGCATACAGAAGCCTGCGTATGCAGAGACATAAGGTTGTGTAAGCAGGCACGAGCTTGCATATGTAAACCTACTGTAGATACAGCATTTTGCCCGCCCTCGATTTGCGTGCCAAACCCTTAAAAATCCAAAAATATTAATTTCACATCATGGGACCACGAACGCATCTAGATTGACGAGGCACAACCCATTTAGACATCAGAGACCTCAAAGTACATTTTTAGGTCAAAATGACCTTGGTCAACCCTGGGTTGACCAAAAGTTAAAGTTGGTCAAAATCGCTTACAGAACTCTCTCTATTTTTTTTCGATTTTTTAATGTTTTTACATCAAACCCAAGCTATTCGGAGAATTTTGTCACATTTGAACAACATTGACCAAGTTTGACTATGAGTTGACTCTTGAGGGCCCCAGAAACCCTAATTTTGATCCGACTATCAGAATGGGTTAAAATTAATTCCATTGCAAAGATTATTGAATTTCCTTTCCAACGACTATTCATGTGTCAAAATCAATGTTAAAACAGTTGAGAGATCTTGAAAACCGTGTTGGGTTTGTCAACTTTCTTCCCAAGGCCATAACCTTTGATTCGACCACTGGAATTTCAATTTATTTAGTGTTCTAAATACTAGACATCCATACCTTTCCAAGAACACCAAGATCAGCTCAATCGGAGTCTAGTAAGGCCTTCAAATACGCATCTGAAGTCAAGTGAGAGAAGGCCGAAATTGCTGATGTCAGTATACCAGCCTAGTGCACCCTAAAGGGCTGCCGGAGTTGGCTGGCAGCCCCTAAAGGTGCGCTGGCAGCTAAACAATCACAAATTCATTATAAAACCCCCAGACCCCCCCCCCCCCCGAGAGAAAAAAATAAAAAGAATTTTAGGGCTTTTGGAAGGTTTTATAGGCAGATTCTCTCTCTCTCTCTCTCTCCAAAAATACATACATAAAACCTTTGATTTCTTTCTTTTCTCTAACAAGAGGAAGTGCTCTTGCTCTCATCCCCATCTTCTTGGTCTTGGAACCTTGGATTTGAGATTTAGGGGTGTAGATGTAGCTTTTTAACTACTATCTACACCCATTTAATTTCCTAGCATGTTATTGCATCTTTTTTGTCTTGCTTTCTAGCATGTTTTATAGCTTTCCTAGCATGTCTACTTGTTTCGTAACATGTTTTATTGCTTTGATGTTGTTGGCCTAGCCCAAGAGGGCTAGGATATGTCTAAATACCTTGTTTTTGTTTAGATCTATATGTTTAGGTTCTTTTTGCCTTGTTCTTTCCTAGATCTATATGCTTAATGCTTCTTGCTATCTTTATATGTTTGGATCTGCATGTTAATGTGCTTAAGGCTTTGTTTGGATGCTATGCCTAGTGCTTTATAGCTTTGTATCTCTTATTTTGGCCTCTCTCTTGTGTTTGGCTTTTAGGTAGGGTGTAGATCTATATCTAGTGGTTTAGGCCTACATCCATACACCCATGTTTCAAAGAAGGGTTTGGATTGTTTCTTTTGTGCATGTCTATGCTTCATTTACCCCTTTTCCATGCTTTTTGCTTTAGATCCATGCTTGTTTGCTTAGATATAGTCTCTTTGCCATGTTCTTGCTTGTTTTCCCTTTGTGAGTTTGTTGCTTGTTGGTCTTTGAGGCCACTTGCTTGTTTGGTTACATCTGCCCTTTCGGTGGCTTGTTTGGCTACAACCATGTTTAGGAGTACATCTTCATGATGTTCGGCTTGCTTGTTGCTCACCTTCCTTCTACAAATTTTCATATTTTGAATTCGTTGCATAATAGTCTTATTATCAATATTACAAACTACATCTCTTTTAAAATTTTAGTTAAATAAAATTTTTCTTGGACTTTTTTTTTATAAGGACCTAAAATATTGTTAAGGAAACCAAAGTTTAAAGACAAAGTTTTGACTACAAACTTAGGCTACAACTTTCACTAAACAAATTAGTGTGGTTAAATATTTTGAAAATATAATCTTTGAATTACATGTTCTTTATGTTCTTAACACACATATTAAATTTCATACGAATCATATATTATTTATTATTCAATCAATAAAATTATTTTTATATATAATTTTAAACCTCAAGAACTCGAAATTTAAATATTGGATTGATGATTAAGCTATTGATCTTTTAAATTCTTGAAATTTTGCAAGTATAAAGGATATAAGAAGAATATGTAATCTAATCGTGAATTTGTCAAAATTCACATCCAATAAAAGAAAATATGGAGTGAAGTTGTAATCTTATCTACAATCATGTTTGTTGCCAAAATTTAATTATGTTGGGTCTAAAAAAATGTAAGGTGGTTACAATTTTTTTTTAAGATAAAAAAGTCATAATTTTTTTAAAATTTATATATACAATTTTTTTTCAGGTCACGTCATTTTTTTCATCCATCACTTAACGACTAACACATTTAAAATGTTTGGAACCATTTTGACATATGGCATGTTAAGGATCAAAATGGTAATTAAACCTAAAAGGAAAAAAAAGAAAAATTACACTAGGTGTCCTTACAATTTACATATAGCAACTTTTAATTTTTTGTTGTGTTGCATGAGTTGGTGACATGATTTGTCCATTTACTATTTACAAAGTTCCATGGATACATATCCATATGAAATTTGGGTTCATCAAGAATTGAAAACAAAAATTTGTAGTTATTAGCTCTAACTTTTTCAACTCCTTCATGAAATAACACAACCACTCATAAACTATCTGTTTGCCTAGGAGAAAATGCAATGACAGTGGCCAACAATTGACCCATTTATGTGAATACTAGACTCAACTACCCCAAAAGAACTAGCGCCTGACCACTAATTTATCAAAATGCGATACTGTAATGGTCAAAAAAAGGGGCCAAAATGGCAAAATAATCATTTTTAGCCAAACTTTCCAGCAAAATGCCCCCTGTTTGAAACTGTTTAGGGATATGCCCCTCTTTTGAAACTCGATTTTTAGAAAATCAAGTTTCAATGTCAAACTCCATTTTTAGAAAATCGAGTTATAGTGGAAGTAAACTTTAAAAAAAAAAATGAGTTCCACAATTTTTTTTTTTTTTTTTTTTTTTTAAGTTTACTTTTGCTATAACTCGATTGTCCAAAAATCAAGTTTTACATTGAAACTTCATTTTCTAAAAATCGAGTTTCAAAACAGGGGCATATTCCTAAATAGTTCCAGACAGAGGGCATTTTACTGAAAAATTTGTGAGAAAGGGATAAAACCCCATTTTGGCCTCAAAAAAAAGACCTTAAACAAATATTATCGTTATAATAATGTTGTTAGATATAATCAATGTGTTTTGGATCTTTCTATTTTTGGGAAAAATTCAATTATTTAAATTGAATGAAGATCCGTCACTGCTTTTTATTGTAAAAGACGCCCTGTGGTTTTAAATTTTAATTGTAATTAGTCTAGATATTACCATATGTGATTGCAATCCGAGTAGGCGTTTTTGTCATTAACCAGCTGGCAGTGAGCATGGGTATGTGTATTTTGTTTGTACATGAGAAAATTGAGGCCTCTTTTATAGTGATTCACAATGAATTCAACTTTTCCAATTTGGGTGTTACGATTCTGATTTTGAAAATCTGTTAAAATGAACATACCGGTCATTGTTTTCACCCGGTAATTTTCTGAGTGTCGTTACATAAATCAAATTGTTGCCTCGAAAAGTCACTTGAGAGATTCAATTATATTGAGACTTGCAACTTAGGAGTTAGGCCCTTTCCTTGATTAGACGACTTTTTGTTAGGGGTTAGCGATGCAAAGGAAAGACCACTTACTCAGCCAATGGACGTGTGATTAAACCTTGCCCTTGATAGATAGTGTGATAAGCATTCTATTCTGTTCATCTTTATTTTAGTGTGAGCATTTTGGATTATAAATAAATACAGTTTTTGAAGTCATGTAAATTTTAATGAAAGAAAACAAACTCCTCACAACCAACTATATATAATTTATACGTGTATAGAAGAGGCTTAGTTTGTGTGAACTGTGAAATTTGGCCGGTCTATTCAGATGATTTGTTTTATAAAAGTCATGAATGGAAGATACGAATAAAGTCCCAGTGGAATTACTTATAAATATGTAATATATATATATATATATATATATTAATATAAAACTGATATGGCTCGTCTCTATGTCTCTTTTCCATTGGATGATTTGAGAAAAAATAAAAATAAAAATCTCTCTTATTTTCTCCCTTTTTTATGTGCACGCTGACCTGTATCTCCCTTTCCTTGATATATAGAGGTTACTAATTGCTGGGAATTAGTAAACAATTCAATCATGAGGAATTTAATAATTAGAACAACTACTGATATCCTATCATAATGGTGCCATTACTATTTGCTGCCATTATTTTTGATATCCTATCATAATGGCCAACTACTGAACTAAATCTGAAACTTAATGGAGGGTGGAAGTGACATCCAATATGGCAGCCTCTAAACTAAATGGAATTTTTATTTTTATTTTTATTTTTATTTTTTTACAAGATAGAAATTCTATCTCTAACCTAATTTAATACTATGTTTAAAAGCTTGGAGGGAGAGGAGAATAGAAGGGGAGTAAAGGGAAGAAGAGTAATGGAGAGGAGAGTGGAGAAAAATGGTTATCCTCTACCTTATTTAGATATTTTTAAAATTAAGGGAAATGGAAGAGTAGAGGGGAACATAGTTTGTAATTTTGTTAATATGGTAAGGGTAAATTGGGTAATTCATTTGGTTAAGCATTTCTATGTTATACTCTCCCTCCAAATCTCTCCAATTTGGGAGAATTAAAAATGAGAGGTTAGAAGTAGTTATAACCCCTCCCTCTCCTCCTTTAAAAAACATCCAAACAAGATAATTTAACTTATTTTCTTTTCCTCTACTCTACTCCCCTCTACTCTCCCTCCATCCAAACAAAGCATAATTATATATGTGTGTGAAATTCTCTCCTGTAGACTTGAACCCCAGCCGTTGCTCCCCACACCTCACAAGTACTCATACTTGTGGAGTGACTATCGCACCAAGAGTGTGCGGTGGTGAATTTTCTATCTTATTATATTTAATTTTTATTACTACTTCTAGTTTATTATGGCAATACTTGTGAGGTAAAGAATGTTGCCCTTGTTACTATTCCACTTGTTTATTTATTTATTTATTTTTATATAAATAATTTGATAGTTGACAAACAAATATTTAAATTCTAAATTTCTTTATTAAAAACATCAATGTGTCAATTGAAATTGAGCCCCATACTCTTGGCACTACATGTAGTAAGTTTTATTACCAAGAAGATCAGATCAATGTGTCAATTTCCTGTTCACGTAAAATCTTATTGGGACACTATCTTAAATTGTCAATCTTGTGTCTATTTCTTGCTTGATTAATTTCCCTTTTAGCTGGAATCTTTTTCTGTAATTAGGATCCTAATTTATCTTTTAAAAATAATCAATAGAAGAATCCTTATATAACTCGTAAAAAATGAAAGCCAAACTTCCTCTATAAGATGATTGGATAAATACTGCTACAATAACAACTATCCCTAACAATTATACACTAAATTTCCTGTTCACATAATCTTATTAGGACACTATCTCAAATTGTCAATCTTGTGTCTATTTCTTATTTGATTTTCTTTTTAGCTGGAATTTTTTCTCTAATTATGATCCTGATTTTTTGTTTTAAAAGTAATCATTAGAAGAATCCTTGACTCATTTAAGTAATGAATGGCAAACCATCAAGGAGAAATACCACTACAATAACAACTGTCCAAAAAGTTGGGATGGAACGGTTAAGAATTCTCCATTGATAAGTCATAGTCGATCACGAATAATTTTTTTGTTCATTTTATTTTACTGAAGGTCATATTAAATTACAAAGTTATTAGCATCTTAATTTGGAATTTCAATAAATAATGATTACCTTTTCACAACGATAAGTATAAAAGGGTTCCATTTATAAATAAAATAAATAAATAATGGAAAAATAAAATAAAAGGTAAAAGTACGCATTATGAGTGCATTTTGGGGAAGAATTTTTATGCCTTTTAAGGGGGGCATTGCTAATGTTAACATCTGCGTGTAGTTGATTCATTCAGCTTCCCCCGCGCACTTAACTTATGGGTTAGGTATAAATAATAAATATAATATTAAATTCTGTATTTTGTACATTGATTCTTCTTCTTTTATTATTTGTTTTTCACCAGCACAAACAATTCTGCAACGCCAAAAGGTTGAAATAAAAATTTGTATAAAATTTTTTCGTGAGGATTTGAGGATTGAGATAAAAATATATATATATAGAGTAGACATATATGTTCCGTCCACTAATGACTACTGAGTCTCGGGTGCTATCCCTCACATACCATTAAAGACAAAAAAGACATACTTCACTTTAGAGGTATCCTATTCCTAGCATTAGCATCACAATTTAGTGGTCATAGTTTCCACCACGGACTGACCAAGAGTAGTAGAATTGTAGAAACTAAAAAGGAAAGGGCAAAGCTGCTTAAAGATGGGATTGGGATCATGTGTAGGACAGGTAGTTCATGTATATCAACAATAATTAAGGTGTCGCCTTCGTAGCCTATTTTAATTAAAATGACTCCTCCAATAAGCGCTAGACTTCATTCTTTATTTGGGATAGATCATGGAATGAATGACTATTAAGTGGTTGATTGTTGCGAATAGGAAAGTGTAGGTGGGTCCTGGATCAAAAGAAATGGATGAAACATGGGGAAATTGTCCCAGTTGTCCAAAAAACATTAACGGAGAGAAAAACCTTCGGCGTGAGTGTATGTAAGTGTGGTCACTACCGCAACCTACTTTAACCCAGATTTGAATTTGGATGAGTCCACTCAAGCAATAATGTTGCTTACTACTACTCGAACCGTCAACTTCAAACTTTTTGTTAGGACATATGTGGAAAGTGTTAGAAACATATGTTATGTAAATTGGCTAATCTTTTGACAAAACGCATTTTACTTGTAATTTGGTAGATCTAGGATGAGTTTAGTACTTCAAGGAATAACGGTTCAAGTTTAGTATTGAAGTCATGCAAATCTGTCCAAGAAACAAGTGAAGAAGTGCTATTCATTAAAACTCGATAGATATCTCGACAAAATCATATCTATCGAGGTTTAATGTTGAAGCTCGACAACAACTGTATATGGCGAGAATTACGAAATTGGAATTTCCAGATCTAATTTCACGCATATCCATGTGTATTTGTATAGGGTTTCTTTTCCACAACCCTAGACATACATAAGGATTATTTTAAGGGTCGTCACAAAGGATGCAACTTGATGTAAAGTGATTATTCATGCATATTCTGACCAAAGACAATTTGCCCTAGTTCATCATATTCTCTGTAGAAGTTATTGCTTCTTTGCGCCAAGGGTTTTGTAACCAAGGAGGTGCTTGATCTTCATTGTTGGATGAACTGAAGAACTTTGCAGCCAACATCTTCTTCAAGTTGGTGTGTTAGTCACATACTAGGATCCATGCATTATTGGTTAGTCATGTACTGGGAGCCGTGCATTGAAATGAGAGATTGCCACTACATTATAAGTTCAATTGGATATTGGGGTAAGGGTTCAACTGTAGGTTGGTATTAGGTACTGGGATTCCTTTTACTTGTAATCACTTGTTTTGATAATAGTGGATTCTCGGGAATGGTGACTTTAAATTCACCCGGTGGGGTTTTGCCTAAATGGTTTTCCTCATTCGTAGACAAATCACCCGTGTCAAATTTATTTTCTTCTGCATTTAACTTAGTTGGTGATTTGATTGTGCTACCATGCTTATTGCATATAATTGAATCTAATTAATTCACTTGGCTAATTAATTGATTAAGTTACCAAAGGGGTCAATACATTCTTAGCCTATCACTTGCAAAGTGATGGGACACAAGATGGGTGGGCATTTGAGTCTACTAGAGATTATTTCCTTTGGTCAATTAATGAGACATACTCCAAGGCAACGTGCTTAAGGTGGTAAATGGGGGGGCGGGTGGGTGGTGGTGGGGAATAGATTCCAATGAGTGTAAATTTATCGGAACCATCCATCTAATGAATGGATGAATTAAATGATATTCAATGCAAGTCACTAACAGTCGGTCAATAATGATAGACAAGCCATAAAAGATATTAAATGCAAGAGACAACTAAGGAGTAACGTCCGAATGCTAATCGACGAATAGTCATTGACAGGTAATAAAAACCCAACATTTATTACCAATGGCTCCAAATCCCATAAATGCAAATATTCATTCAGAAAATGAATACAAGGGCTATAAAACCCACATAACTAGAAGTGAGAAAGGTACACAATTTCATACTCACAACTCTTAGCCATTTTAGCTCTCTAATTTAAGCAAGTGAATCCTTTCACCTTGGCCTGACTTAGTTAGCAAAGGGCCTTTGGCCAACACCACACTAGTGTTCTATCATTTTGTGGTCTTTCTTTGCAGATTAATCAGTAGAACAGCTTGTCATCTTCCATCCACATAGACAAAAAGCACAACTGACGATTTTCTCATCATCAATTTGGCACCGTCTGGGAGGACGCTTATTTAAGCCATTTATTTTCCCAATTACAAAAGCCTTTTACATTGCGAGATGGACCCAACATAGGTAGAGCAATGAATTCAAGCTCTCACCGCGAGCATATAAGAACTGAAATAGTAGAATGAGAAGCTAAGGCAAATTACACAAGCTTGAAATGAAAATGAAACACCCCAAGAAGAGGGGAGACTCAACCATAATAAGAATGAAGAAGAAATAGCTAGTTCAATAAATAGCAGGAGGCGAGAAATTTCAGAAGGAGAAAATTCAACCAAAGTCAGAGATGAACTTTACGATATGAGGAAGGAAATGGATGAACTAAGAATCTAGATGGAATGATAAAAAGAACCCATTCTCCCTTCACGACTGAAGTATTGAACCTTCCTTTGCCTCCAAAAATTTTTCTCCCGTAACTTGAATCATTTATTGGTTTGAAAGACCCTTTAGACCACATCAAATTATACAAAACACTGATGCACCTCCAAATGACTCCAAATGAAGTCATGTGTAGGGCATTCCCGACTACTTTGAAAGGTACAACAAGAGTTTGGTTCAACAAAGTACCTCCAAGTGCTATAGCTAATTTTAAATAGCCAAGCCATTGTTTTGTTCATCATTTCATTGGAGGATAGCAATATAGGTGTAGAAACCTTATTTTGTACTTGTACGGATTGAGTACGTCAGCCCAGTCCTGAAAGGTAGGCCCATGCAACGATGTGCTCAGCCTATCTTAACCCACAAGTCAAGTCGAGAAGGGCCTACCGAATCTTTGGTCCATATACACCAAGAGTTTGCCATGAATTAGGGATAATGCCTTAGGGGAATCTGCCCATTGAGCAACAACTAACATCAGGCACAAGTTGCCAAGAAGTCACATCAGTAATAGTCTATGGGTCCCATTTGATCAAGAATATAGGGCAGAGGGACCCATTGATATAGGAAACTGCCCCCCCCTCCCCGTCTCCCCCCTCCAATCATGACAACCCTACTAAAGGGATGCTACAAATAGAAAAAGAGGAATAGGGATATGGGGTTGGAAAAATTGGGGAGAGAAACACGAGTGAAGTAAGGAAACATCCACCTCAAGAATAAAGATATCCTTCTCAGATCTCAGGGAAAAGGCCTAGTTTCATGATTGTAACCTCGACTGGGCTATGAGAAGGGAAATTAAGGGCTAAAATAACATCTCTATTATCAGTAAAGGGGGAAGCCACTTCTTGGACCTCCCATTGAGGGAAAAGCCCAACCCAAAACACAAATATATTGAGGGTCTGAGCCCAAAAGCCCACGGTGATTGAGTTCAGGCCATCACAATTGGCATCGTCTGTGGGAAATTCCTACTACACTGAAGTTCTAGAGGTGGTGATAGAGACTACGAGATGGCAAAGTGACATGCAAATGAAGGTTCGGTGGGATCTGATGGAAACCAGTCCAAGGGCTCCTCTTGGGCTCTTAAGTAGGTGGAACAAGAGCAGAGGAGGGAACGTCGCGGCCATGATGGGCATGAGACTTAGTATGAACCGCATGTAGCTTCATCCCAAAGAGAGAGGACAGTCTCGTATGAGCCCCAAGGTTCATATCATAGTGATTAAGACCATGAGCTAGGAAAGTTTGCGTAGGTAGGTTAAAGAGTTGGAGTTGGAGGCAGAACGAAGGCGCTGAAGGAGGACTCCTGAAAGATTGTCCCATGACCAAGACTTAAACAGTAGTGTTATAAAGAGATCGTCTCACCAAAGTCATTATTGATGGTCAAAGGAGAGGTCGAGCGAGTCTAAAGATAAAAATTCATTATCGCCAAAAAGAGAAAGGGAGGGATGCCGAAAAACTACCATGGATGCCATGAGATGAGCACTTAAAAGGATAGCTCGATCACCATTTTTTTAAGAAATAAAGCATACGAAGATGCCGAGACATTTCACGCATCTGGCATTTACTTATTATGACAGTAAGACGAATCCGATAGAGCATGTAAGTCATTACAATCAGCTCATGGCTCTTTATTCTCGGAACGACGGACTTTTGTGCAAAGTGTTCCCTTCCAACCTTGGACCCAAGGCAATAAGATGGTTCAACAGCCTGAGGAAGGGCTCCATTTACAACTTTGAGGAATTAATCCAAGTGTTTGGGGCACGCTTTGTGACATGCAGTCAAGTTCCTCCGCCTATTATGCCCTATTGTCTATAAGGATGGGGAGTGGGGAGACTCTCCAATACTACACAAACCGATACTGGGAGTTGTATAACGAGATTGGAGGAGGCAACAAGTAGGTGGCCGTGAGCACTTTCAGACTAAGGCTCCCTTAGGAATCTGAGCTGAGAGACTCCTTGACTATGAAGCCTGTTGAGAACATGCACCGACTTATGAGGCAGATAGAGGAGCACAAGAGGCTAGAGGATGATAGACTAAAAGATAAAGGAAAGGCCCCTATTATGCTTGAATACCAAAGGGAGCACCAAATTGGGGGCTTTTAGCAAAGGCCCAGAAGGGAGACAAGGGGACAAAACCCTGTTAGCTTACTAAAGGGGGTGAACGTTGCCTTCAAAGAGCCTGTGCATAAGATCCTAGAAAAAAATAAAGCATGAGCCTCATTTCTGCTAACCTAGAAAGTTGATTGGAGACCCAGCCAGGAGGAACCAAAGTTTGTACTGCACCTACCATTGGGACAAAGGGCATACTACTAAGGAATGCAAGACTTCTAAGGACTATATGGAGCAGTTAGTCAGAGTAAGGTATCTGGGGGAGTATGTAGTCGGCCAAGGAGGGAATACAATGAAATTGGCATCAGGAAATTGAGGAAGGACAATGCCACCTACCCTCGGCATCATCGAAGTCATTCACGCCGCATCGATCGGGGTAAGTACTAGTTAAAGGAAGGGGATACTCAAAATTACCCCCCAGGAAGAAGCCTATAAACACCACATTTTATACCTCTTACAACTCGGGCCCCCATTCTCTAATGATGTTGAGAAATGTTGAAATGAAAAATATAAAATTTAACGAGCAAATAAATCTTTTTGGAAAAATAAGGCCAAAGAAGCCCTTGGCATGCACACACAAGAATCAACCTACGCGCATAGCCATAGTGCATGCACATGCAAGCACGATCCTGCATGCGCATGTAGGTTTCCAGAAACATAAAAATGCAAGTTTTCTGAATTAATACTAAGGTTTGGAACGAATCACACATCGTCTAGGTGTCATTCCAAACCCCTATTTTCTCAATATAATAGCCATACACTGTACCTTTTCAAAAACACACAAAAATCCTAAGAAAAAGACACTAAGATTCACTAGAAATAAAGAATCAAAGGGGAAGGTTTTCACAAAACATCCTCATGTCAATTTCCTTTTGATTAGGGCCTTTTCTGGCCTTGATCTTTTAGTTTAAGATTACTAATCACATTTCTTATTAATTTTGAATAGATTTGACTAAGGGGAACATTTAAAAATCAAGCTTAAAGAGCTTTTGTTTTGAGGTAATAAGTTCTAAGCTTTTCTTTTTTATTTCTTGCATTTTTTTTTTTGTTTTAATCTTGTTATTTGCTTGTTATATGTTTTAATATGTTTATATAGTTTAGGTTTAGGTAGTTGTTAAGTTTTAAAGCATGTTAGGATGTTAGATTTATTGTTTTGAAGTCGTGCTTTGTTTTCAGCGTTGCTAGGGTTTCTGGGGTGGATTCCATGTGCGCATAATCATGTCTGTGCACGTAGGCTGGATTATGCACACGCAGGCTTGTTCATGCGTGCACATGATCCTACCCAAAAACCCTAAACCAAGTTTTCTTATTCTATTTCTTATTTCTTTGCATAAACATGCTTTTTTTTTTTAACCTCCTTTGTATATATAAGTCTCTGTTTCATTGTTTATTTGTTTGTTTGCTTTTCACATGTTAAATTAGGGTTTATCTTGGTTTGATTTGTTTTGATGCCATGAACACGCATTCACATGTTCATGCATTTATGCTATTAAGTGCTTAGATACAGCAAAATAAGTGAGGAAGTCATGCATTCGCATAAACATGCATCTTTGAATATGACCTTACTTAGATGATGAGTATGAACATGCTTGTTTGGGTGAGTTATTCTTGATATGTGGATACAATCATATGTTTACTTAGATCTTTCCATGCTTGTGTTTCTACCATGATTTGTTTATTGCCTATGTTTCTGACTTGAATATGATGTGATGACATGGTGTTAGATGAATGTTAGGTGGATGACATGTATGATAGTAACATGCTAGGGTTTATGTTATGTCATGCTAGATGAATGCTAGGACAATGTGACATGTATGCTAGATGTATGTTAGGGTATGCCATGATAGATGAATGATTGATGCCATGTTGTATGCTTAGATGTATGCTAGTTTTTGTGTGAGTTAGAATGTAATATTGAGTATGCCTTTAATAGGGTTAAGACATAAGACACAATGAGAGGAAGCCAACCCTAGGGTTAGGCAGTTTTGGATGCCTAACACCTTCCCAAAACCGTACCTAAACTCCAAACCCATATCTCTGGTAGTAAGATCAAAAATGTCCTTTCTCGAGAGGATGCTATATATATATGGTTCCTAGACCATTGCAAAAACTAGGTGGCGACTCCCCCCGTTGTGTCCATAGTGGCGACTCTGCTGGGGAATGAGTTTAATTCCTATGTGTCCTATCTTAACCTTAATAAAGGCTTATTCAATACTTGTTTGCACACATATTCACTTGATTCTATTGTCCCTTTACCTCAGCTGGTGATGAGTTGGAAGATGGAAGGCTCCATTCGAGCCCAAGTCTTTCGAAGTTCATCCCACTAACTCACAATTAGCGCTATTGCCTATAATGGGCTTTGAGTACGTTAAAGGTTTGCCACCAATTTACAAAGGTCCACTTAGGCCCTCGGTTGGAATCATGGCTCACTTAGTTATGAATGACCTACTTATCTATCATTTTAGCTTTATTGAGCCTACTCGCACTTAGAGAGATCCTAAATCCTATCAAAAGAGGGTACCTTTTTATATATCGTGTTTGTTCAACCATATATCTTGTGATAACCTAATTCTAAAGGACAAATAAAAGATGTAAAAAATGGAAGTATGACCCTAAAGTTATGGCATACCCTGAGACAACTGGGATAAAAGAAAGGAAGTTCTCACATGTAAGAGGCTTATCCCTTAATCCAAAGGTATATCTTAACTTGAAAGGTTCATAAGAGCATAGCCTAATTGCTATCATAAGCCGAAATTGAAAAACCTTTATGAAAAAGAGGCTATAAAAAGGACTATAAAAGGGACTAGAAGGAAAACAAAGGAGGTGGTTGAAATAGATTGAGAAAAACATGGGGAAACATAAGGAAATAGAGGGAAACACATGAAAAAGTGGTAGATATTAGAAAAAGGGGCAATTACATGTGAAAGGGAAGGGAATGTGAATGAGGAATGAGGGAAAAGGATACAGTTTGGACTATCTAGGTGTAGCTTAAAGCTCTACTTATAGAATTGCAAGAAAGCCCACATATAAATAAATTGGGGCCCACAATTGGCACCATCTATGGGAATCCTACTCAACCTGGGGCTTTAAGTTAGCTTGATACTGCCCAATTATGGAAGGACCGCATGTTGAAAAGGGTTCTGTTGGGGGAAATCATTCAAGGGCTTCCTTAAGGGGTCGTAGGAGGTTGGAAAGGGAGCGTAGAAGGGAACAGCAGCGCATGTTAGATGGGCACAAGACAAGGGTAGATTTTGACAAGGGATCTTCACAGAGGGAACGAATTATTTCTTACGTGCATGAGCAGTTTCATCGTAGTGATTAGTTAGGAGAATTAGAGAATTTACAAAAGCAGGTTAATAACTTAGAGGCTGAGCTGAGGAGCTAACACCGTAGAAGAGATCGAAAGGATTCCTCTAATGACCCCAACTACATTGCGAGGGAATCATCTCGAGGTAGTGGTTCGCAACGGTCGAGAGATAGATCTTATGAAACCATAGGGCATCGTCACGAATCTCCCCATCATGAAAGATACGGGCACCATAATGCTACTTTGGATGCCATGAGCCAGGCATAGAGGAGAGCTGCCTATTCACCATTTTTCGACGAGATTGAGCATACGAAAATGCCAAGATGGTTCACTCGACCACCATTCACCATTTATGATGGAAAAACCGATCTAGTGGAGCATGTAAGTCACTATATTCAAATGATGTCACTCTATTCTTCGAATGATGGATTGATGTGTAAGGTGTTCCCATCCAGTCTTGGGCCGACAACAATAAGGTGGTTTAACGGTTTAAGGAAAGGGTCTATTCAAAACTTTGGGGAGATGATGCAAGCATTTGGGGCTCGATTTGTAATGTGTAGTAAAGTTCCTCAATCAATAGGTGCTTTGTTATCCATAAGGATGAGAAGTGGGGAAACCCTCCGATCTTATACGAACAGGTATTAAGAGCTATACAATGAGATAGGAGGGGGAAATGAGCAGGTAGCAGCCAGCACCTTCCGACCGAGTCTCCCCGAGGAGTCAAAGTTGAGAGATTCTTTGACCATACGGCCTCCTGAAAGCATGCATTAACTTATGAGAAGGATTGAATAGTATAAGAGATTAGAGGACGACCGATTACAGAGCAAAAGTAAAGCCTGGCTTCTTCACAATATCATAAAAGAGTATCGTCCTAAGAAGTTTCAGCAGAGAGCTAGGAGAGAGCTAAGGGCCTCCATGGTGGGCTCAGCACAGTAGACCGAGGGAGTTAATGTGAAGTTTAAGGAGCCTATCTATAAGATCCTTGAGTGCATTAAGAATGAGCCTTATTTTCAATGGCCCGGAAAGATGGGCAGGGAACCAACGAGAAGGAATCAGAGCCTATATTGTGCTTATCATAGAGAAAAAAGTCATACCACCGAGTAGTGCCGCTTGTTGAAAGATCACTTGGAGTAGCTAGTAAAAGTAGGGCATCTCAAGGAGTTTTTGGTTTGCCAAGAAGGAACAAATGTAGGCTATGGATCGGGAAGTCGAAATGACCGTACCCTTCCCCCTCCCTTAGGGGTTATTGAGGTTATTCATGCAACCTCTTAGGGAGTAAGCTTGAATAGTTGGGAGAATATTGAGTGTAGTGACTCCGCTTGAAGCAGATGTTACAAACTAACCTAAGAAGAGGCCCAAGAGGATTTCAGTTTCGATCACTTTTAGTGAAGCAAATTTAGAAGGAACGTCTCAGCCACATGATGACACTTTGGTGGTGACTTCTCGGATTGGCTGATTCCTAGTAAAGAGGGTCATGGTAGATCAAGGGAATGGAGCTGAGATCATGTACCTTAACCTCTATAAGGGGCTAGGACTAAAGCCTGAGGATTTGAGTAGATATGACACCCCACTTGTAGGGTTTGATAGGAGAATTGTAATGCCCGAGGAACAAATAAAGCTTCCGGTGGTAACCAAAGGAAAAGAAGTGGAAGTAAATTTTTATTATAGTCAACGCCTACTCACCATACATAGCAATTTTAGGGCGTCCTTGGATCCATACCATGGGGGTAGTACCCTTAACACTACACCAGAAGATAAAATTCTCTTCAAAAGATAGGGTCACAATAGTCTAGACCGATCAAAAAGTAGCAAGGCAGTGCTTGGTGGTAGCAATAAACCATGAGATTAAGCAAAAGGACCAAGTTGATCAAGAGCAGTTATAGCAATTACTGATAACTGAAGGTCTGACAGGTGTAGACAGTGCGGAAGAGTTGGTCCAAGTACGAATTTTGCTGTATTTCGACAAGTATTTCTGAATAGGGAAGAGCATATCAATAGAAAACTAAGTGGAAATTTTGTTATCATTGGTGCAAATTTGGACGTGTTCGCAAGGAGTTCATACAAAGTGCCCAGGGTAGACCTGACTTTTATAATGCACAAGTTAAATGTAGACCCTCTAGTCCCACCAAAGAAGCAAAGCACGAAGAGATCTACGAAACCTCACGTGGAGGCAATGAAGGAGGAAGTGGAGAAACTAAAGTGGTCAAGGGCCATTCAAGAAGTGTTTTTTCTTGAATGGTTAGCCAACATAGTGGTGGTGGTAAAAAATAAGAACGATAAGTGGAGAGTTTGAGTTGATTTACTAACCTGAACTCAGCATGTCCGAAGGACCCATTCACGGTACTGAAGATAGATTAATTAGTGGATGCTACGGTCGGACATTAAAGAATGAGCTTTTTGGACGTCTTTCAAGGGTATCATTAAATCGCTTTGGCCCTTAAGGATCAGGAGAAAACTTTTTCTATAATGCCCAAGGGAAATTACCATTACACAGTGATGTCTTTTAGGCTAAAGAATGCAGGGGCTACTTATCAATGGATGGTTACTAGCATGTTCAACGATATGATCGAGAAAAAGGTGGAGATTTACATGGTAGTAAATACTAAGAAGAGGTTTACATGGAGGGCATGCACATGACCTGGTTGTGGTTTTTGATATTTGAGGCAGCACATGTTACGCCTTAATGCAGAAAAATGCGCCTTCGGAGTGGGATCAGGCAAGTTCTTGGGTTATATGATAACCACACGAGGCATAGAGGTGAACCCTGACCAAATTACTGCTATTCAACAGCTACACCCGCCTACCAATCCTTAAAAAAGTGCAAAGACTTACTAGGATGATTACCACCCTGAATAGGTTAGTATCAAGATTGGCGAATAGATGCTGATTGTTCTATCAATTGTTGAAAAAGTGGAAGGGTTTTCAATGGATGGAGGAATGTTACATGGCATTTAAAGATTCGAAGTCTTACCTAGCTAGCCCACCCATTTTATCCTGACTTGAGCCCAAAGAGGATTTATACTTGTATTTGGCGGTATCTGACCATGCTGTTAGGTCAGTGCTGCTTAGGAAGCAAAAGAGGGTTTAAAGACTGGTATTTTATCTTAGTAAAACGTTAGTGGATGCAGAGACTCGGTACTTGCCGTTGGAGAAATTGGCACTAGCATTGGTGCATGATACAAGGAAACTACCACATTATTTCTAAACTCAAATGATATAGGTATTAATCGAGTACCCCTTACAATCACTGTTGAGGAGGTAGAATTTCACCAGAAGGATAGCAAAATGGGGAACAAGACTGGGGACATTTGACATACGATATAAGCGAAGAAATTCCATTAAGGGTCAAGTGTTGGCAGACTTTGTGGCTGAATTTACTCTTTCTCTAGAAGCTTCTATTGGAATATGTCAGGTTAGGGTTAAACACTGGCAAGTGCACAAGGACGGTGCATCTAATAGAAGGGGGTCGGGGGTCAGAATCATCATGGTGTCTCCCAAAGAGTTGAGAATGGAAAAGTTGCTTAGATTGGGTTTTATCACTTCGAACAATGAAGCCGAATACGAAGCCCTCATTGTTGGATTACAAGCAATGCAAAAGCTCGATGCCAAAGAGGTAGAAGTATTCTTGAACTCAAGATTAGTGGTGAGTCAAGTAGAAGGGAGCTTTGAGGCAAAGGACTACCACATGTCACAAATATTATAGTTGTTTGGATCTCTCTGGTCGATCTTCCACAAAGTTAGCATAGTCAGATTGCCTAGAAGTCAGAATAGCCATGCCGATTTGTTAGCCATATTGGCTTTGTCTTCAGATGAGTGCATCCCCCGAATGATTTTTATAGAGCCGTTAGAGCAACCAAGCATTGAGCGACAGACGGTTGTGGGTGTTGCCTCGGCAGAAGAGTCTAGTTGGTTAGATCCCTAGATTGCATTTTTGTCTGATAGGTCTTTATCAACGGATGGGAAAGAGGCAAAGAAGTTGCAGAGAACGTCAACTCAATTTTGGTTATCCGAAGATAAAAAGTTGTATCAGCATTCGTTTGCCGCCAAGCAGGACCACCGAGCTGTTAGTCGAGCTTCACAAAGGAATATGTGAATGGCACCCAGGTGGAAGATCATTAGCCCACAGAGCGATGACTTAAAGATTCTGGTGGACAAATACGCTATGAGAAATAGCTAAATATTAAAGAAATGTGATCAATGCCAAAGACACGCCCCTATCTTGCATCAACCGGGTGGAAATTTAAACCCGGTCCTCAATCCTTGGCCCTTCACCCAATAGGGGCTTGATATAATTAGACTGTTCCCTCGAGCTCTGGGGAATAAGAGGTATATGGTGGTAGCTACAAATTATTTCAAAAAATGGGTAGAAGTCGAGGCCTTAGCAAACATCATGGACTAGACATGAAGAAATTTGTATGGAAAAGCATAATTACGAGGTTTAAGGTTCCCCGTGTACTAATAACTGACAATGGGCTTCAGTTTAATAGTAAGATTTTTCGTTAATATTACGGCAGTCTTAGGATAACCAACAGGTACTTGTCACCAGCATACCCTCAGAGTAATAGGTAGGTAGAGGCAATGAACAAGACAATAGTTAATGGCTTAAAGAAGAGGTTGGAGGGGGCAAAAGGTAATTAGGTTGAAGTCTTTTCATCAAGCATGAGGGTGGCCGATTTTGCACGAAGCAGTAATGACGAGCATTTGGGTCATCTCTACCCACTAGTTGACATCGCACCCTTTCCACCAAGTAGAGTGCCCTTAAACTTGCTCCTTTGAAGGGCCAGGTAATCTCCGAAGCAATGATTCCAAATCTAGAGAAGCAGGATAGGGCTTGCTGGCCCATGAAGTCTAGTTGACCTATAATGATACAAGGTTAAAAGAAGAGTATCCTAGGGGAAATGCATGAAGAAGCATGAAAACTAGAACTCTTAAACTTACCTCATCCGAAGTTAACCTAGCAAGGTGGGCCCTCACTTGAGGGAATTCCCTTAAACTTAGATCAACACCTGGAGTTCTGAGGTCATACCTAACAATCCACCACTACAAAAGGAAGCATAAGCCACAAGTTATATATGTGACAGTTTGCAAGATGACTATTTGCAAGACGACAGTTTACAAAATGATACAGTTTGCAAGGCTACAATCTACAAATGAAAATACAAATGGAAAGAGAACTAACCTCAAGGAGCTTCTAAGGCCCCACAAGCTGCCACAAGGTGTCCTGGCTAAGAGTGTCAAGGATAGAGTAAAGATAGGCAAGACATGCCTACCCTAATTGGCCTTCCATGCATCAGCAAAGTCTTGAAAGAGGTTAACTACGTTAAGGACATTGTTTGCCCACAATTAGCAAAAAGATAAGCTCCCAACAAGTGTAGAAAAAAGGCCCTAGCCATTTGGACGCGTTCCTCCATAGTCCTTTGTGGGAGAAGCATGTAACACTAAGTCAAAGTAATGGATGGTCTCAATGGAGTACTTCCTTCCTAACATGTCATGACCCAGCTAGATGCCCAACACGCCATCCAAACTAATGATGGCCCCTTCGAAGCTAAGGTCGGTCATGCGGTAGAAGTCATAAGGATTCACCATCATCTCCCGCTCAACAATATGGAATGTATGAGTAGTATCCCACCACCTCTCGATGAGGCATTACACTAAAGTAGCACTAACGGACCTTTCCGGTAAACGGCCAAGGATAGGCTTAAAGCCTACTTCTCGAATGTAAGCCCTCGTTTTAGGAACAAGGAGGTTATACCACTCTACCACCTTATTGGTGCTTCCCCTACCAGTATAAGGGGATGTGGACTGCAAAAGAAGAAGACAACATTATATTCTGGATTCAAGTGAAAATGATGAAAAATAATGTTTTTGATGCAAGAATAGAGATAAAAAGAAGGATGCAGTGATGTTCAGGTGCAAAAATGTCAAAAAGGGGTGTTAAGGTTGCATATAGAAGTGAAACAGTCAAAAAAGAAGTGAAAATGGGCAGAGTAAGGCCTCTGCCAGGCGTCTCATGTACGTCGATCAAGGCCTACGTACGCAGACAGGACCCTGCGTACACAGGATAAAATCTACATACGCAGACCCTCAAGACTAGACCTATGTATGCAAGAATAGAGTTGTGTACGCATAAGTACAAGCTGCGTACACAAGCTCGAGGCCACGCTCGCAAAAGCACAGATAGGAAGAGTCCTTTGACATTTTCAAGCATATATCAACCGAAATCAATACTAAACATGTTCCTACCCCTCCTAATGTGTCAAGTTTTCTTCTAAACCCATCCCACAACAAAATACAAGCATTTAAATTGCCAAAAACACATTAAAACGGAGGATCAAAGAGAAACTTGAAAATGAGAAAAGTTTGAAAAACTTACTGATTCAGCCATAGGGATGTGATTCTCTGGCCAGTATGTTAATAAGGGAGGCCCCATCAATCTCACTGCTCCACTCTGGTGAGTGATGAGAAATGCATCGGAAGAAATGACGTAGGAAGTCTTTTTGGCCTTAGGTGCAATTGAAGGAGATGAAGAGAGTTTAGAGATAAAATAAGAGAATGAGAGATTCAAATGGTGTGAGGAAAAGAGAGAAGAGGGAAGTTTTTGTAGAGAGAGAGAGAGAGAGAGAAAAGGAAATTGAAGAATTAGGAAGAATGTGACGAGATGAGGAAAATGAAGAGAATGAAGAAGAAAAAAGAAACAGTTGGTAACCGTTGGGAAAATGAAGAGGCAGGAACACACTTGATGGCTAAACTACATGTAGTTTAGTCAAGAACAGTATAAAAAATATATATATTTTGCACAAAGTCACTAAGGACCCCCCTAGTGAGCAATAAAGGAAGCAGAAGACTCTTCCCCTAATGAAGCATGTACATCCCAAAACCATTTCCAGTAGATCACATAAACTCAAAAACATTATCCCCAGTGAGGATTAGAAGATTCTTCAAAAGTGGATCAAGCATATCTAGAACATCATCCCCATGGAGGAGGCAAAAGATTCTTCCCCGATGGATCAAAGCATATTTAAACAATCCCCAGTGAGGAAGCAGAAGATTCTTCCCTAGTGAATCAAGTACACCTAAAGTATCCCCAGAGAGGAAGCTCAACTAGTCCATTTCTACTACTCCTCAGCGAGTTTCTCATCCCTAAGTAAGTCATGAAAGAGGCAGAAGATTCCTCCCCATACATACTTACTCCTCAGCGAATTTTCACCACCTTTAGTGGATCCAACAATCAAGACTACTCGTGCACATATCCTCTAGGAATTGATCATGCAGGCACAATAGAAAAAGGTAGAGATAGAGATAGAGAAAAAGACCAAGGTCAACCCGAGGTAGAGAAAGAAGTGAAGAAGACAAGAGGAGTGAGTCACCTGGAGAAATTTGATGCAAGAGCCCCAGATGGACACCACAGAGACTATATCCTTTTGTTGTTTGTTGGGTTAGCTCGAAGAGAGCCCTTGCTTGTTTTTTTTTTTTTAAGTGACTCTAGGATAGTGAGTCACTCGCCATTTGCTTGCAAGTGGCAAAATAGGTTCTGGGATAGCAAACTTGCCGTTACTCATTTCCCGAGCAACAAAGGTGGGACTTCGGACATACAAATCTCACGCAACTCTCCAGAGGTGCACCCCACCCCATGTATGCGTGATGTGTGTCGTGTACGTGGGTTAGGCCTGAGTAGTATGTAGAAACAAAATGTTTTGCCTCTTATTCTTTTGATTCAATTAGCAAAGCTCATAGATCAAAAAAGGGGCATTTGTAGACACCGCATTTTGTACCCCTTACGACTTAAGCTCCCATTCCCCAATAATGCCTAAACTCTAAGGCCCAAAGCTAATTTAGAGCCCAATCAGATATAAAATTGACTTGAGGAGTATTAAAATAGAAAATATAACCTTTTAAATGAGTAAAAATCTATTTTTGGAAATAAAATGACCAAAGTAGCCCTCGGCCCACATACGTGGGTAGAAGCCTGCGTATGTAGCTAAGGTTTCAGAAACATAAAAAAGACAAGTTTTCTACAATAATGGCTGAGGTTTGGAATGAATCCCACATTGTCTTGGTGTTGTTCCAAACCCCATTTTTTCCACTATATAAAGCCTTATATGGTACATTTTCAAAACAAACAGAAATCCCACAGGAAAAACACAAGATTCACTAGAAAATAGTGAATCAAAAGGGAGTTTTTCACAAAACACCCTCAAGTCAATTTTGTTTGATTGGGACCTCTTCTGGCCCCAATCCTTTTAGTTTAACGTTTCTAATCATTTTCTTATTGGTTTGTGAATAGATTTGACTGAAGGGAACGGTAAAAAATCAAGCTGAAAGAGCTTTTCTTTGAGGTATCTATTCTAAGCTTTTCTTTTTCCTTTCTTTCATTTTCTGCTTTTAAATCTTTCTGTTTGTTTTGTTTTCTTGTTTTAATATGCTTTGACATGTTTATCTAATTTAGGTTTATATGTTTGTGTGTTTTAAATGCATGTTAGGTTGTTAGAATTTCCGTTTTGAGGTTCTGCTCTATTTTTGTGTTTTTAGGGTTTCTACACAAGAACCTACGTATGCACAATCTTGCCTACGTACGCAAGCTTGATTATGCACACGTGGGCTTTTTCGTGCATGCGCAAACCACTACCTAGAAACCCTAATTTTATTTTCCTTTTGTTTTGCTTCTGCTTTCATATGCTTGTTTGTTTAGCTTCTTTCCATGTTTTTTTTTTATGCTTTCAAAGTCTCTGTTTCACATGTTTGTTTGCTTGTTTGCTATCACATGTTAGAATTAGTATCCATCTTGTGTTTGCTTTGTTTCAATGCCATGAACATGCATTCATATGCTCATGTATGATCCAATAGGTGCTGAGTTGCTGTAAGATAAGTAAAAGGTAAGTCATGCATTAGAAATGCCCACGTATCCATGATATGGTGTTGCTTTGATGATAGAGATGAATATGCTTGTTTGATGTGTAATTTCATGTTTAAGAGTTTGGAATTCATGTGATGATCTATGTTGTTTTCCATGTCTACTTTGCTACCTTGTTTTGTTACTGCCTTGGCATAATATAATGGAGCTTGTGATGGAGCATGCTTAGATGTATGATTAGGGTTTGTAATGTGATGAATGCCATGATTAGATGAATGCTAGGGTTGTTTATGTTTGGGTTTGGTTTCTTATGCTTTATGGATGGATATGTATGTGTTTTGGGATGAATGATGCCATGTTGTATGTTTAGATGAATGCTAGTGTGTGTGTGTGAGTTTAGAATACAAGTACTGAACATGATTTTATCGAGGTTAAGACGTAAGACACAATGATGGGTGTGAGAGATTGGAAAATCAAGTGCTCTCAAAAAATAGATTTTCGGGTGCTTTTAAGGACACCTCTCTTTTTGGATAAGTGGTGTGGAGTCACCACGTATTTTTTCATACAAAAAAATAAGAAAAAATTAAATACAACTTTACATGAATAAATGTTCCATTATCATTAATTGAATAAAATAAGTACAAACTTGATAAATTGAGTATTACAAGGCTTTGGGTCCTAGTTACAATCTACCCAAAATAAATAAAAGAAAGATAAAGCCTATGTCTACCTATCCAAAAGAACTAAATTTGGAGGTTAGGTTACAGAATGGGAAGGTGTTAGGCACCCATTCCGCTCAGACAGAGTATGGTCTTCTAAACTCTCATGACCAATGTACCCCTTTATGCATGATATGAATGATATGTTGCATACAATTTATGAATGTGTCTTCTTCTTTGTTGAAAATTTAGATCTGTTGTTATGATAAAAAATTTAGTTTGATTCATTAAAAAGAAACCAAATCTGTTTTTGTATATGTAAAAAAAAAAATAATAATAATAAAAAAATAAAAAAATAAAAATAAAAATAGTTTTTATGAAGGAAAAAAAAAATCAGATTTGTTTTATTAAGTAAGACAAATTTTTTTGCTTCAAAAATATCATACCTATTTTCGGAACAAAAGAAAAGATTAGTTTTTGGTTTGTAAGTAAAATAAATAAATAAATAAAATCAGATCTGTTTTGTAGATAAAAAATCTAGATTTATAGGGAGATTAGAAAAAATCAAATCTGCTTTTTATGTGAAATAAAAAAATAAAAATCTTTTAAAAGAGAACTACACTCATGAAATAAACCTACGCTACTTGCATCAAACAAAACAGACAAAACATCACTACTGATGACCTTCTTTTTATTTCAAAATCTGCTATGTTTAAAAAATTCAGATCTACATCTAGAGAAGATATAAATATGTTTTTGTGTTAAAAAAAAAATCCAGATTGCATCTAAGGAAGATACAAATCTATTTTTGATTTGAAAATATTCAGATCTGTCTCTAAGGAAGATACAAATCTATTTTTATGTTTTAAAAAATTCAGATTTGCATTTAAGGAAGATACAAATCAGTTTTTATGTTAGAAAAAAATTCATATCTGTATCTCAGGAATATACAGATCTGTTTTTATGTTTTGAAAAAAATTCAAATTAGCATCTAAGGAAGATAAAAATCAATTTTTATGTTAGAAAAAAATTTAGATCTGCATCTAAGGAAGATACAGATCTATTTTTATGTTTTAAAAAATTTAGATTTCCATCTAAGGAAGATACATATTTGTTTTTATGTTAGAAAAAAATTCAAATCTATATCTAAGGAAGATAAAAATTTGTTTTTTATGTTTTTAAAAATTCAGATTTGCATCTAAGGAAGATACAAATCTATTTTTGGGTGTTTGAAAAAGCTGCAATGATAAGCAAATTTTTTAAATTAAAAAAAAAAAAAATAGATCTTGACAATAAAGACATTCAGAACATATTTCAACAAAATATTGACAACACATGATATAAGCATTTAGAAATTAAATCTAAAAAAATATTTACTCATGCATCACCAAATTAAAGGAAACTGAAGGAAAAGGGTAAAGAAAAAACCACCTCTTTCATGGACACCCTCTTCTTATTGAGGGAATATTTTAGGCTTCAAAGAAATTTGTTCAATTATCTTTGAAACCTAAAATACCTTGCTTACAAAAAATAAATTCTTAAGCCTAGAGCCTCTAGAATGTCTTTAACGTAAGAGACAGAATAATAGAAAGGAGAGTCAGAAAGAGAGGAAATCTGAGAGAGTGAAAAAGTGTGTTGAATTCTAAGATCCAGCCTCTATTTATAGAGACTGAGGTGTTCAAAAAATTAGCTAGATGATCAGAATATGAACTGGGATGCGACCTTATCTCTAAAAAATCGAAAAGGATGTGTCTTAATCTAATCCAAGTGCCCACGGGCCAAGACCGAGTTTGTGCCAATCGGCACTCCAAACATGCCGAATGGCCCTTTTGGGTGCTGGCCCCGTGTTCAAGTTTTGGTCTGTTTTGGGCTCCTATTTTAAGGTTTTTTTTTAGCCAGGACTTGCACTTAGACACGTTCTTAATCCATATTCTAAAAATTAGACTCTTTTTCTAATAATTCAAGTCTTTTTAGCAATGATTATCTTGTAAATAAATACTCCAAAAAGTCTTGATTATCCACAATTTTATTGTTATCTGATTATCCCCTTTGTTCCTATGCAAGCAAGCCTATCTTTGACACTCACTAACAACCAATCACAAAATTATTTGATTAATTTTATTTTTCTAGCCAATTAGAATTAATTTAAATTAATCACGTGTGGTTGGTTCTACCTACACATAATGCATGCTGACCGTGCAAACTTGATCATGCTATTTCTTTCAATCTGACAGTCCGATTTAGAAATCGGGCACACCGTCGCGACCATTAGAATCTCAAGATCATTTTTATGATATGTAATGAATGAATTAATGCATGTAATGCAATCATGAATTTGGGTATATGATTGGTCATTCTAGTCATCTTCATTGATTGAATTATGGGTGTAAAATCGAGTGTCTACAGAATGCCCCTCATTGACCAAGCTTGTAAAGTGGATGTCAATGTAAAATAAAGACACTGATTTTAGCAGCCGTGATTTAATTGAGGTTGATTTTTCAAAGATTACCTAGCCCTAGAACCAAAAACTTTGGAACATAGAACTAGTGCCTTGCTCTTTGACAAAAATGAAAATTGTGAACACTTGACACTGATGAATTTTGAATTGATTCTTGATGACTGAGGTGACTAAGAGGCTTCTCTATCTCAGTCTGAATGTGGAAGGTCGATCAAGGGGCCTTTCTACCTCAATCTAAATGGAAGTTATTCAATGGGCTTCTCTACCTTAGAATTGGAGCAATGACGACCAAGGGGCTTCTCTATCTCAATCTTGATGAAAGGTAACCAAGGGGCTTCTCTACCTTAGAACCGGACTGTAACGACCAAGGGGCTTCTTTACCTCGATCATGATGAAAGGTGACCAAAGGGCTTCTCTACCTCAGAACAGGACTGTTGAAATCTCGATCAAAAGGCTTCTCTACTTTGACTTAATGAAAGGTAATCAAGGGGATTTTCTACCTTGGAATCGGAGTTGTGGTGACCAAAGGGTTTCTCTACCTTGAGCTTGATGAAAGGTAACCAAGGTGCTTCTCTACCTCTGAGCCAGAGCTGTGGCGACCAAAGGGCTTCTCTACCTCGATCTTGATGAGAGGTAACCAAGGGGCTTCTCTACCTCAAGACCAGAGCTATGATGACCAAGGGGCTTCTCTACCTTGATCTTGATGAAAGGTAACCAAGGGGCTTCTCTACCTCAAAACCGGAGCTATGATGATCAAGGGGATTCTCTACCTCGATCTTGATGAAAGGTAACCAAGGGGCTTCTCTACCTCGGAACCAGAGCTGTGGCGACTAAGGAGCTTCTCTACCTCGATGTTGAAGAAAGGTAACCAAAGGGCTTCTACCTTGGAACTGAAGTTGTGATGACCAAGGGGCTTCTCTACCTCGATCTTGAAGAAAGGTAGCCAAAGGGCTTTTCTACCTCGAAACCAGAGTTGTGACCAAGGGGCTTCTCTACCTCAATCTTGAAGAAAGGTAACCAAAGGGCTTCTCTACCTTGGAACTAGAGCTATGGAAATGTTGATCAAAGGGTTTCTCTACTCTGATCTTGAATGAAGGTAACCAAGGGGCTTCTCTACCTTGAAACTAGAGCTGTGATAACCAAAGGGCTTCTCTACCTCAATCTTGATGAAAGGTAACCAAGGGGCTTCTCTACCTCAAGAGCAGGGCTATTGAAATGTCGATTAAAGGGCTTCTCTACTTTGATTTGAATTGTCGAAATGTTGATCAAAAGGCTTCTCTACTTCGATATGAGCTGCTAAAATGTTAATCAAAGGGCTTCTCTACTTTGATCTGAATTGTTGGAATGTTGATCAAATGGCTTCTCTACTTTGATCTTGCTATGGAAATGTAGATCAAAGGGCTTCTCTACTTCGATCTTGCTGTTGAAATGTCGATCAAAGGGCTTCTCTACTTTGATCTAAATTGTTGCCTGCAAAAAGTCAAAATTCGAGGATAGACTTTAATTGATGAGTGCTTTGTGGTCCCACTATTTTTGAGGTGTGCTATTTTCATTTATTCCTTCTTGATTTGAATTTTTTCATTTTTAGTAAGGCAACTTTGATGGATTTTTGAAGTCCTTTGAAAAAATTTTGATTTTTGGAATTTGAAATTTGAAATTTGAGATTTGAAACTTGGAATTTGGAACTTGGTACTTGAAATTGAAAATTTGACACTTGGGATTGAAAATTTGAAATTTGGAATTGAGAATTTGAGATTTGGAATTGAAAACTTAAAACTTGAGATTGAGAATTTGACATTTGGAATTGAGAGTTTGATGTTAAGACATTATCATTGTGTTGTTATGTGCTCTTGTTGAAATTTGGGACATTGTAAGGTTGGTCATGTTGTAATCTCGGCTTTGGGGCATTTTTTATTGTTGTATTTTTTTGGCATGGTGTAACTTGAACAATGTTGGTGGGTCATGAATTTTGGCAATATTGGTAATGTGATGTTATTGAATGAATTTTGGCTTGAATTTTGGGGGCATTGAAGTTATGAAAGATTTGTTGTATAGGCTTGGTTGAACAAATTCATGATGAGTGCGAAAAATTTGTTGGCATGCGTGAGTCTTATTTCATAAGCATGGCAAAATTTTGTGGGTATGGGTATGGAAAAATTTTATGGGTACAGGTATAGGTATGGAAAAAATTTGTGGGTATGGGTATGGAAAAAAATTTGTGGATATGGGTATGGAAAAAGAATTTGTGGTGGCATGAAATTTTGGTCATTGAAAATTTTTGTTGGGCATGAGATTTTCTTTGGTTATCCTAATGATGGGTCTAACACTTATCATAACTGATTTTTCTGATGAGTCACATGGCACTGGCTGATGCCACCACCAGATCTTTGGAGGAAAGGATCAAAAATCTTGAGCTTCAGAATCGGCAGCAGAATCTCGATTCTATGCAAGTCAAGAAGGAAACACTGATGGTGGCTCCTCTAGAGGTGGGTCGAGGAGGTCTTCACACAGGCAGACCAAAGGTCCTAATGATGCTTGATTTGTGTTTTTAACTTTTCCTACAAAAATAAAAAGAAATGTTTCTTAGACAAATTTGTATTAATTTTAGCTTTTAGCTCTTTGTCCTTTGAACTACTTCTGATCTTGTTGGAACTTTAAATCAGACAAGTTTAGAATTTACCTGATGAGGTTTGTAGTACCAATTTAAACTTATCTTGACCAATTCTAATGGAATTTGCAATAATTTGAATGAGGCAGAGCCGAATGCTCCTAGTTTAGAAATGGATGCATGATTTTTGGAAATCTTTATTTTTTGAATTTTTTTTAAAAGATGATGATGATGATCTTTTTTTTCTTTTTTTTAATGAGTAAGGCATGGCCGAATGCCCCTAGTTTGCAAATTGATGCATGGTTTTTGAAAACCTTGATATTTGAGGAAAATATGATTTTTTATTTTTTTTTATTTTTTTATGGATAAGGCATGGTCGACTACCGTATGTTTAGAAATTGATGCATGATTTTTGGAAATCTTGATTTTTTTTTTTTTTTTTTTTTTGAAAAGATAATGATGATGATTTTTTTTTTTTTGAAAATGAATAAGGCATGGTCGAATGCCCCTAGTTTGCAAGATTTTTGAAAACCTTAATATTTGAGGAGAAGATGATTTTTTTTTTTTTTCAAAATGGATGAGGCATGGCCCAATGCCTCTAGTTCAACTATCAATATGAATTTTGAAAAATCTTATTATGTAGGGACCTTCCATAAAGAAACATTTGAGTAAAACAAGATCAAAATCACAAAACTGGGCAAAAAAGGACTGTTGGAATGATGATAGCATCTAAACTGAAGATTGATGGTGATTGTTGAGTAGATGAAAGATCCATGTCCACCTCCTGCAAAAGATTCTTTTCATGAGCTTGTTAGTAATCAGTTATTATAAAAAAAAATGTTTTGGGCCAATGCCCCTAGATTAGACATGCTTGCACAGAATATTGATGATATGCTTAATGAAAAATAGATGCTCTCAGCCTAAATTCACACAAAGAAATGTCTTGATTTTGAGCCTTTGAAAAAAAATTTTTTTTTTAGTGATTGTTACTGGACCTCTAGAAAGGCTGCCTATATACCTCTCTCATAGAGGATCAGGTCTAGAAGTAGTTCAAAAAAAAAGTTTTGAAAAATGAAGTTTTGAAAATCTTCTTTTTTGAAATAAAGCTTCTTTTAGGGAGATTGTGACTAGGCCTTTGAAAAGGCTTTCTACATACCTCTCTCATAGAGGATCAAGTCTAAACGTAGTTCGGAAAAAAAAAAATTTGAAAAACCTTCTTTTTTGAAATGAAATTTCTTTTTGAGTGATTATGACTGGGCCTTTGAAAAGGCTTCCTACATACCTCTTTCATTGAGGATCAGGTCCAAACGTAATTTGAAAAAAAAAAAAGTTTTGAAAAATCTTCTTTTTTGAAATGAAGTTTCTTTTTGGGTGATTATGACCGGGCCTTTGAAAAGGTTACTACGTACCTCTTTCATTGAGGATTAGGTCCAAACGTAGTTTGAAAAAAAAGTTTTGAAAAATGAAGTTCTAAAAAATCTTCTTTTTTGAAATGAAGTTTCTTTTTGGGTGATTATGACTGGGCCTTTGAAAAGGCTACCTACATACCTCTTTCATTGAGGACCAGGTCCAAACGTAATTCGAAAAAAAAGTTTTGAAAACCGAAGTTTTGAAAAATATTCTTTTTTGAAATAAAGTTTCTTTCTGGGTAATTGTGACTGGGCCTTTGAAAAGGCTGTCTACGTACATCTCTCATAGAGGATCAAGTCTAAATGTAATTCAAAAAAAAAGTTTAAAAAATCTTCTTTTTTGAAATGAAGTTTCTTTTTGGGTGATTATGACCATGCCTTTGAAAAGGCTACCTATGTACCTGTTTAATTGAGAATCAGGTCCAAACATGGTTTCAAAATTTTTTTTTTGAAAAATCTTCTTTTTTGAAATGAAGTTTCTTTTCGGGTGATTATGACCAGGCCTTTGAAAAGGCTACCTATGTATCCCCTCCATAGAAGGATCAAGTCATCATGTAGTTCATTTTTTATTTGCCTTAATTTTTGTCTAGGCTGCCCTTTCAGGTTTTCAACTTAGCAGACTCTCTCACTCTCTCTCTCTTTTTTACTCTCTTTTTGCATAGATCGCCCTTTTGAGTTTTCAACCTACCTTTTTTTTCTTTTCTTTTTTCTTTTTTTAAACCTATGAATGAAAATAACATGGTTTACAACCACTTCAAACATGGGATTTCTTTAATTGATCCATGTTGGTTGGCTCGGTAAAAGGATTTGCATCTAAGTCCATCAGCCTTACTGCTCCCCCAAAGTATATCTGCTTGATAATACATGGGCTTACCCAATTTTGCTTGAATTTTTCATTTGCATCTTGAACCGGGGCTCGAATCTCTTTCAGCGCTAAATCCCCAAATTCAAATCTCTAGTTCTTACTCTCTTGTCAAAAGCATTCCTAAGCCTCCTTTGATATCCCTGAATGTGATATAGGGTCTTGAGTCTTTTCTCATTTAACATGCATAACTGGTCATATCTACTTTGCAACCAATCTACTTCAAGGATTTCACTTTCTAGTATTGTCCTCAATGAACGGACACCCATTTCAATGATAAAGATTACTTCCATCCCATACACCAATGAATAAGGAATGGCTTCTATGGAAGATCGAATTGATGTCCTATACCCCTAGAGTGCATAGGGTAATTGCAGGTGCTAGTCCTTGTAGTTCTTCGTGCTCTTCTTCAAAATTCACCCTATATTCTTGTTTGCAACCTCAACTACTCCATTAGTCTGAGGACGGTAAGGAAAGGATTTGTGGTGCTAAATGTTGAACTGTCGTAACAGCTTTTCTATTTCTCCCTTGAAATGTAGCCTATTATCAGAGATAATTTCATGTGGTACCCCATATTTACAAATGATATTTGTCTAAATGAATTGAGCAACTTTCTTTGAGTTCAAAACCTTGTACGAGGCAGCTTCTACCCATTTGGTGAAATAGTTAGTAGCAATAAGCATGAATTCACGGCCATTAGATGTTGTTGGGTGAATCTTCCCAATAATGTCTATCCCCCAGGTAGAAAATGGCCAGGGTGATGTCATAGTATGTAGCGGCATGGGTGGCAAGTGTTTCAGATCTCGATGGACTTGGCATTGATGGCACTTCCGAACATGAGCTGCATAATCAGCTTCTATAGTAGTCCGGTAATAACCTTGCCTCATTATCTTTTGTGATAGCATGTGTACATTCATATGTGGCCCACAGCTTGACTCATTAACCTCTTCAATTATCTGTTGTGCTTACTTAGCAATCACAAAAAGGAGATGAATTCCATAATATGATCTTCTGTAAAGTCTTTCACCACAAATAATGTAATTAATAGACAATCTCCTGATGGTCAATTAGTCATTCTTGTCTGTACATGGTGAGTATATCCCATCCTTAAAGTATTGTGGGACGTCTGAATACTATTCACCTTCGCCACTCTTTTCCTCATCCTCTTCTATTGACATGTAATAAGCTGGCTCTTCTTTCGGTTCCACCACTATTGGTCTTGTTTCATCTTCCTTAGGCCCATCCATCATGGATGCCATTATTTCTAAAGTATGTGCAATCTGATTCTACATCATTAGCACATATTGGTACTAGATCTTGATAAATTTGGAGGCCCACCTCTAAAGACACTCATGATAAGGCATCAACCTCTCTTCCTTGATCTTTCATTTATTTTGAATCTTGGAAATTATTAAAGTCGAATCTCCATATACTTCTAACTCTTTTACCCCAAGACCCAGGGCTGCTCGTAACCCCATAATGCAGGCTTCATATTCGGTGGCATTGCTGGTGGCAGGAAAGTTAAGTCTACAATAAAATGGGATGTGCGTCCCTTTTGGAGAAATTAGGAGAACTCCAATGCCACTTCCATTTTGGTTAGTTGCTCCATCAAAATACATCTTCCATGTTTCCAACTCAATCTCCATGATATCTTCATCTAGAAAGTCTCCTTGGATTTCTTCAGCTTCTTCAAGTGAACAGCAGGCTAAGTGATCAGCAATCGCTCTCCCCTTCACAAATTTCTGAGTCACATATTTAATATCAAATTCTGACAAAAGTAAAACTCATTTAGCTTTCTTCCCATCTTGCACAGGCTTTTCCATTAAGTACTTCAAAGGATCCATTCTTACAATCAACAAGACCCTGTAAGCAAGCATATAATGTCTGAGTTTGTGGGTTGCCTATACAAGTGCTACACATGTCTTCTTAAGTGGTGAATGCTTTTCTTCATAAGGCAACATCTTCTTGTTGATGTAGTAGATGGCGTTCTCTTTTCTAGTCTCCTCCAGGTATTGAGCAAGTAAAGCCCCCATTTCTATATCTGTAGTTGTGAGATACAACAATAATGGCTTTTCAAGTACCGGTGGGACGAGTATTGGTGGTTTCATCAAATAGTTCTTGATCTTTTCAAAGGCTTCTTGGCATTGTTCATTCCACACTATAGGAACTTCCTTCTTGAGCAGTCAGAAAATTGGTTCACATGTCATGGTGAGTTAGGCTATAAACCTACTGATGTACTGTATCCTCCATAGAAACCCTCGGATCTCCTTTTCAATTCATGGAGGCTTTATTTCTACAGTGGCCTTGATTTTGTCTGGATCAACTTCAATTCCCCTTTGGCTTACCATAAACCCTAATAGCTTTTTAGATGTGACTCCGAAAGTGCATTTCTTTGGATTCAATCGTAACTTGTAGAACTGAATTCTTTCAAAGAACTTCCTCAAAGCTGGTATATGCCCTTCACGGTCTTTGGACTTCACTATCATATCATCAACATAAACCTCTACTTCTTTGTGGATCAAATCATGCAAGTTGTGGCTACACGTTGATAAGTAGCACCAGCATTTTTAAGGCCAAATGGCAAGACCTTATAGCAATATGTCCCCCAGGGAGTAATGAAGGAGGTTTTCTCCCTATCTTATGGAGCCATCTTAATTTGATTTTACCCTGAAAACCTATCCATAAATGATAGCAGGGCATGACCTGCTATATTGTCAACCAAGATATCAATGTGAGGCAATGGAAAATCATCTTTTAGGATGGCCTTATTCAGATCTCGGAAGTCTACACACATTCTCACTTTCCCATCTTTCTTTAGTACCTGAACAACATTAGCTAACCACTCTGGATAGTTGACCACCCTCAAGAACCCTGCATTGTACTGTTTCTCAACCTCTTCCTTGATCTTAAGAGTCCACTTTGGCTTCATTCTTCTCAATTTCTACTTAACCGGCGTCATGGTTGGATCTATTGGAATGCAATGTTGTACTATATCTATAACAATCCCAGGCATGTCTTCATAGGACCATTCAAATACCTCTTTGAATTCTATCAATAGTGCCACCAATGCATCTTTCTCAGAAGTGGTTAGAGTATTGGTGCCCATAGGGGTAATCATCATAGTCTACATCATTGGCTTGTTTAATCTCCTCTCCTGCATCCTCTAGCAAATTTATTAGCCTATATTGACCACTTCTAGCATCACTTCCCATGTTTATAAGTTCGACTTCAACATCATCCTCTATATCTTCATCATAATGGTCTACATCATCATTATAGTCTTTATAGTAAAGCCCTTCGTCTTCGTATTCTCTATCACTAGGGGTTCACCCCAATCATTGCCACTGTATTGGCTATCATAGTTTTCACTATTGTTACTTTCACCGTCACTGTTGCCATCATCATCACCATGTCCACTGTCACTGCTACTGCCGTCAATACTACTATTACTCTTGGCATCACTTCCTTCATCATCATCACTAGGGGCTTCTCCCCCTTCCTTATCTTCATCACTCATTCTTACTTCATATGGACTCTTCACTGCATATTGGCAAGCCTTCTAATATTATTCTTCTTCTTCTATATTGCAAATGGCATCCCCCAAAAGCATAGTCATTGCATTAGGGTCCATGTAATCAGTAGGGACCCAAGTTGTATCTTCCTTCTTCAATTTTGGAAGTATGTTGCTGTAATCAAGTAGTAATTCAAAACTAGGCACCATTTTTCTTATCACAGGATCAAATCTTGGTTCAGGGAATCCCCAATAGCATTGACTATCTCCAATTTTGACAAATTTTCAGTTCAATGTAGTAGTATAGGGCTTTAGGGGTTTCGGAGGACAAGGAAGTCCCTTTGCTTTAGCTTTGGCTTGGGCTATCTTTCTCATTTCCATCTCTAACAAGTCATCATCAGTGGGCTTATAGTCTAGCCCAAAAGCTAGTGTGGTAGTGGGAATCATTAGGTCTTGAATAATCGGCTTCTTCACAGTCTTCCCTAAGTTCATTCCTGGAAGGTAATTCATTTTCCTCATCATTGCTATCACGTTGTTATTGCTATAGGGAGCAAAGTCCACAGAAATCTTCTCCACTTCTTCTTCTCTTCTTTCAAAACCAGGCTTCTCAATCTCAAAGCCATCCAAGGTCAATGGCTCTTTCTCAGAATCAATACCAAAAATAGGCTTTGGCACAGTTAAAGCATCGCCATATATGGTTAAAATAGCTCCTTTATGCGGAAACCAAACCTTTTGGTATAGGGATGATGGTACAACTTCTATGTTATGGATTCATGGTCTCCTAAGGAGCATATTAAAGCATAAAGCTATGTTGAGGACTTGAAATTCCACCTTCTTAATTATTGGCCCTATAATGAGCTCCAGTGTTATGGTTCCCAAGACCTCTCTTCTACTATTGTCATATGCCCTCACATGTTGATCAGTAGGCACAAAGTCTTCAATGCTTAGACCCAAGTAACTTGTAGTTTTTAAAGGACACACGTTTAAGGCACTCCCATCATCAATGAGAACCATCGGGATCCTCTTACCTTTAGCATGTATAGTAATATGCAATGGGTCATTTTGGTGCTTCCCCTTCTTTGTCAAATCTTTGTCAAAGTAGGAAATAATGAGTTCCCTATTTATGGACCCAATCATAGCATTCAGGTGTTGGAAAGTTGTGGTTATAGGGACTTGGATTTGGTTGAGAAGGTCTACCAAGTTTTGATGGTGTTTGTATGAAGCCATGAGTGAACCCCATAGGGATATATTGGCTTGTGTCTTTTGTAGTTACTTAAGGACCTCATCCTCCTCAGTGGGTGTTTATTGGGTGGCCTTGTTCAAGACTTCTATTGGGTTATCTGTCTCCAAATGTGGGGGTTTAAAGTGTCTCCCCCTTTATGATGTGGGCAATTTTTGTTGGGTCATTTAGGTTGGTGTCTTGGGGTTTGAAGTGTATCCCCCTATTTATGGATATTGGGCCATTTGATCGGGGTTCGAAGTGTCTCCCCCCATTTATAAGTGCTTGGCAGTTTGATTGGGGTTTGAAGTGTCTGCCCCTGTTTATGGATGTCGAGTAATTTGTGGTCTTGGCTACTTCTTCACTCCATATGTCATACCCTACAGTGGACGTCATTCCCATTAACTCTTCCCAGGTCATCATAAAACATTCAGGTAGGTCATAGATTAATTCAGATGGGTCCTTTTTACTTTCTTCTTCAATCATCAAGCAATTAATCCTTAGTCCTCTCCCAAAATTATGATTGGGCGAGGGATTGTTAGTGATGCTAGGCCTTGTAGGCGATGCAATCACCTTGTTGTCTATTAAGTCTTGAATTGCATGACAAAGGCCAAAACACTTACCAGTATCATGACCATGGCCTTGGTGGTAGGCACACCTCCTATTTACATCAAATCTTAAAGGTAGCAAGTTTGGAATTGGTCTTGGGTCTAAGGGCTTCAATAACCCTTTTGCTTTTAGTTTCTCAAACACTTGGCTCACAAGCATATACAACTCATGAAATTCCCTTCTAGGCCTTGGAGGTCGACCTTGTAATATTTGCACGAGTGCAATGGGTGCAATCAGTTGACAAGGATCATTTTTAAGGATATTAGAAACTTCTACAGCCTTAGAATTAGATCCTAAATTCTTTTTAAACCTCGGTGGGTCATCATTCTTTATAGTGCCATTATTTATTGCATCCTCAATTTGGGTCCCAGCAGCAATTAAAACTTTAAAATTAGGAAAATATTGAGCAAACAAGTACTTATGCTATACAGGTAATAAATTCTTTATAACCATAGCTAACTGTTCTTCTTCACTTGGCCTATTCATCATCTGTGCAGCTTTGGACCTCCATTTGGTAATGAAGGTAGAGAAAGATTCTTTCGATTCTTGCTTCATGGTCTCAAGATCTCTCCTTGCTATATCCATTTCTATGTTGACTTGTATTGCTAGTGAAACTCACAGCAGATGTCCTCCCAACTCCTTGCTCTAGTGTCATCTAGGTTGGGGAACCATCTAAGAGCGGCTCCAATTAAAGTGTTTTCAAACATTTGAGCAAGTAGTTCTTCAGTCACACCTAGGGGTTGCATGGCCCTCATATACATCTTCAAATGGGACTTTGGGCAATCGGTCTCGTCAAACTTGTCCAAGGTTGGCATCTTGAACTTGAGAGGCAGTTTTACATCAGGGAAAAGTGAAAGGGATTGGTAATCCATCTTAATCTTCTTATGAGCTCTTTGAATCATCTGTTCCTTTTTGTTCATTCTTTTGTTGTTCTCCTCTTGGTTACTCTTCGGACTCTGAAACTATTGCACCATAAGGTTCATGTCCTTCCTCAACTAGATATGACTAACTACCATAGTGTTAAGTAGCTCTTAGGTGTTCATGGGTTCTTTAGTGTTCGGGTGTTCTCCCTCTTTTGCTATAATGTTAGGAGCTTCAAACTTCTTGTGGCTTGAACTGTCTTGAAAGTTGGATATGGGATTGTGATGTTGCAGTAGCGGAGTATCTTCTATGCTTACAGGCTTCAATACCGTAATGGGAGTGATAGGCTTGGAACTGGAGCTACTGGCTTGAGTGTCAGCCTTAGGTTCTCTTTGCATCCTTCCTTCGGATCTTGACCAAATTCTCCCCTAATGACAGGCTTTGTCAGGTTAATCAAAGCTACATTCCCATCTACATCAATCAATCAACCAAACAAACACACACGTCATGCAATGCAATTTTAACAAGGACTAGCCTAAAGGTAAGTTCTAAGTCATTACATTGTAGGATGGGTTTGTTGTTTCATTGTTTCCCATAGCTAGGACATTACACCTCCTAACTTGTAATGTAATGAACATTGCATTGGTTAGAACAGCATGGTCTGTCCTTTACAGTCAACAAGAAATGATCCAGTGACTTTAGGCTATGAATTGGTGAGTTCGCGAGTTCGCCACTAGGTACCTAAATCTAATGAAGACTGGTGATCCATGGTTACTACCACCACATTGTTGTTGAAAGGGGTGTATACATATTTGTTGTTTTAATGGCACATATTATGACAGTTAGGGAAAGCTCTTAACAAACAATACAAACAACAAAATATCATACAATATCTCAACAAACATAAATAAACAAACAACAATATCATGCAAGACCATGCAAAAATAAGGGTACATATTTAGTCACTTAAGTCTAACACGAAACTTAGCCCTCGACATTCCCAGTGGAGTCGCCACCATAAGAGACCAAAAAATCAAGTGCTCTTAAAAAAGAGATTTTTGGGTGCTTTTAGGGACACCTCTCTTTTTGGGTAAGTGGTGTGGAGTCGCCACTTATTTTTTTATACAAAAAAATAAGAAAAAATTAAATACAACTTTACATGACTAAAATGTTCCATTATCATTAATTGAATAAAAAAAGTACAAATTTAATAAATTGAGTATTACAAGGCTTTGGGTCCTAGTTACAATCTACCCAAAAAAAATAAAAGAAAAGAAAGATAAAGTCTTGGTCTACCTATCCAAAAGAACTAAATTCAGAGGCTAGGTTACAGAATGAGAAGGTGTAAGGCACCCATTCCGCATAGATAGGGCTTGGTCTTCTAGATTCTCATGACCAATGTACCTCTTTATGCATGATATGAATGATACGTTGCATACATGGAGCACTTAACTAAACTAAGTCACATAAATCTATTTATGAATGTGTCCTCTTCTTTGTTGAAAATTCAGATCTGTTGTTATGATAAAAAATTTGGTTTGATTCATTAAAAAGAAACCAGATCTGTTTTTGTATATGTAAAAAATAAATAAAAATAAAAATAAAAAAAATAGTTTTGGTGAAAAAAAAAAAAATTCAGATCTGTTTTATTAAGTAAGACAAAGTTTTTTGCTTAAACAATATCAAATCTGTTTTGGGAACAAAAGAAAAGATTGGTTTTTGGTTTGTATTAAAAAAAAAAAAAAAAAAAATCAGACCCGTTTTGTAGATAAAAAAAATCTAGATTTGTAGAAAGCTTAGAAAAAATCAAATCTATCTTTTATGTGAAATAAAAAAATAAAAATCTTTTAGAAGAGAACTACACTCATGAAATAAACCTATGTTACTTGCATCAAACAAAACAGACAAAAAATCACTACACATGACCTTCTTTTTATTTCAAAATCTGCTATGTTTAAAAAATTCAAATCTACATCTAAAGAAGATATAAATCTGTTTTTTTTTTTTTTTTTTTTTTTTTAAACATCTAGATTGCATCTAAGGAAGATACAAATCTGTTTCTGATTAGAAAAAATTCAAATATGCATCTAAGGAAGATACAAATCTGTTTTTATTAGAAAAAATTCAGATTTGCATCTAAGGAAGATATAAATCAGTTTTGTGGGGCCAAAGAATTTGACAACCCTGACCCATTTTATAATGAGCCCAAGACCTACGCCGAGGAAGAAGAAATGGCCAAGGACAGACAAAGAAAGCCCAAATAGCCTAGAAAATTCGCCGAGGACGATCCTGCTCTTGGCATTCCAAACCCCAAGAGGAAAAAATAGCACGCCGGCAAAGGCAGCCTCCCAGAGCGCCCCCAGGAGAAGGATAAGTACAGTAGGATACCCATGGGCATATGGTGTAGGAACAATTCAAGGAGAAACTATCACCTTCGCATTGAATGCACCCAACTAATGTTCTGGCCGCATTAATGAGGAAATGACCCCCGAATAGTGCGGTCTTGGTTGTCGCAACTCACAAAGGGTTTGGGAGATGACTGATAGGACGAGCACTCGAGTAATGACCTGCATGATCAACAGGTGGAGGGCCAAGATCGACCGGAAAGAAGTATATAATGTGAGAGACCCTCCAAGAATGGGGGATCAAGAAAAAGGAGAAGACAGTAGCAATTGGCCTGACTTGGGAAACCTTTACAACCTAGCACTGAAGAAAGAAGAATAATCATTAAGTTCCTCGGATGAAGCGCCCAAGGACACCATTTCACGCTTTAGTCTATATCCTAGTTATCCAATCCACGTATAACCGTGTCTAGTTGCTGTTATCCAGACTAAGGCCTAGTTCTTAAACCCATTCTCTACAAATTTATTGTATTGGCCTAATTGGGCTTGAGACCACTCATCCAACTATAGAAGTACTCGAACCCAGTCCCTACAAGTTTTTATTAGAAAAAAATTTAGATCGACATCTAAAGAAGATACAAATCTATTTTTATGTTTTTAAAAAATTCAAATTTGCATCTAAGATACAAATCAGTTTTTATGTTAGAAAAAAAATTCAAATCTGCATCTAAGGAAGATACATATCTATTTTTATGTTTTAAAAAAATTCAAATTTGCATCTAAGAAAGATACAAATGAATTTTTATTTTAGGAAAAAATTCAAATCTACATCTAAGGAAGATACAGATCTATTTTTATGTTTTTAAAAATTCAGATTTGCATCTAAGGAAGATATAGATCTATTTTTGGTTTTTTGAAAAAGTTGTAATGATAAGTAGATTTTTGAAACTAAAAAAATAGATCATGACAAGAAAGACATCAAGAACGTATTTCAACAAAATATTGACAACACATAATATGAGCATTTAGAAATTAGAATGAAAAGAATATTTACTCATGCATTACCAAATTAAAAGAAACATAAGAAAAAGGGTAAAGAAAAAACCACATATTGCATGGATGTACTCTTTTTATTGAGGAAATATTTAAGGGTTCAAAGAAATTTGTTCAATTATCTTTGAAACCTAAAATACCTTGCTTACAAAAAAGAAATTCTTGAGGCTAGAGCCTCTAGAACGTCTTTAATGTAAAAGGGGGAATAATAGAAAGGAGAGTTAGAAAAAGGGGAAATCTGAGAGCGTGAAAAAGTGCACTGAATTCTAAGATCCAGCCTCTATTTATAAAGGCTGGGGTGTTCGAAAAATTAGCTAGATGATCAGAATATGAACTGGGACACGTCCTTATCTCTAAAAAAATCGAAAAGGATGTGTTCTAACCTAATCCAAGTGCCCTCTGGCCAAGGCCCGAGTTTATGCCAGTCGGCACTTAGAAAGTGCCAAATGGCCCTTTTGGGTGCTGGCCCCATGTTTGAGTTTCGGTACGTGTTGGGCTCCTTTTTTTAGATTTGTTTAGCCAAGACTTGCACTTAGACACGTTCTTAATCTATATTCTAAAAATTAAACTCTTTTTCTGATAATTCAGGTCTTTTCAGCAATGATTATCTTGTAGATAAATACTCCAAAAAGTCTTGATTATCCACAATTTTATTTTTATGTCATTATCCCCTTTATTCCTATGCAAGCAAGCCTATTCGTTGACACTCACTAACAACTAATCACAAAATTATTTAATTAATTTTAATTGTCTAGACAATCAAAATTAATTTAAATTAATCACATGTGGTTGGTTCTACCTACACACAATGCATGCTAACCGTGAAAACTTGATCATGCGATATCTTTCAATTCGACGGTGCAATTTGGAAGTCGAGCATACCGTCACGATCATTAGAATCTCAAGTTCATTTTTATGATATGCAATGAAAGAATTAATGCATGTAATGCAACTGTGAATTTTGGGTATATGATTGGTCATTCTAGTCATCTTTCATGATTAAATTATGGGTACAAAATTGAGTATCTACAATGGGAGGCCAACCTTAGGGTTGGGTGGTCTTGGATGCTTAACACCTTCCCTAATAACATACTTAAACTCCGATCCCATATCTCTGGTAGTATGAATAATGGTCCTTTTTCGAGAGGACACTATATATATGGTTCCTAGACCACTGCAAAAACTAGGTGGTGACTCTAACACTTTCCATTGTGTCCACAGCAAGGACAACTCAAGTTACCCTAGCCCACTTCATGCTTAAACATGACACAGACCCTCCTTCAAACAATGATCAATACCTTGTTTTGGCCCAAGATGAAGATGAAGAAGAAGAGGAGGACGATGGAGTGATTAGCTATTGGAGTGAAGATGATGGCAACTGGTTTTTTGACGAGGAAGATAAAGGTTTCCCCAACAAGGGTGAACTTTTGTGTGACATAACCGAAGCTATACACGTGTAAGGGCCTCCAAAAGATGCGGACTAGTCCGTTGAGCTCAAGACTTTGTTCAAAGAGGAGAATGAGAAAGAAAGCAATGCGCCCTAAATGAGAGAAAGAATAAAATTCATCATGGGCACCTCAATAATTGGACTTGGGTTGGGTTTTCTAAGAATATAGGAAATGAATTTTGTAATGCAAGTTCAGATGTACTTTTCAACATTTTTAATAAGATGAATTCTAATTTGGCTTATTTTGATGTGTCCCATAATATTGAAATTATGCACTTAAATGATTCTAATAAATTTGAAAATGAAATTAATAAACAATTGGAAAAGAAAATTGAACCTATGGACCAACTTTTGAAACTCTTAATTTAGGCAATGAGAATCCACGTTTAATTAAAATTGACTCAACCCTAAATGAAAAAGAAAGAAAAGATCTTAAGGAGCTTCTCACAGAATTTCAAGAAGTGTTTGCATAGTCCTTTGAAGATATGCCCGGTATTGATCCCGAGATAGCCCAACACCACATTGATACTCATGCTCACATGGTACCTGTCAAGTAAAAGTTGAGGCGTATGAGGACCGAGTGGCTTCTTAAGATCAAAGAAAAGGTCACCAAACAATTCAAAGTAGGGTTCATTAAACCTGTGCACCAAGCCGAGTAGATAGCCAATGTTGTGCTCGCGCCAAAGAGGGATGGAAAAGTAATAATGTGCATGGATTTTAGGGATTTAAACAAGGCTTGCCCTAAGGATGATTTCCTTCTTCCTCACATAGATGTCCTAGTGGATAACACGGCCGGTAGTGCCTTGATGTCTTTCATGGATGGTTGCTCGGGATATAACCAAATCAAGATGACTCCTAAGGATATGACTAAGACTACCTTCACCATGGTATAAGGAATCTATTGTTACACTGTGATGCCATTTAGGCTCAAGAATGTAGGGGCAACCTATCAAAGAATGGCCACAACTTTGTTACATGACATGATGCACAATGAGGTTGAGGTGTATGTTGATGACATGATCGTGAAATCCAAGGATAGAGAAGGTCATGTCATTAACTTGAGGAAGTACTTTGAAAGGATCAAGGAGTATAAATTGAGGTTAAACCCACAAAAGTCTACATTTGGAGTAATTGCGGGAAAGTTGCTAGGCTTTTTGGTAAGTGATGGAAGGATAGAGGTTGATCTATCAAAGATCAAAGCCATATTGGATATGCCCACACCCAAGAGTGGGAAAGAAATAAGGGGATTCTTAGGTCGATTAGAATGCATCAGTCAATTCATTGCCAAACTCACTTCCACTTGTGAGCCCATCTTCAAGCTTTTAAGAAAGAATGAACCCCATGCATGGAATGATGAATGTCAGAAAGCCTTTAAACTTATCAAGGAGTACCTTCTCCTTCCACCCATCCTAGTACCTCCAAAGCATGGAAAGTCATTACTACTATACCCCTCTATCATAGGAGATGTGGTTGGAAGTATGCTTGCACAAAAGGACAATGATAAGAATGAAAGAGCATTGTACTTTTGAGCAAAAAGTTCCATGATTATGAGACTAGATACACACCCATAAAAAAGTCATGCTTTGCTCTCATATGGGCCATGCAAAAACTAAGACACATCATCCTACCTTTTCAAATATGGATAGTGGCTAGAATGGACCCCATTGAAGTATCTATTTGAGAAACCCGCTTTGAGTGGAAGACTATCGAGATGGTTGATCTTATTAGTAGAATTTGATTTGAAGTATGTGGCAAGGAAAACCATCAAAGGAAGCATTGTGTTAGATTTTTGTGCTAAGAACCTCGTCGAAGGAGAAGATAGTAGATAAGATTTTCCGAACAGGGATAATTTGGGCATCGAACTAGGGACATGGAAGATGTATTTCAATGAAACCATAAACCAGTATCAGAATGGAATAGGGGTACTCTTGATCACTCCTAAAGGATCTCATAAACCTTTGGAAATTAAGTTAAACTTTAAGGCAATTGATAACATGGCAAGATATAAATCTTGTATCACCGAAATGGAAGCTCTTCAAGAGTCAGGGGTAAAAAAGGTAGGGGTCATTGGAGATTAGACTTTAGTTATAGCCCAAGCACAAAGATTGTGGAAGGTGAAGGAAGAACACTTAAAGCCTTATCAGCAATATTTAGAGGATTTGACCAAAACCTTTTATAAGATTGAATACACTATCATCCCTAGAGCTTAGAATCAGTTTGCAAATACCTTGGCTACCTTAGCCTCCATGGTTGAAATACCTGAGGGAGTATGGACACAACCCTTAGAGATTGAACAGAGTTATGAGTTGGTGCACAAGGGGAAAGCCAAGTCTTCAGCCTTTGCTATAAAAGAAGAAGGGATTCCTTTGTATTATGATATCCTGAAATTCTTGGAATTGGGAGTGTATCCTGACGGTGCCAATAAAAGAGAACGTCATTCAATTAGGATGATGGAAATGCAATACATCCTATGTGGAGGTCAGCTCTATAGGAGATCCTACGATAGTATACACCTTTGTTGCTTAAAGAAGGAAAAAGTTTAAAGAGTCATGGAAGAAGTTCATCAATGGATTTGTGGTCCTCACATGAATGGGAGAATGTTAGCCAAAAAGACCCTAAGAATAGGATACTATTGGAATACGATGGAAACCGACTATGTAGACTTTGTGAAGAGTTGTCACAACTGCCAAACACACGCAAATTTGAATCATGTGCCAACTAGTGAGCTAATACAGTATGACCTCTCCATGGCCTTTCTCAGTCTGGGGCATAGATGTGATTGGAAGAATAGCCCCTAAGGCTTCAAATGGACACGAGTACATCCTAGTGGTGACTGACTATTTCACCAAGCGAATAGAGGCGACTTCCTATTCCATACTAAAAGCCAAGCATATGGCCCAGTTCATAGAGAATAACATCATCTGCCAATTCGGAGTACCTCAAGAGATCATCTCAAACAATGGATCCCATTTTGAGGGGGAGGTTCAAAAGATCATGGAGTTGTACAACATTAAGCATCATAAGTCTTCACCATACCGACCGCAGACTAATGGGGCCATAGAAGCAGCCAATAAGAACATCAAGAATATACTATCCTAGATGGTAGTAACATACAAGGATTGCGCCAAAAAGCTACCATTCACCTTATAGGGTTACAACACTTCTATCCAAGTATCAATTGGGGCAACTCCCTACTCTTTGGCCTATGGTAGTGAAGTGGTGCTTCCCATTAAGGTAGAGATATAATCACTAAGGGTACTAGTAGAAGCCAAAGTCCTAGAGAAAGGTTGGATGAAAGAAAGATATGAGCAATTGGTCTTGATAGATGAAAAGAGAGCTAGAGCACAATACCATGTGCAAGGTTACCAGAAGAGGATTGCTAGGACATTTAACAAGAAGGTGAAGCCTAGAAACCTTAAGGAGGGAGATTTAGTCCTAAAGGTGCTTAGAGATGAAACATATGATCCAAGAGGAAAGATGAAGCCAAGATGGTCTAGACCTTTTATTATCAAGAAGATTATGTCAAGAAGCGAAAAAATAATTACAGATCTGGATAGGAAAGAGATGCTTCACCCAATCAACCTGGATAGGCACCGAAAGGGCAACTTAGGCAAAAATTAAGGCAAAGGAACTCCGCTAGATTGAAAACCCAAAAGGGTAGTCTAGACAAAAGATAGGGGAAAAGATCATGAGCATGGTGAAAATTCCTATAAGGAGGTCATGGGCAAAAATTACGCGGCACAGAAAAAAGAAAAGAAAAACAAAAATATAGACAATAAGCAAAGATAATAAAATAGTTAATTCTCTTATTGCTTAAATTAAAAGATAATAAATTGTTTCCATAGGAGATTTGGAACATTCCAATCCTTTACTAAACTCAAAAGAAAGACATGAGAATCATAAAGTGCAGAAAAGTAAAATTTTTGGAACATTCCAACCCTCTTCCTTTTGTTGGATTTCTAGTATTCCTTCTCCTCCCTATGAACTGATCTCATGTCAACAGTCAGCCAAGCTTTGTAGCCTGAAGTAGGATGGAGAAACCAAGGGAAACAAATGTCTTTAGCCACCATCTTCTTCAACCAAGTCTCACAGCTCCTGCCCAAGACCTTCTCAATGAAGACTGAGATATGAAAGACACCATCATTATTAGAAACCCTTGACCAAAGGAACACAATTGTCTTTGAAGATGCGGTATGGGGAATAGTAAGAGCAATAGAGAAGCCCAACCAAAGGAACACAATTGTCTTTGAAGATGCGGCTAACCATGGCTGTAATGCGCCACCATTCCACTACCCATTGGACATCTAAGGTGGTAAGATGCTTTGGGAATTTAGTGAACTCAGCGGAGTCCATCTAATTGTTTCTGAGCCTGCGATCATGATAATGCTTAGGGAGATATTGACTAGGAGGGACAGTAGGAGGATAAAGCAATCAGAGCTTCTCATATAGACATATTTGGAAAAAGAAAATAGAAAATAGAAAAAAGAAAGAGAGAAGAGAGAAGGAGAAAGCATGAGTGGAAAAAGGAGAGATAAAAAAAAAAAATGATAGTTCAAAGATAAGAAGCCCTGATGGGTTGAAAACCAAAAGGTAATCCATGTAAAAATTAGAGAAATCCCACTAGGTTTAGAACCTAGGCAAAAATTAGGGCTCATACCTAAAGAAGGAGAGGACTCCCTACAAAGAATGTTGCTTCCTCCCTATGAACAACATCCAAGCCATTGAGAGTTCCAACTAAGATCATGACTATGGGGCTTCCCTTATTCAGATTGTCAACCACCAAGCACATCCTTTGATCTACTTGATATGTTTCATGCACCAAGAAATACCTCGCACGGAGACATAAACAGAAGGCATTGAGATAATAAGAGTGCACCCTACTAGGCACAGGTACGGCCAACCAAGAGAAGTATGCAGAAACTATACGGATGTTCAACTTGTTAAGCATACACCACTGCCACACCACGACCAAAGAAATCCCCAAAAGGTCATGAGCCAAGTTAGCAAAATCCTCGCTAATGGTGGGAAGGACAAGAGTGCTAACATCATGTTTGCCCATGAATGCACTAAACTCTTTAATAGTGGGGCATATTTCCACACCATTGAATTGGAAAACATGCCAAGTAGGAATCATAAAGTTGGCAGCAACATGAAGAAGAAGTTCATCCACTTTGATTTGGTGATAGGGAAAGATTCAAGAGAGGTCAAGAGAGATGAGAGCATCTTTGAAACTAAGACCAAGTCTCTTGGTCCGAGCCAAAACTTTTAAAAGAGAGAATTCTACCATTGGAAAGCCTTAAGAGGTGTTTTTTGTGCTTAGAATACGTCTTGTGAAGGTTTGGAGGCCCCCAACGACTATTTTATACTTAAATAAGGTGGCTAGGGTTTTTCTGGCCTCTGTCATGCGTACACAGGCTCGTGTATGCATACGCAGGGAAGAAGGCAGAAACAAATCCTTTCCTGTGTGAAGTGTGAATTTTTCCCCAAGACTTCTCCTATGATTTCTACAGCCTAAGGGACTACTCAAGGCATAATCAAGCTCAGATTTTCAAGCATCGAAGATCAAGAAAAATAAAAATTGCATGAAAATAAATATAATCATTCCCATGAGTTGTAAATTAAGTACATGTCCTAAAAAAAAGGGCGAGCAGAAATGCAAAAGATGTTCTTAAAATACAACCCAATGTCCCAAATCAAATCCAAAGTGCAAAAATACATACTAAAAAAAAGGAAAGAAAAAGCAAAAATAGTAAAAAGAAAGTGTTGTGTCTGTGTCTTTCTGTCTATCTGCAGGATCACCGCAAACGCCTCTTCCTTTGCTAATAGCTGGGAGTAGTCTCTAAATCGCCACTACCATTACCATCATCACCATCACCCAGATAGGCCAACCTTCTAGGATTATACATCTGCCTGGAATACTCGGTCACCTCCAACTTAAGGTTCTCAGCTAGCCAAACAAGCTCCTCATGCTCCTAAACATTAGGCTAAATTTGAAGGGAAGGAAAATGTTAGAATAAGTGATTGAGAGATATAAGAAAAGAAAAGGAAGGACAAGGCAAGGAGTGGGAGAAAACTCACCATTTGTGTACCCTCAGGAAAAGGGTAACCCATGACATTTGTGTTGTGGCCCACCGCACGCTCCCGAGTGAAGCCATTAGAGCTATAGGCGTAGACCAACCAAGGTAGATAGGAAGGTTGACAGGACCACCTGCAACAGGGCCAACCTAATATAAGCATCATATTTGAGTATCACTATGTGTAGAAATACAAGAAAAAAAGATAAAGAGAAATAAGAAGAAAAAGAAAAGAAATGGTTGGTAACCGTTGGAAAAATTTGAAGAGGCAAGAAAGTCTGATGGCTAAACTACGCATAGTTTAGGCCTCTCCACTAAACTACGTGTAGTTTAGTAAAAAAAAAAAAATCAAATATCCCCAGTCGATTCCTGGAAGGTAGGAAATGCAAAAGGAAATTCAAGACACAAAGACACAAAGACCCTCAATTTAGTAAAAGACACAAAGACCCTCAAAACATCCCTAGTGGATTGAAAGCATCAAGAACATCCCTTAACAGAGAAATCACCAAGGAAACTCCCCTGTGAGTTAAGATCATCAACCGAATCCCCAGTAAAGTATAGTATCATGGAAGGACTTCCCCATGGATCCAAGTCACAAAGGCAACCCTCTCAAAAGTTATGAAGAAACATTTCCCCATGGAATTTATGAAAACCCCTCGTGAGTGGAATCAACATCAGTTCCACAATAAGTCATAATGGAGAAGAAGAAAATTTACCCTAGTGAACTACACACCATCAAAAACTTCCTCATAGGTCAAAATCACCACCGAACTTCTTAACGAGTTGTATCTTTCCCTAGTGGACTACAGCCTGTCAAAGACTTTCCCATAGGTCTAAGTTACCAAGAAGACTCCCCCGTAGGTCTCAAACACACTCCTTAGCAAGTTATTCTCCATAGTAGATCATTCACCAAGGACATCCTCATAAGTCAGTACATTAAAAAACTTGTGCATATATCCTCCGGGAATTGAATATGTAGGCACAAATCCCATACAAGAACACCAAAGAACTTGCGCACATATCCTTTAGGAATTAAATATGCAAGCATAGATCCCATAAAAGTTAGAACACTAAAGAACTTGTGCACATATCCTCTGGGAATTGAATATGCAAGCACAGATCCCATACTAGTCAAAAGAGAGGAATATAGAATTTGTGCATATACCTTCCAAGAATTGAATATGCAAGCATAAACCCTATGCAAGTCAGAATTTTGCACATATCCTCTAGGAATTGAATATGCAGGCACAATAAAAGAGGTAGAGATAACATAATAGAAGACGTAGAGATAGAGATAGAGACCAAGGTCACCCCGAGGAAAAAGCCTCACCAGAACAAGTAGAGATGGAGAACGAAGACAAGTATTACCCACCCGGAGAAATTTGAGGAAAGAGCCCCAAATGGACACAATAGAGATGTATCCTTTTAAGCTTGTAAGAGCACCTTGTTTGTTTGGTTGATGGTTGCAGCCATTGGCCATGTTTGTTTTTTCTTTTTTAGTGACTTTAGGATAGTGAGCCACTCGCCTTTTGCTTGCAATTGGCAAAACAGGTTCTGGGATAGTGAACCTGTCATTGCTCATTTCCCAAGCAATAAAGGTGGGAATTCAGAAATACAAATCCCATGCAACTCTGCGAAGTTGCATCTCGCCCCATGTATGCGTGTTGTGTGCCGTATGTGTGTTGTGCATAGGTTGGGCCTGAGCCGTACATCTAAACAAAATATTTTGTCTCTTATTCTTTTGATTCCATTATCGAAGCTCATAAATCAAAAGAGGGGCATCTCTAAACACTGCATTTTGTACTCTTACAACTCGAGCCCCCATTCCCCAATAATGGTAAAATTCTAAAACCCAAGATTGGTTTAGGGCCTGATCAAATAATAAATTGACTTGAGGAAGGTTTTTATGGAAAATATAACTCTTTTATGAATGAAATAAAGCTATTTTAGGGAAATAAAGCTATTTTTGGAAAATAAAGGCCACGAAAACCCTAGGGTTGCGTATGTGTAAGCAGGCTTGATATAAGCATATGCACACACGAACCCACGTATGCAGCTAAGGTTTTAGAAGCTATGAAAGACAAGTTTTTCTACATTAAAACTGAGGTTTGGAATGAATCTCACATCATCTGGGAGCCGTTCCAAACACCCATTTTCAACTGTATAAAGCCTTACATGGTATATTTCAAAAACACATAGAAAATCCAAAAGGAAAATACTAGATTCACTAGAAATAATGAGTTAAAGGAGTTTTTTCACAAAACATCCTCAAGTCAATATTTTTTAATTAGGGCCTTTTTTGGCCTTAATCTTTGAGTTTTAAGATTACTAATCACTCTTATATTTGATTGTGAATAGATTTGACTGAGGAAAACGATCAAAATTAAGCCTAGGAGCTTTTGTTTGGAGGTAATGTTCTAAGTCTCTTTTTCTTTTCTTTTATCTGTTTTAATCTTCATTTCCTTGTTTCTTTTGTTTATTTTGGTTATAATATTCTTATTTACATAGTCTCCCTATTTTAAAGCATGTTAGGTTGTTAGTTTCACTAGTTTTTGGTTTCTGCTCTGTTTTCTGCGTTTTTGTTTCTAGGTTAGGGTTTTGGGGTGTGTCAGCGTGCGCACGTAGGCTCGAAGTATGCATATGCAAAAAACTGGGCTGCATATGTAGACCTATGTATACACACGCATACTCATGCCCAAAAACCCTAATTTGAGTTTTTTCTGCTTCTGTTCTTTATTTCTTTTACATGATATGCTTCTATTTTGACCCTCTTTTATGTTTTTGAGTCCCTGTTTCTTTATTTGATTACTTATTTATCTTTAACATGCTAGATTAGGGTTTCTCTTCAGTGATTTCTTTGTTTTGCCATGAACACGCATTCAAATGTCCATGCATTGATGCATAGGTGCTGAGATGCAGTAAGGCAAGTGCAATAAGGCATGCATTCATATAAACATTCATTTATCTTGTGTTTTGGTGATGGATATGAATATGCTTGGTTGAATGATATGTAGGGATATCTATCACATGTTTATTTTGATCATGTCATACCTGTGTTTCTGCCATGATTTGTTTGCTATCTTGGATGTAATGAGACAGGAACACGTTAGGGTTTATGATGATATGATACCGTGATAAATTTATGTTAGGGTTTTATTATGATTGATGTCATGTTGATTGTTAGATGTATGTTAGCATGTGCGTGAATATAGAATGCAATGTTGAATATTTTAGGATTAGTACCTTATAATCCTAATGTATAATGCTATGTATGACATTATGCTATTAGTAATAAAGTTTTTTTATTATCTAAAATAATTGTAACATGAATATATGGACATTATCATATAATCCTTAAGATGCATAGTATGAGATTTATGTGATTTAGTCACAGAAGATGTAAATCACAAATTATTTGTAAAATCAGAATCTTAGTTCGTAGTCAGTGATGAAATTAGCCATTTCATCTACAAAGACTATAACATATTAACTAAGATGATTTGTCTTAATCATGGAAGTGGAGACTTTTAGTTGATATGTTAATATATTTTAAGTATATAAGACATATTGAACTGGATCGCTATAAGATTCATTATTCCATTAATGATTGCCAAATGAATAATAAATCTCACGGTTTTTATTTAAATAAACTCTCAATCCTGAGAGAATAGTGAACCCGATCATGAAATGTAGGTTGCTTTGATATATTAGAAGTGAAATCTAATTTAACAGTCAAAACCTCAGTATGTAAGGCAACCACATGTAGCATTAAAGGAACACATATTTTCAAGATGGAATTCATAATCTCTTTATAGAGATATAAAATATCCCCTTGAGATAAGTTTAATAGGTTTGGTTATTCAGAGTGTTAGGCCTAACCACTTTAGTAAAGAGTTACTATAGTTTATATTTTATGAAATTAGATTTCATAAAAATATATATGAATAACTTAAAATACTAAACCGGGTATTCAAGGATCAAGATGCAGTAATCTTCAAAGTGACAATTATATATTATGACTTTGTATTACTACGAATATTTTCATGAAAGGGTTAAATGTTTAATAAAGTCTTGGGATATAATTTATTATTAAGGCCTAGAGTGCAATTATATTTATATAGTGATATTAAATATAATTAATGGTAACTTTAGGCTTGTCAAGAGTTGACAAATAAGCCCAAAGCCTATTGGAGCTAGAGCTTTATTTGTCCCTTTTGGTCCCACTCCAAGCCACACACTAAAGCCTAATTAGGCTGACCCAAAAAGCTAACTCAATTAAATAATCAATTATTTATTTAATAAGAGTTATTAAATAAAGTAACTACTACGGTAGTTAAAGAGATATATGTATGATTAAAGGAGAAACATACAGATTTCTCATGACACTTTATTATTTTCTTGAACAAGTACGTATAGAACTTATTCAAAGACCACACATCTTGGGCATATGTGGAATTAGAGTGAAGATTGAAAGTCTTCCCATGTTCAATCTTCATTTGTTTTTGAATTTTACTGCATCAAGGTATGCCTTCTTATTCTTAGTTTCTAAAATACAGATGTTCCATGTTATCTCACATGAATGAAATAGATCCGTTTATTTCCACTGTGTGTTTTTGTATGAGATGCAAAATTGTGTTTTCCAACAGAATATGTCTTTAATAATATTAAGACGTAAGACTTAATGAGTGAAAGCCGACCCATAGGTCGGGTGGTTTTGGGTAACTAACACCTTCTCAAAATCGTACCTAAACTCTGAACCCATACTCTAGTAATAAGATCAATCCTTCCAATTAAATGCACTATATAAATGGTTCCTAAACCTAATCTAGGTGGTGACTCCATCTTTTCTCCGCCTCGATCCACCAGCTAAGGCGTACTCCCTTTCTTTAGGAGAAAACCGCTGCGCCCACACCACAAGATCAATATTGTGGCGAATATTAAATAAATCTCCCCAAAAAAATGATAACCTTTTACATGTAGAAGGCTTTCACAAACAAAACTCATAAGGTTTTCAAAATTATCAAACATACTCTATTTATAAATCTTAGCAACTACACACATTTAATGAAAACCAAGAATCTATTTTCCTCAACTTTCTATGGAAGCAAATAGAGAATATAGATTTAACCTCACTAGCAAATATTTTACATGAATAAAAATAGAAAGAGCCTTGATTCTCAAATCCTGAGCAAATTGAGCCTTTTTGTTATCAAATTTGAAGGAGAGAGAGAGAGAGATAGAGATTTTGCAAAACTGCTTAAATCTTCGCTGGATTTTGCCTTATTGGGCCTCGTCGACACCATTACTGTCTGTTGTCATTGCCCTTAGGCTCTCTCTGATCCCAAATGCCTACCCCTCTTCTTGGTTCTCCCTCTCAGTCGGGTTTGAGAGAAAGAAAGGGATGAGAGAGAGAGAGATAATTTAGAAAAGAGAGAGGCAAGAAAGAGAAGTGATTTAAGAGGAGAAAGAGAAAGAGAGAAGAAAGATAGTTAGTAGAGATGAGAGAGAAATTGAAAAAATATATATATTTTTTAGCATTTGACACATTTGATGTAGGAGTTTTTTTTATGTTTGGTGTGCTAATGCTAAAATTTTTAACATTTAGTACAAAGACTAATGCTTGTACTTTTAGACATAAGTACTAACAAAATATTTTTATTCAATTTCTCTCTTCCCTTTTTACTAACTATCTTGCTTCTTTCTCTCACCTCTTTCTTCTCTTAGTGAGAGATTGCACCCCCTAGCCTAGCCTTTAAATGAATTAGCATAACCCACATGAATGGGTGGAGTCATGTTATTGCCTCTCAATATTGGAGGTTCTACTGATGTTATTATCCTTCCTAGGTCAAGGATTTTAAATATATTTGCCACTTATTTAATTGAAAAAAAAATAAGAAAACCAAATTGGAAAATACATCATTCTTATTGATGAATTAAAATGTACATCTCTTCAATAATAACAAAAAATTACATTGCTTTAGTCCTAAATACAATTTAAAAGAAAAGTACAATGCTTTAATTCCTAATTACAATCTAAAAACCTAATATATTCACCCTTGATTTAAGTTCGAAGGTTAGGTTATAGGATTGGGAAGGTGTTAGGCACATAACCTGCTTGATAAACCAGACTTCTAAACTGTGGTGGCCAATGATCACATCATATCATTCAAGAATTATATCATCCAAGAATATGCAATTGTAAATATATTGAAACAATCATTAATTAGTGTAGACACCCCATTTCGTTCCAATCCAAACTCGAGCTTCTCGGTCCCAATGATGAGAAATCAAATCGCTACCAAAATGATCAACACCATGTGTAGAGCCCAATGACTTAATAGAGCCCAAAATGTGACCAAAGAAACTAAGCCTAAGCCCAAAATCCATTGCCTTTTTGGTAGAATTTATGGTCAATTAGTCTGACCAATTGGCTGACTAAAACGTCCCACCAAACCCTAGCCTCTATGAAGCCTATAAATACCTCCACTTTCAACCATACAAAGGATCCCACAGCAAAAACTCTACCAAAATCACTCCAAAATACTTAGTGAGTGTCGATGCCTCATGATGGTCGACCAACTATTGTAGTGACGCGCATGTGTCCTGCCCCTTAAAGGGGCGGTTTTCCTTTAGGCACAGGCTCAAGTGCTATGAAAGAGGGTGAAAAAAGGGTAGCCTTAGTGTGTGACTAAATTTAGTTATTTTTAATCTATTTTTAGCAAAGGTAGTGAAGTTGCCCCCAGTCATTGGGTTTTTTCTAAGGTGTGATTGGTCACCTTTCTCTATTTGATTTTATTATCAATCCTAGGCTAAGAAAAATGTTGTTTTTCCTAATCTAATATGGATGGTAAAAAAATGAGTTTAGAAGTCTAGTTATGTGTGAGGAAGATGTTAGGCACCCCACAACATCTATCTAGAGACATTTCTTTGTTTTGGTAAAATCTTAACTTTCGGTCATTGGCTATTAAGAATTAGCTATTGGCGTTAGCTTTCGGGGCTTTAAAAGAATTGCTTTGAGGTTTGATTTGAGAAAGGGGTGTGGCATTTATCAATGCTTCGCTAGCACATTTGGAATTGTTGCCAAACTTCCGCAATGAAAATCTGGTAGTATTTCACCATATTTTCGTGGAAAAAATCCAGCAGCATTTTGGGTTAAGTGCGTCATAGCACACAAAACACTATTCTCACAAAGCTTTCACTATAAAGGGATACTCCATTTTCACAGCGAAAATCCAGCAAAGTTTTGCGTTTAGTGCACTATGACGCATCAATAGGGTTTCATACCCGTGTATATGACATGCATCAGTATGTTCATACCAAGGCAAACAGGAGCTTACCAAAGTATCAAAACACTAATGCGTGTCACATACACGTGGAAACTAATGTCATTAGATGACATGGATAGGGGTATTCACACAATGGCAGTCATGCACACAATGTAGCATGAATATGCATCTACAGCACAAGCCTTGAATGCATACCCACACTCCAAGACCAAGAGCATCCATGATTAGGAAAGGGTTGCCCTCCTAAACACGTATGTCCATCATACAAAGTGCACGACTACCTTTTAAACAAATACACACACACACACACATATATAGCATGCATAAAGCAAACACATAGAGTGGAAAAGTAAATCAGATTGACAATATCCAAAGGATATGGGCCAGGCAAGGTACAACAAAAGGAATCAAACATTACTATATCCAAAGGATGTGGCCTAAGCAAGGTTCAAAAAGGAACCGTAATCTAGAAAGCTATAGACATAGTCCAAAAAGAAAAGGCTAAGAGAGAGAGAGAGGACCCCATGATGAGGCTAAGCCTCCTAATCTATTAATCTTTGCACTTTTGCTTCCATTTAGAAGTTGCACCCATGCTCCATACATACATGCAACAAACAAAGGAAACTTAAGCAACAGACAAGCAGGGGGATAACAAACAAGCATAGAAAGAACTAAGCTAATAAACAAGGCAAGCAAGCAAAGGAAAGAAGACATGCAAGCAAGCAAACAAGGGAAAAAAGCATGTGAAGAAGCAAGAACAAGCAAGCAAATAAAGGGTGTCCTCAAAGGACAAATGTGGGTTTGGATGTGGTTTCCATAGGTCCATTAGATTGGAGTACATACAACACATATGCCATCAAGCAAAGTTCCTAAAAGGGACTCAGGACTTTGTGTACAAAGACGGGTGTAAACCCGCATGAAATCATAAGTAGGAACTATGCTTGGTGGCACAACTAAACATGCACAAACACATGCATGAACATGTAAACAAAGATGCAAGGATGCATACAAAAGCAAGGGAACCACATGAGGAGGCACAAAGCAAGCAAAGTAAGCAAACACAAAAGAGGTAATGCATGTTCTCAAACAAGGATAAAGCTCACCATGTTATAAGGCATATAGGCAAACACGAGAAACCCTAACATGCTAAGCTAAACAAAGGAGAAAAAGGCACGTAGTAAGCATGCCAACATCGCTAGGATATAATCTCACCAACATGGTTGCATCCAAACAAACCACAAAAAAGGGGAGGGATGCAACTGAACAAGACACAAAAAGGCACCAGAGGTGCAAAGATGCACATACCAAAAGTGAAACAAAAAGCATGTGAGGCAAAGTAAGGATGCAAGAACCTAGATCTAAGCATACAAGCATGGATCTAAAGGTATAAACATAGATCTAAACATGAAACACCCAAACATGGAATCACAAGGATAGAGCTAAGAAAAAAAACACACAAAAGCATGGATGTAGGTCTAGATCACTAGATTTAGATCTACAGCCTACCCAAAAGCAAAATACAAGAAAAAGGCATAAGCAAGACATTTAAAGCTATAAAGCACTAAGCATAGCATCCACACAAGGCATTTAAGCACATAAACATGGAAAAGAGCATAAAAAAAAGTATTTATACATATCCTAGCCCAAGAAGGCTAGGCCAACAACATCAAAGCAGTAAAACATGGTAGGAAAGCAAGAAAACATGCTAAGAAAGTAATAGATATGCTAGGAAAGCAATAAAACATTATATGAATTAAAAGGAAAGTAATAAAAATATAAAAATTAAATGGGTGTAGATTGTAGCTTTTTAGCTACAATCTACACCCCTAAACCTCAAAACCAAGGTATTTGGACCAAGGAGGAGGAGATGGAAACAAGAACACGACCTCTTGATGTGTAGAAAAAGGGAGAATCAAGACTGTTCTGACTCTGATTTTGACCTATGAGTAGTCATAGGAAAGGGAATTCAATAATCTTTACAATGGAATTGGTTCCAACCCATTCTAACGGTCGGATCAAAATTAGGTTTTCAATCGCTTTCGGGAGTTAACCTCGAGTCAAACTTGGTCAAAGTTAACAAAAATCTTCGATAGCCTCAGGTTTGATGTAAAAACATGGAAAATGTTGTTTTGGTGTTGTTTTGACCGATTTTAACCTTTGGTCAACTTGACCAAGGGCATTTTGGTCATTTTGACCTAAAATAGCTCTTTGAGTGCCCCGATACCTGAATGGGTTAAACCATGACAATCTAGATATTCCCACGGTCTCTTGGTGAAAAGTTGATATTTTTAGAATTTTCAAGGTTTGGCACATAAATCGAGAGCAGACAAAATACGGTATCCACAATGAATTTCAAGTAGTGTAAGAACAATTTTTATGAGTACTTGACTGAGTTTTCTAACCCTTTGGTTGTTAGAAAACTAATTTGTTTCACATGATTTCTTAATTGCACTCATCATCTTATGATCCTTCAAACACCATTTTGTTAGTCTTAGGGTTCTTCATCAAAACAACTAAATATCAACATTTATTCAAGTCGTTGGTTTACACACAAAGTTGCAATAACTGATTCCAACCAAGGGACTGATCACCTACAACCCTATAAAATACCAAAAGGGTGAGATAAGGGTCTTTCCCAGACCCATATTCTCCTCCTTGATTTTCTTTATTTACTTTATTTTCATTTTATGTTCTTTTTATTTGCTCCTATTAATATGATGCATGATATGTGTGATGATTATATGCTTAACATGTTGTCTGTTTGTGCTTTGATTTCATATTCTGAGTATAACACGAATTTTGGAATCAGGTTGAAATCTAGACACATATGCCAGGATAATGGTGTGTATGCATCCATTATGCTACATACACATTTCTAGGCGGGACCCAAATTTCATCTTTTATTTTATTTTTAGTTTATTTACTTATTTTATTTTAATGATGTTGTATAACTTTTATTTCTCTTTCATGGAATTTAATTTGTTGCTTGTATCTATATATATATATATATCTCTTTGTTTGTTTTAATTAATACATCTAAAATACCAAAAAAATTAAATTTATGTAGTGAATATTCTTTCCTTTTTTTATAAAATCATCATCCTTAATCTCTAAGGTTGGTCAAAGGGTTTAATCATGGAATGTAATCAAGCATTAATGACAAGATATTTCCTAAAAGATAAAAGTCTAATTCAAGATTAAAATTTTTCAAGTTGGTGACAACCAAGTTTTAATGACAAAAGATGACTAATTTGAATTTAAACCTAAGAGTCAATTTAGAGAGAAAAAAAAAAGTGATTAATGATGTAGTAAATACAAATCTTTCCTAAAAAGCTTAAGGGTTTTAATTCCAAATAGTTGACATAATTAAATATTAGTTGTCAACAATCAAGAGATTATATTGCCTAATTGATTAAAGATATTTGAATTTGAATTTAAAAGCCTATTAGGAAATGACAAAGCAATTAATGTGATGATCTTCCTAAAAAACTTGGATATTTAAATTCAAACTAATGTGATATCTATGGTAATAAAAGGCAATTGATTGAAGATATGTCATTAAAAGGCAAGAGAACATTTAAAGATTAAGAGCATGTTTAATAATTGATGTTAAGTTATTTAAGAAAGACATTTAAAACTTGACGAAGATTCCACTCCAACTAAGTGTCACTCTTTCATAAGAATTAATCATTAATTCTCATTAAGCATTCAACCATTTGTATAATGTCCATGCATGTTGCATTCGTGCACCCACATGACTGGATACTCACATGCGCACACACTTGGATAAGGATATGTCTATATGCCTAGATGCTTACATGCTCATGCAGTTGGACATTTGTGCGCTCACATTCTTTGATGAGAACATGCTAAATTGTTTAGGTGATCAGAAGGTGAGTTTTATTTGTACTTGGATGTTTAAACATTAACATATTTAGATGTTCACATGCTTACCTGTTCTCACATGCTTGTATGCTCTAATGCTCACACGCTTGTACACTTGCATGCTCACATGTTTGTATGCTCACATACTCACATCTTTCCATGCTCACATGCTCACATGTTTGGACATTCACATGCTTGTATGCTCATATGTTTGCATATCCATTGAAGACACCTAGTTTTGTACCCCTTAAGACTCAAGCCATTGTTTCCTAATGATGATATCACTAGATGGGTCTAGGACTGATCTAGGGCCTAGCTAAAGGACTTTTTTAATTGAATGATATTTTTGGAATAAAAAAAACCTTACATAAACCCTCGTTCACATGCTTCTGGTTTTTGTCTTAATAGATTGACCGAGGGGAGTGATTAAAATCAAAACTCCAAGGGCTCTTGTGTTTGAGGTAAGGTTCTTACCAAATCTCTTCCGTTTTGTTTTTTTCTTTTCTTGCTTTTATTGCTTTGATTATCTTTCTATAGATTAGGTTTACTGCTTTGATAGTTAGAAGCATGCTAGGTTAGTTTAGTGCAGTTTTGATTGTGTGTTGGCTACAGCGTTTTTGGGTAGGGATGCATACACATGCTTGTGCATTCGAGGTTGACCCGGAAACCTAGATTTGTTTGTTCTTTGATTTCCCCTCTATTTTAATTAGTTATTATACATGCTTTAGGCTCTGTTTGAGTCAATTCATGCATGATTAGGTATAGGGTCAATAAGATAACATGTCTCATTGTTTTTTAGTCTAAATCACATGATTAGGTTTATGTCTTGGATGAACAATACGAACATGCATTGAATATGATTATGCATTGATGCATAGGTGTTGTGGTGCTACTACAAGAAAAAAGACCTATTACAACAAGTATTATTGCAACAACAAAAAATGGAGGTAATATATATACTATTGCATCTCTAGTTTGTTTTTTGTTGTAATAGTATCTTAAATTTATTACATCAACATGAGATTGTAGCAAAAATTACTATGTCACATCTAAATGTGTTGTTTTAATAGTTAAACCTTATTTTACATAAAGATATGTTGTTGCAATAGGTAATATTTTATTTCATATCAAACTATATTGTTGTAATAGGTTAAATCCTTATTTCACAGCAAACTTTGTTGATGTAATAAAGGTGAATAATTGAGTAGCTGGAAAATTTAGGAAATTGGCACTACTTAATTTTTTTTTTTTTTTTTCCATTAGTTTCCTCTCTCTCTCACCCATGTCTATCCCTTTTTTTAATCATCTCAATTTCTCTCACACCCACGCATACCTCCTTTTTCTTTTTCTTTTTTCCTTTTTTTCATCTCAGTTTTCCTCTTTCTCTCACCCACCTCTATCTCCCTTTTTTTTTTTATCTTAAATTCTCTCTCTCTCTCTCACCCACGCCTACCTCTTTTCATCTTACTTTCCCTCTTTCGCTCATCTACATCTATCTCCCTATTTTTCTCTTCTCAATTTCTCTCTCTCTCTCTCTCTCTCTCTCTCTCTCTCTCTCTCTCTCTCTCTCTCAAAATTCAAATTTATCTACTAACTACAAAATTTATCTCTCAAATTTCCATCTCTCTCATATCTACTAACTCTAAAATTTCTCTAAAATTTCAATCTCTCTTTTATAATCTCTTTAGAGAGAATCTTTTCTTAGTTTAAAGATTTTCTCTCTGACTTTCAGGTAATCTTTTGGTTCTCTTTAAATTTTAATTTGATTTTTCTTTATTTGTATAGTCTTCAAGTACTAACGGTGTGTGTGTGTGTGTGTGTGTGTGTTTTTTTAAGAATCCGTGATGGTGTATATTGGTGTCATTATGTTTGTGTATATGGTGTTTTTCAAGTTTATACTTATTTTCTTATTCTTTTTTCTAAAATAGGTGGTAAGTCAATGAAATGGTTGTGAAGCATGCTTGGATAACACTTTCTAGAAGAAAATTTTCTTTTTCATGTTGTATTGATTTTTGCATTCTTTTTAAAACTACATGCTTTGAATGTAAACTTAACAAGTTATGTATATATTTGTATTTTTTGACATATCTATTGAGATGAAGTACTTTGACTTTTGCATATTTTATGTGTATCTTTAATTTTTAGTGTAGTCCCTAGATATGGTTTTTGAATTGCAAAACAAGTTAATGGACAAATTAATGTAAAAACTATTATTATTTTAATATTATTTTCTTAAAAATTTTTATTTATTTTAAAATTTTTATTATTTATTTTATTAAAAAAATCAACCTATTGCAACAAGATTATTAAAGCAATAGTTTATTGCATCAACCTAATCATTGCAATATGCAGAATTTATTGCAACAAAATCTAGTGTTGCATAAACCTATTACCTCGGACTTTATTATAATGGCTCGTATTGACTTTTTTGTCGTTGCAATAACACCTTATATCCACATGCTTATATGGTCATATGTTCACATACTTGGACACTCACATGTTCACATACTTGGACACTCACATGCTCACATGTCCACATGCTTAAATGCTCGCATGCTCACATGTTTAGATGCTCTCATGTCGACATGTTTGGATGCTCTCATGTTCACATGCCTGGATGTTCACATGCTAATATGTTTGGATGCTCACATGTTCATATGATCAGATGTGCATATGCCTACATGTCCCTTTGACCTTCAAGTTGGTTATCTTCTACATGATCCTTTTTTGGCTTTCTAGTTAATCTGCTTCATATGACTTGTAGATGAAATCTAGGGCTTAGATGTATGCGTGCTTTCATATAGGCTCATTAGGTAGATCTCACTCGACCACTATTTAGAAATGATATATGAAGGTCAATTACAACTGGGTAGGCTTGGGGTGCCTAACATTTTCTCATCCTATACCTGAACTCCAAACCTAATCTAGTAGGTAGACCGTCATGGAGTCATGTTTCAGTTCCTAGACCTATAACCCGGTGGCGACTCCTCTATCTCTTTTTAAAAGGCTTCACATACTTCCAAGCTTACGCTGGTTTTGAGTTTAAAACCACTTTTATGGAGATTAAGTATCGCATATCCTGCCTTTGCAAGAAGAAATTGACATGCCGATGTATCATAAAATGGGGTAAGTTCATGGAACTTACAATTAGTATGATGAAACCTTATTCTAGACATGCATAGAGTTAATATTGAAAAACATGGTGAAAATGTGTGTAATGTTTGAAAAACCCCTAATCTAAGAGTGTGTGAATATGTTATTGAAATTGAATATGGTTCATCTTTTCAAAAATTGTCTCTATTAGTCATTAGGGTGGAAACTATTTTCTAATAATTTTTGAAACCTTTTTCAAGCAATATTTTCAAGAGTTTTATCTTATTTTTGAGTTGTGACTAACAAAGAATTATTGAATTATTTGATTCCCTTTATTCTTATCCGAATATTGATGGGTAGGCACTAAGAGGCCGGTTAAATATTCAAATCTAAAATCCTTAAGTAAGGTGAGTCTCTCTTAATGACCATTATCTTGTTTGAATGAATACAAGAATGCTTTTTTTGTCCGTGTGTAAAGTTAGATTCAACATATTTAGGATTTTTTTTGTATGATTTGTTTAGTTTTAATTCTTTGTGTTCTATTTTATTCTAAGTTAAGAGTTGAATAAATCAAGTTAATGGATTTACAAGAACATGCCTCTTTTTATGTCTTGTTGTTCTTGAATATATGTGAGATTCTATGCATGATTAGAAATAGGTTTTGATTTGTGTACTTTTGATTTGATTTGTTTTTAGTTTGAGCTGAATTGATATTTTAATAGATATGTGAATTTGATTGAACATGGAAATAATCCTAGAATTGTGTTTCTATATCAAGGTTCACACGCATGCTCGATACCTGTATTCGCAACTTGATCCATGCCCACGCAACGTGATCCCAAATTTGATAGAATGTGTAATTTAATGGTTTGATTTGTTTGATTCCATGTTTTTCCATGTAACATGTGTTTCTGTTGACTATGAACACCTGGGGTTAGGGTGATAAATTCTTATTAATTGCTTGCCATGATTTTCTCATTGACTTTTCCACTATAAAATATTTGACGTGTTTAAAATATGATGTTTTCTTTTAAATGCATGTTTAAATTAATTTTGGCATGACTTGATTAATTAGAATTGATATGTTTCCTTTTAGAATATCCAATTTGACTTGGTTTAATTTAATTGCCTTGAGTTGATTTTGTTTCCTTTTACACCATGATCATGGTGTGATATGATTTTTTTTTCTTTATGTGTGAGTTTTTAATTGATTTGATTGCATGATTAGATTTTGGGCTTTATTAATATTCTCCTTTGTTAAGGACATATTTTGTGTAATTGGCTAATCCTTTAACAAAACGCACTTTACTTGTAATTGGGTAGATCTAGAATGTGTTTAATATTTCAAGAAAAATGTTGTTCAAGTCTAGTATTAAAGTCATGAAGATTGGACCAAGAAACAAGTGAAGAAAAGCTGTTCATTAAAGCTGGATAGATAGCTCGACACTTGCAGATAGATAGCTCGACAGCTTCTCGACACCTCTCGACACCTGCGGACAGATAGCTCGACACCTCTCGATAGCTGGTGGATCAATCAAGAAAGCTTCTATCTCCTCGATAGCTTCTCGATAGTTGTATCTGTCGAGGTTTAAAGCTCGACACCTCCCGATCGATCGAGGTTATGGGAATTCAGATTTCCAGATCTGATTTTCGGCCTAAGTTTTTATATTTGTGTAGGGTTTCTTTTCTAACAACCCTAGACCTATATAAGGCTTATTTTAGAGGTCATCACATAAGAGAATACAGGGAGAACATATGCAAAAAGTGACCGATGCCTTATTCTCTCTAAAAGAAGTTACTGCGTTTTTGCGCCTTAGGGTTTTGTAACCAAGTGCTTCTTGATCTTCATTGATTGATGAAGTGAAGAACTTTGCAGCCAACAACCTTCTCTAGTTGGTGATTAAGTCGCGTACTAGGATCCGCACAATTGGTTAGTCACGTACTTGGGATTCGTGCATCAAAGGGTGGCGTTCATATATTGAAGAGTTCAGAGGTTCTGAAGAGGTAGAAGGTTTCTGCTATGAATTCATCTACGGGGATTGTAGAGTCTAGGGACAAAGGTTTTGTACTAGATTTGAAACTTCTCTTTTCTATAGTAGATTGCTTTTCGGGAAGGTTTCCCCCCAGGTTTTTTTTTATTGTGAAACTAGTTTGTTTCATTGGTTTTCCTGGGTTATCATATCTTGTCTTATTTATTTTTCCGCTGCATAATTTTGACATGATATTGATGTTTGTTTATTTTAACAAGTTTTATTCATAATAAATCTAATTAACAACTTGGGTTTAAAATTTGTTAATTCTTTCAACCGGGGTCTAAATTTCCCAACATCCTTAATTAATGTGGCCTATCAACATTAGTAAAGGCCAGCCCATGTTGTAGAAACCTCATTTTGTACTTGTTAATAATCTTTAGTCTCCAGACCCAATGATGAGCTAGACATACGTCAACCAAGGGTAATTAAAGAGTTCACAATAGTTATATTAATATATATATATATATATATATATATATATGAGAGATGCTACATCTACAACATTTTTACAACAAATCACAAGTGGTTAGTTGTTATTGGTTCAAATTTGAAACTAACACTAAGATTACTTTTTTACCCTAACAATAACAACCAATAACAACCAATAACAACCTGCCACTTAGGATTTGTTGTAAAAATGTTGTAGACATATCATTTCTCATATATATATATATATGTGTGTGTGTGTGTGTGTGTGTGTGTGTGTGTGTGTGTGTGTGAGAATTTGATTAAACATGGAAATAATCCTAGAATTGTGTTTTTGTACCAAGGTTCACATGCATGCTTGGTACTTGTATACGCAACTTGATCCATGCCTACACAACGCGATCCCAAATTTGATAGAATGTGTGATTTAATGGTTTGATTTGTTTGATCCCATGTTTTTCCATGTAACATGTGTTTCTGTTGACTATGAACACCTAGGATTAGGGTGATAAATTCTTATTAATTGTTTGCCATGATTTTCTCCTTGACTTTTCCATAATAGAATATTTGACATGCTTAAAATATGATGTTTTCTTTTAAATGCATGTTTAAATTAATTTTAGCATGACCTGATTAATTAGAATTGATATGTTTCCTTTTAGAATATCTAATTTGACTTGGTTTAATTTAATTGTCTTGAGTTAATTTTTTTTCCTTTTACACCATGATCATGGTGTGATATGATTTTTTTTCCTTATGTGTGAGTTTTTAATTGATTTAATTGCATGATTAGATTTTGGGCTTTATTAATATTCTCCTTAATTAGTATGGCCTATCAATATTAGTAAAGGCCAGCCCACAGGGTAGAAACCTCATCTTGTACTTGTTAATAATCTTTAGTCCCCGGCCCCAATGATGAGCTTGACATACACAACCAAGGGTAATTAAAGAGTTCACAATAGTTTGAAGGTAATCACTATTCAAAAGTGCTCAAATCACTTAAAAAACGATACTAAAAAATGACACTTGCTCACTATTTTGACCATAAATTTTGATCTATAAAGAATATTTAAGTGCGGTTTGTTCATTGGAAAGTAGATGTCCTAGGATTCAATTTTAACATAAATTGTTTAATATGAATTTAAATTGAGTGAGTTATGGCCATTTAAAGTCAGGCTAGCAATTCAATCAAATTGGTTAGTATGCGTATGCACCCTGACGACCTTGCATGCACGGGTTCAATTCCAAAACTTCATATTTTCATATTTAGGACCTCAAATCTTCAATCTTTGGATTGGATCAACCCCCAAACCCTTAGGAAGGTCCAAAACCCTCCAAAAAGCCTTGGAAACCCTAATTTACTCATTTAAATACCAACCTTACGTCTCCAACCCAAGCCTAAGCTAGAGAGAGTTTATTTTTTGCCTCCATATTTTCCAAAATCCTAGTTCATCTTTTCTAAACACCAACACAACACTTCTGTACATTTTTTACAAATTCAAAACCTCTCTCTAGTAGTTTTACTAAAGAATTAACTAGTTTTCTAAATCGTTTTCAAAACCTTACAATTATTTTCCTTGTTCTTGAGTTATGATTACTTAAACTATTGTTTTCTTTTGATTATCTTTGTTCTATCAATCTAATTCATGTGTTGTAGGCACTGAGAGGTCGGTTAAATAACTTAAAATTTGTGATCCTAAGCAAGTAAGTGTTCTTTCCATGAACTCCTACTTTGTTTATTATAATTAGCACAGGTTTCTTGATTCTGCTTCTTTAACTTATTATATTTTTTTTGTTTGATTTTATAATTCTTTTAACATGTATTAATTTGGTCTTGGGTTGATTATAATATGTTCCTATTGTGTTTGTGCCATTATTTCATTCTTGTGATATATCTATGTTTTTTTCTTAATGTTATTTTTAAATTTGTGTTTAATTTCCATGTTCCTTTTCTTGTCATGTTGATTTCTATGTTAATCTAATTTTGAGTAGTTAATCATATTTATTTCTAGGGTTTCTCATGTGTTTCTTTAGTTTTGTGTTTGGTTGATTATATCTATAAAAATGTGATTTTTCTAGATTCTATGCTAAGGATGCATACACATTATTGAGTATGCACACGCATGATTCCAACCATGTGTACACATGATTGAGTGTGTGTACACACCCTAAACCTAGATTAGGGTAAATTTCTTGTTTTTATTTAATTAATCATTTTCCATGTGTTCTTTGATTCTATTTGACTCAGTTTTAGGTTATTATTTATGTTTTTTTTTTTTTTCCATATTTTATTTGGTCAATATTGCCATGTTAGGTTTAATTTAATATTTTTCCTTTTGTGTTTATTCAATTGTCAACTTTCCATATTGTTAGGACATATGTGATTTAATGATAGGAACATATGTCAATATAGAATTAGCTAATCTTTTGACAAAATGCACTTTACTTCTAATTGGTAGATCTAGGATATGTTTAATGCTTCAAGGAATAAGGTTTCAAGATTAAATGTTAAAGCCATGCAAGTCTATCCAAGAAACAAGTGAAGAAGTGTTGGATTTTAAATCTCGACAGCTAGTATCTATCGAGGTTTAAAAAGCTGCTGAAGCCCGATGCTCGACAGCTAGCTTGATAGATAGGCTATCTATCGAGGTTTATGAAATTCAGTTTTTCAGAGCTGATTTCAATCCAATCCATGAATACATGTTTGGGGTTTCATTTCTTATAACCCTAAACAAATATAAGGATTGTTTTAAGGGCCGTCAAAGGTTGCGCAAGTGTGAAGCAAAGTTGTGTTCATGCAAATTGTGAATGGAGACATAATTTGCCTAGTTCATCTTTCTCTTGAAGAAGCAGCTATGTTTGTATACCATAGGGTTTTGTAACCAAGGAGTTTCGTGATCTTCATCGTGTGATGAACTGAAGGACTTTGCAGCCAACATCTTTCTTAAGTTGGTGAGTAAGCTGTGTATTGGGATCCGCATATAGAATTGGTTAGTCACATACTGGGAGTCGTGCATTACAAGAAGAGATTGTCACTATAGAACAAGTCCAATTGGGTATTGGGGTAAGGATTCAACTGTAGGTTGGTATAAGGTACTAGAATTCCTTTACTTGTAATCACTTGTTGTGATAATAGTGAATTCTTGAGAGTGGTGACCTTAAAATCACCCAATGGAGTTTTTGCCATGTAGGTTTTCCCCATTCGTAAACAAATCACCGTGTAAATTTATTTTTCCGCTGCATTTAGTTATTTGGTGATTGTTTGTGCTACCACTCTTATTGCATGCAAATTAAACTAATTAATTAAATTGGCTAATTAATTGGTTAATTCATCACAATGGGTCAATACATTCTTGGTCTATCAAGTGGTAACAGAGCAGGAACACTCTGATTAGGTTTTAATCTTTGCTATGTGATCCATTGACCCCTATTGTCATGGTTGCAACCGACTTGAAGAGATCTTTGTTTTCAAATACATCTTGTTTTTCTAATATCTACTTGTTTGAGTTTATCAAAAAATGCAAGTCTAAAAGTTATTTGAATGCTATTATGATGACCATTGGAAAACATCTTAGCTTGACAAAGAAGAAACTAGACTGTCTCAAAATTAAAATGTGCAAAGGAGTTCATCTGAGAAGAGTGAAAGTTAAAGGCTTTGTTCACAAAAGGCAGATGAGAGAAAACACCATTCCCACTGATCTGTCGTCTAAGCACAAAGTTTGCTTCATGATGAAGTCCACATTTAAGGTTATGGACACGTGTTTGTGGTACCTTGACAATGGTTGCTCAAGACACATGACTGGAGACCGATCTCTCTTCAAGGTTTTCAAGTCTAAGAAAGGTGGTAATATCACTTTTGGTAATGGGAGCAAATCATAGATTAAAGGGAAGGGAATCATCTCTCTACCTGGACTGCCAAACATTGCAAATGTGCTATATGCAGAAAGTCTGAGAGTGAACCTGCTAAGCATAAGTCAGATATGTGATCAAGACTTCATGGTACTATTCTCAAAAGGAAAATGCCTTGTCATGGATGTGTTTGGAAAGAAACTCATAAGTAGTGTTCGCATACTAGACAATTTTTATGGATTGGTTCCTGATGCCGATATTGTGTGCAATAGCATTCATTTACCAAATGAAGATTTATGGCACCAAAGGATGGACATGCTAGTTACAAACATCTTTCAATAATATTTAAGCATGAGTCAGTCTTAGGGATACCAAAGTTCAGTAGAGTGAACAATGTGGTATGTGGACCATGTCTGCTTGGAAAACAAACAAAAGCTAAACATCCGGGCACTCAAACATCCGCTTCATCTAGACTATTGGAACTGCTGCATCTGGATCTCATGGTTCCAACCAAAACCGAGTCTCTTGGTGGTAGATGACTTCACTAGGTACACTTGGGTCATCCTCCTACAATCCAAGTCTAAAGCTCCTGAGTACATTGAAGCCTTGTGCACAAGATCGCAGAATGAGAAGAGCCTGAAGATTAATCGAATTTGAAGTGATCATGGTAAAGAATTTAAGAACTTAAACATGGAGTCCTTTTGCATGAGATCAGGTATATCTCAAGAATTCTCTACTCCTATTATTCCTGCAAAATGGTGTAGTAGAAAGAAAGAACAGGGTTATTCAAGAGATGACTAGAGCCATGTTGCACAACAAGGATGTGGATAGAAACTTGTGGGGAGAATTCGTTAACACTGCTTATCATACAGTTAATAGGGTATATTTTAGACCCGATACCAAGAAGACTCTATATGAGTTATGGAAGGGAAGGAAGCCAAATGTTAAGTATTTCAGAATTTTTGGAAGTAATTGTTTCATTCTCAAGGATAGAGAGAATGTGGGAAAATTTGACTCCTGAAGCGATGAAGGAATATTTCTAGGATACTATTCTACAAGTAAGGCTTATCGGGTATACAACAAAAGAATCAATAAGGTAATGGAAACTGTAAATGTTGTTATTGATGAACCTTCAGAACTTGAACCTTCAGAATCTGGTTCTGAGAAATTTAGTGAGAAAATGCCCAAAGAAATTTTTCCTCCCAAGCCCAAGGAAGTTCAAGAAATTGTCGAACAAGAGCCTGCATCTCCAAGAACTCCCGATACTCCAAGTGTTGCAGAAGATTCAGCAAACATATCTACTTCACCTGATTCTGAATCCCATAAAGAGAAAGGACCTTCCTCAAGGATCAAATTGAATCATCCTCCTAAAGTTATTATGGGAAACATGAATGAACTTATACTAAGGAAGCATACAATTGATAAATGTGTTGCTAACTTTGTGTCTTATTCTTATTATTTGTCACAGGTTGAACCCACTAAAATTGAGGAAGCTCTTCGGGATGAAAGCTGAGTTGAAGGTGGGTATCAAAGTCAACTTAAGTGGGGGAGTAAGACAAATTGAAAAGGGGAGAAAATCTAGCAGTTCTTATGACACTTAGTCCCAGATCCTCTGGATCTTTTCCTTTTCCATTATGTAAGGAAAAGGAATGAGTTAGTGAGTCGGTTATACAGTTATGCAATTATGCAGTTATTGACAACTGTGAGTGGTTATGCCAGTTGTTAGTAAAGTAGGGGAGTGACAGAAAGTGTTGTATAAAAGGGGTTGGTATCGTATATGGGAATTAAGAAAATGAGTATGTTCTAATTCAATTCCAATTCTTCTCTCTCTCTCTCTCTCTCTCTTGGAGGACCAGTTGGCCTCGAATTCAGCTAGAAACATTCTTAACTACTGGTATCAAAGCCTTAGTCCTACGTTGCCATGGTTGAAACACATTCTGTTGCCATGAACATGGTAAATGAAGCTATTGCCTCCCTTCGTACCACTCCAAACCATCATAACAAGGATATTCAAGGAATCTAAAAGATTCAAGGAATTCACACTAGAGCCTTAAATGAGATGAATTAGAATCTCAATGCCATTCTATAGAAGTTGAATTCTCAAGATGTCAATCAACATTCCCCTAGAGAATTATACCTCCAAACCAAAATTCTTCAACTTTATCTCTTGTGAAACCTGTTAAGCTTGAGTTTCCACATTTCTTAGGTGAAGATCTTACTAGTTGTGTTTACAAATCCAATTAGTACTTTGGGTATTATCAAACCCCAATTACAGAGAAGTTATTAATTGCTTCTTTTCATATGGAATTAAAGGCCCTAATCTAGTTCCAAGAAGCAAAGGAGGCTGGAGTGTTTTCTAATTGGGAGTCATTAGTGCAAGCATTACACATGAGGTTTGGGTCTACAGCTTATGATGACCCTATGGAGGTGTTAACAAGGCTAATAAGGCAGACCTCATCATTTGCTTTGTATAAGGCAAAATTCAAAGTTATGTCTAATGGGATCAAAGGCCTTTCTCCAGTACATAAGCTAATTGCTTTTTAAGTGGTTTAAATGATGAGGTAAGGCTAATTAAGAGGATGCTCAACCCTCAATCCTTGATTGCAGACTTTGGATTGGCTAAGATTTAGGAGGAATATGTGCTGAGATGCAAGAGGAATGCAAAGTATCAACAAGAATCAGGTAAGAATTCTATCCTAGGGTTGCCTAAGGGCAATGCAATGGTAGAAGCTAAACCTAGGATATTTATTAAAAGAATAACACCTGCACAAATGGATGAGAGAAGAAAAAGGTGGCTATGTTATAATTGTGATGAGAAATGGGAACCCGGGCATAAATGCAAGAATGTAAAATTGTTTCTTTTAGAAGGAATTGATATAGTTCAAGGGTCACAATCTGGAGTGCAAATTACTAAATTAGAAGAGGATGTGGATGGTGATGTTGTTACCAGGATTGTTGGGAATAATCAGTCCAATTAAGAAGAGGATATTGAGATTACTTTGTATGCCTTAACAGGAACACCTACACTTGGCACTATAAGGGCTAAAGGTAAAATCAATGGTAGTGGGTTAGTAATACTTGTAGACACATGTATTACTCACAATTTTGTTGATGCATCATTGGTTTCCAGTTTATAGCTAAGGGTTAATGTTATAAAAATCTTGGAAGTTAAGGCGGCTAATGGTTCCACTGTGAAGACTCAAGGTTTCTGTAGTAAGGTATTAATGTGTGTTCAAGGGGTGGAGTTTTGTATCCAATTCCATGTATTGGCATTCGGAGGTTGTGATGCAGTGTTGGGTACTCAGTGGCTAAATACTCTTGGAGAGATACAATGGAATTTCCAACTCTTAACCATGTGTTTTTGCTATGGAAGTAAACAGGTTTTACTGAGGGTTTAAGTCCATCCTCAGGGTCCTCTCTAATAGATTGTGATCAATTCTTTAAGATTCCAGTAAAAAATGCATGTTACTGCAAATTTCTACTGCAGGGGGTGATATGCCAGAAGCTAAGGTACCTATAATAGTAAAGTCATTACCGTAGGAGTTTGATTATGTCTTTGAGACTCCAATGGGTTTGCTTCCTTTTAGGGGTCATGAGCATCAAATTACTCTTAAGGAGGGTTCTCAACTAGTTTGTCAAAGGCCTTATAGATATCCATTTTATCAAAAGAATGAGATTGAGAAGATTGTGAAGGAGTTGTTGTCTGTTGGTTCAATTAGGAATAGCAATAGTCCCTTTACTTCTCCTGTTTTGCTAGTGAGGAAGGCAAATGGATCATGGATGATGTGTATTGATTATAGCGCATTAAACAACATCACTGTTAAAGACAAGTTTCTGATTCCTATCATTGATGAACTGCTGGATGAGTTGAATGGAGCTATTATTTTTTCCAAGCTTGATTTGAGGTCTAGATATCATCAGATCAGAATGAAGGAAGAGGACATACCCAAGACAACTTTCAAAACACATGAAGGCCATTATTAGTTCCTGGTTATGCCATTTGGCCTAACCAATGCCCCATCAACCTTCCAATCTTTGATGAATCAGGTATTCAAGCCGTTCTCAGGAAGTTTGTGCTAGTGTTCTTTGATGATATACTGATATATAGCAAGTCACTGTCTGATCATATCCTCCACCTTTGAACTTTTTTGGATATTTTAGCTACTCATCAATTGCATGCCAAAAGATCTAACTACATGTTTGCTTGTAAAGAAGTGTACCTAGGACATGTCATCACTAGTGAAGGGGTACGCATTGACCCTAAGAAGATTGTTGCTTTGCATCAGTGGCCTATTCCTAAGGATATTAAGTCCTTGAGAGGGTTTTTAGGTCTCACTGATTATTACAAAAAATTTGTTAAAGGGTATGGCCAGATTGTGGCTCCTTTGACAGCTTTGTTGAAAAATGATTCATTTTCCTGGACAGAAGAGGCTGAGTTGGCTTTCCAGCAGCTCAAGGTAGCTATGGTTCAACCACCTGTGTTGGCTTTGCCTAATTTTGAAAAAACATTTATGGTGGAGTGTGATGCTTTAGGAAGAGGGTTAGGTGTAGTCCTCATGTAGCAAGGCAAACCTATAGCCTTCCATAGTCAGGCTCTAAAGGGTAAAAATTTGGCTTTATGCTATGAAAATGAGTTATTGGCTTTAGTCATTGCTATCAGGAGATGGAGGGCTTACTTGGTGGGAAGACCTTTTGTTGTCAAGACTGATCAGCAGAGCCTAAAGTATTTGTTGGACTAAAAAATCGGTACCCTAGCTCAGTAAAGCGGTTTGCTAGTTAGGGTATGCTTTTGTGGTTGAATATAAGAAGGGGAAGGATAATTTGGTGGCTGATTCACTATCTAGGAAGGTTGAAACTGAAGATTGTGTCCTTGATGGTGACTTAGGTTCTCAAGATGGGGTTTTGTTCATGATCTCATTCCCATCTCCAACTTGGTTAACTGACCTTAAGACCAGCTATGCCTCAGATCAGCAGGTGCAAGGTGTTTTACAGGCCATCCATTTAGGGAAGGATGTTCCAAAGGGCTATTCACTGCAAAATGGGCTACTCTTGTTGTGAGAGACCGCAAAACGAGTGCTCTCAAAAAAGAGATTCGGGTGCTTTAAGGCACCTCTCTTTTAGGGTAAGTGGTGTGGAGTTGCTGCTTATTTTTTATACAAAAAAATAAAAAAAAATAAATACAATTACATATCCAAAATACTTCAAATGTCATTGATTGAACAAAGAAGTACAATTTGGTAGATTAACTTTACAAGGCTTTGATCCTAGTTACAATCTATAACAAAAAAAAAAAAAATTACAAAGCTTTGGTCCTAGTTACATTCTACCAAAATTAAAGACAAAACACTAGCCTACCTATCTAAAATCCAAAAGTTCAGGGGCTAGGTTACAAAATAGGAAGGTGTTAACACCCATTCCGCCTAGACATAGTCTGGTCTTTTAGACTCTAATGACCATTATATACTCTTTTTGTATGATGTTGAATGATATGTTATAACACATGATAAACACTTGACAAAAATTAATTTAAACAAATCTACCTTATGGACATGTCCTCTTTTTTAAAAGAAAAATTAGATCTGTCTTCTTGTAAGTTAAACAAAATAAGATTTGATTTGTAAAAATCAGATCTATTTTTTGTAAGTTAAAAAAAAATGGAATTTGATTTGTAAAAATCAGATTTGTTTTTGTAAAGGGTAAAAGAAAGATTTTGTTAAGAAAAATCAGGTATGTTTTCTTGTAAGTTAAACAAAATAAGACTTGATTTGTAAAAATCAAATATGTTTTTGTAAGTTAAAAAAAAAAAAAAAGGAATTTGTTTTGTAAAAATTAGATCTATTTTTATAAGGGGTAAAAAATTGAGATTTTGTCAAAAAGAATCAGATCTATTTTCTTGTAAGATAAATTTTTTTTTTTTTTTTTTAAAAAAAAGCCTTTTAAAAAAGGATTCATATTCATGAGACAAACTTACTGTGCATGCATCACTTATTAAAAGGAAAGACTTTAACCTAATTCTTAATTTCTTCTTTAAAATTTCAAAATCTACAATTTTATAAAAAATAAAACTTTTTTAGAAAAATTTTCAGATCTGTATTTAATGAAAATACAGAAAAGTTTTTGTGTTTAAAAAATTCAGATATGTATCTAAGGAAGATATAGATCAATTTTGTGTTTGAAAAAAATTCAGATTTGCATCAAAGGAAGATACAAATCTATTTTGTGTTTGAAAAAAAGTCTGATCTGCATCTAAGGAAGATACGATCAGTTTTATGATCATTAACAGATTTTGAAATCAAAGAAAAAATTAAAACAAACAATCAACTAAAGAATCATGTTAAAGAAAATTTCAACTAAATATCTAAGCAAATATGAATTTAGAACAAGGCACAATAAAACATATTAACCATATTCATGCAATGAACAACAACATGCTAATTAATGGAACAAGAAGGGAAAAACAGAAGACATAATTAAATACCTCTTGCATAAGCATGCTCTTCGATAGAAGAATAATTTAGAAATTAAAGAAGGTTATTCACTTCTTTGAGGTCTAAAATATTTTACTTACAGAAAAGAAGTTCTTAAAGCAAAAGCCTCAAGAACATCTTTAATGTAAGGGGAGCAAAGAAATCTAAAAAGAAGAGCCCTTAATTCTGATTTTTTTCCCTCTATTTATAAAGGTTGGGATGCTTAAAAAATAAGCTGAATGAGATCAGATACGAGTTGGAATGCATTCTTATCTCTAAAAATATGAAAAAGATAGGTTTTATCTCAATCAGGGGATCCCTGGGCCGAGTCGAGTGTTTAGGCCAATCGGCACTCCAAGAGTGCTGAGAGGCCCTTTTGGGTGCCAAGCACGCATTTGAGTTTTGGCCCAATTTGGACTCATTTTTTGAGGATTTTTTAGTCAGGAATTGCACCTAGACGTGTTTTTAATCCATATTCTAAAAATTAATCCTTTTTTTCTTGATATTCAGTTCTTTAAAGTGATAATTATCTTGTAGATAAATATTCTAAAAAGACTTGATTATCCACAACTTCTTTGTTATTTGATTATTCACTTAATTCCCATGCAAGAAAGCCTATTTTTGACACTAACCAACAAACAACCACAAAATTATTTAACTAATTTTAATTGTTTAACTAATTAGAATTAATTTAAATTAATCATGCGTAGTTGGTTCCACCCAAACAAAATGCATACAGACTGTGAAAACTTGACCTTGTGATATATTTTAATCCGACGGTCCAATTTGGAAATCGAGCATACTGTTGTGATCGTTAGAATCTCAAGATCATTTTTATGATATGCAATGAATGAATTAATGCATGTAATGCAACTCTAAATTTCAGGTATATGAATGGTCACTCTAGCCGTCTTCCAAGATTAAATTGTGGGTGCAAAATCGAGTGTCTACACTTGTATAAGGGAAAGATTTATTTGGGTACTTGTAATGCTTTGAAGGCTACTATTTTGCAACAAGTTCATAACAGTCCCTTAAGGGGTCATTAAGGTTCTCAAGACCTTACACTGGGTTAAGAGGGACTTTTCTTAGCCTAGGTTGAGGGAGGATGTGAGGAAGCATGTCAAAGAATGTGACACCTACCAAAGAATTAAATATGAGACTTGTAATGCAACTGGTCTGTTACAACCACTACCTATACCAGAAAAGTCTTGGCTTGATGTGAGCATGGATTTTGTTGAAGGCCTTCCCAAGTCATAGTTAAAGGAGGTGGTTCTAGTGGCGGTGGATAAGCTTACCAAGTTTGTTCACTTTGTGCCATTATCCCACCCTTATACTGTTGCTAAAGTGGCTTCTCTATATCTACAATATGTCCTCAAGTTGCATGGCATGCCAGCTTCAACAACAATTTCCTCACCTTGTGGGTAAGGTGCTTTAATGGGGGAGGTATTGTTAGGAATGGTATTACAGCAGTTGTATAATGAGTTAGTGACAGTTAGTGAGTTAGTTAGTGAGTCAGTTATGCAGTTATGTAGTTATTGACAGTTGTGAGTGGTTATGCCAGTGGTTAGTATAGAAGGGGAGTGACAGAGATTGTTGTATAAAGGGGGTTGTTGTTGTATATGGGAATTAAGCAAACAAGTATGTTTCTAATTCAATTCCAATTCTTTTCTCTATCTCTCTCTCTGTCTTTTTCTTGGAGGACCAGCTGACCTCAAATTCACCTAGAACATTCTTAACATGTTTATAGAGATTGGCCTTCATCATGGTGGAGATCGAGGTCGACGTGATGAGATTGGCCGGTGGAGATTAGCGTGGTTGATCGTTGATTTTGGAATGAGCTTTGTAATTGTGATTGTGAATGGGTTATGGAGATGATGGATTGTGAATGGTTTTGAGAGTTTGGTGCTTTTTTATTATTATTTAAAAAAAAAAAATTGGTATTAGTGAGTTTCAGACATAGAGAGATAGAATAAGAGGAAGAGAAATAAGAGAGAGAAATTAATAAATAAATTATTAAGATGTGAAAATAGAACTTGAAATGTAAAGTATATTGTCAAATGCTATATTACAGAAACAAATGTAAGTCTTGATGTGTTAATATATATATATATATATATATATTCAAATATCTAATGCTAATGCTCTAAATAACCAAACTTAAAAAAAACTCCCAATTTAAATGTTCTTTTACGAACACAACTTTGGTATGAGCAATTACTATTATATGGACCTAACACTTTCCACCATTGTTATTAATACTGTTCCGTTCTGGCCGGAACAGATGGAATTTTTCGTGCTAGTATGCAAACCGATACCGGAAACCCCCCGTTCCACCTTGGGCCAGATTTCAAGGTGTTTCGGCCCGTTTCGGCCAATTCCGGCCAATTTTAGCCGGTACGAAAATTTCGGCCGGTACGGGATTCTGAGTTAAAAAAAAAAAAAGACAGTAACGTCCAAATGACACCATTTTGGACTTGACTAAAAGACCTAACTCAGACCCTTTTTCTTTCATTCTTTCACTCTCACTTTCACTCTCATATCCCTCACTCATTGCCGTCGTTCTCGTCCCACTGCCGTCGTGCTCGTGCTCACTGCCGTTGCTCTGCTCTCTCAATCACTCGACTCTCTCATACTCATCTGTCTCTGACTCTCTCACAGTCTCACTCTCTCGGATTGAACAACCAAGGTATTCTTTCTCTACTCTCACTCTCTCGGATTCAAGCTTCAGTTCAGCCAAATCATTTTTTTTGTCTTATGATTTGCTTTGTGGTTAAGATTTAAGAAGTTAATAAAATATTAGATATGTGATTTGTTTGTTAAGATATGTGATTGAACAAATTGGGGATGAGAAATATTACTCTCACTCTCTCGGATTCAAGCTTCAGTTCAGCCAAATCATTATTTTTTTTTCTTATGATTTGTTTTGTGGTTAAGATTTAAGAACTTACTAAGATATTAGATATGTGATTTGTTTGTTAAGTTATGTGATTGAACAAATTGGGTAAACTGCATAAATTTTACTGTCACTTTCTCGGATTCAAGCTTCAGCCAAACCGTGTTTAGTTTTTTTCTTAACTTGATTTGTTTGTTCATTAACTATATATGGCTGTTCATGCATTTGATTGAATTTCATTTCATTTCATTGAACAGTAAATTATGGCTCATCATAGTTCAGGGGATCCTGCATGGGCTCATGCCCGTGCAGGTGCTTCCTCTGCTTCTGTGGCCTCTGCCCCTGCAAGATTAGATGATCCCGCATGGGCTCATGCTCGTGCAGTGCCTAATGCAAAAAATAACACTATATGTTTGCATTGTAATAAGTTGATTAAAGGGGGTGGTATTACTAGACTTAAGTATCATCTTGCTGGGATTAGGGGTCAAGTTGAACCATGTAAAAAGGTTTCATCTGATATTAGGTTTCAAATGAAACAAATGATTGAAGACTTGAAAAAATCTAAACAAACTAAAAAGAGGATTTAATTAGAAATTGGGAACCCATATGATGTTGATGAGGAGGAGGAGGAGGAGGATGATGAGGTTAGGGTTGTTGAAAAGAGTCCCCCTCAAACATTAGGTAAACGAAAATCTAGGGGAAAGGATGTTGACAATGATATGAGTCAAGTAAGAGGAAAGAAGAAAATTAAGAGTTATTTTGCTCCTAGAACAACCCCCGGTGCTCAACCCTCTATAAGAAGTACTTTGGCTACAAAAGCAATGATTGATAATGCAAAAATGAATGTGGCAAGATGGTGGTATCATTCTAATGTACTCTTTTATGCATCTCAGTCACCTTATTATCAACCTATGATTGATTCCATTGCTGCTATTGGGCCGGGGTTTAAGGGGCCTTCTTTTTATGAGTTGAGGGGACCCCTTTTGAAAAATGTTGTCCATGAAGTTAATGATTTTTTGTTAGATATAAAAAATGATTGGAAAGTATATGGCTGTTCACTGATGTCTGATGGGTGGACATATCAAAAGCAACAACCAATAATGAATTTTTTGGTGTATTGTCCAAGGGAAGCCATGTTCTTGAAATCTATTGACACTTCAGGCCTTACAAAGGGTGCTGAAACTTTGTTTAATATATTTGATTCTGTTGTTCAAGAAATTGGTGTGGAATATATTGTGCAATTGATTACAGATAATGCTTCTGCCTATAAAAAAGTTGGAAAAAAATTACAGTAGAAGTATGGTACTTTGTTTTGGTCTCCTTGTGCAGCTCATTGCATAGACTTGATGTTGGAGAATATTGCTAATCCTAGGTGGTACCCTCTTATTGATGAAGTAATTAAGAAGGCAAAAAAGATAACAAAGTTCATTTACAACCATGGAGTTGTTTTAGACTTGATGAGGCAAGATTTTACAAATGGAAGGGAGTTATGTCGTCCTGCAATTACAAGGTTTGCCACTAACTTCTTAAGTCTACAAAGCATGCTAAGGTTCAAAAAAGAGCTTAGACAAATGTTCACTTGTGATAAATGGCTTTCATGCCCCCATGCTAAGACTGCCGTTGGGAAGGAGATAAGTAAAATTGTTTTGGAAGATTATGCGTTTTGGTTTCAATGCAAGCACATAGTGAAAGTTAGTGAGCCTTTAGTTAGAGTACTTCGTCTTGTTGATGGGGATGAGAAACCTGCTATGGGGTACTTGTATGAAGCAATGGATAAAGCAAAAGAGGAAATAAAAAGAAGGTTGAAGAACAAAGTTTCTTTGTATGGACATTATGTTAGAGTTATTGATACTAGATGGGACAAACAACTTCATAGTCCTCTACATGCATCAAGTTGCTTTCTTAACCCTGCAATATACTTTAGGCCTTCATTTAAAAGGTAAAATGAAGTTCAAAGAGGGTTGCTAAGCACTCTAATGAGGTTGGTTCCCGATCCTGACATTCAAGACAAAATAAGTTCACAACTTGATGAGTACAAAAAATCAATTGGTGACTTTGGCACATCACTAGCAATCCGCCAACGAGAGAGACTAAATCCAGGTAAACATTAATAATTTAATAGTATTTCCTTTCAATATGTCTATTTATCCTTTATAGTTGTTATTGTAAGATTACATGAGCAATGCTTATTTTACATTTTTATTTATTATTGTAGTTTCATGGTGGGAGCAATTTGGACTTGGAGCTCCAGACTTATAATCATTTGTCATTCGTATGCTAAGTCAATGTTGTAGTGCAATTGGTTGTGAGAGAAATTGGAGCACATTTGAATATGTTCACTCAAAGAAGAAAAATAGATTGGAACATAAACGAGTAAATGATTTGGTCTTTGTCCATTATAATTTGAGGCTTCAAGAAAGGTAAATTTATAATCGTTACTCATATGTAAATGAAATGTACTTTCAAATAATTATAATTTATAAAATGTTATTAATGTTTAATATTTTCATTGGTAGGAACATTCAAAGGAATAAGTATGCAATGGATCCTATAAGCTTGGATAACATTGACTTGATGGGAGATTGGGTGGCTGAAGAACCTACACTTCTTAATCCAGATGACATAAATTGGGATTGCCTTAATGAACCAGCAACCCTAGTGACTGTGGAAGAGGATGCTGAACTTGAAACTATTGATGTTGATGACGATGATGATGATGACAACAACAATGAACATGTCTTGACAAATCTTCCAATGGGTGCTAGTAGTTCTTATGGGAGTTCTTTTGATGATGAGTTTGATCCTTTTTTCATGGATGATGATGAGGAGGAGTAGGAATATTATGTTAAATTAATCTTAAATGTTTTTATTGTGTGATGTTATATTGATGTTTAAGATTTAAGACTTAAGACTAAGTGTATGTTGAATTGATGTTATGTTGAATTGATGTTTAAGACTTAAGACTTAAGATTAAGTGTATGTTGAATTGATGTTATGTTGATGTTTAAGACTTAAGAGTTAAGACTAAATGATTTGTATTATTTGATATTTAGTTATTTATTTATTAGAATTGACAATTTTATGTTCTACAAGAATATATATAAATTATTTTTTAGGAACCCCGAAACACCCTGAAACGGTATGCTGAAATCGGCTGGTACCGAAATATTCTGTTCCACTGGGCAAACCGAAACGGGCTCCAAAACGGTATTAATAACTTTGCTTTCCACCACTCATAGTTGGCTATTTCAACAAGTTATCAAACAAAAGTTGTGACGTTAGACTTTTTCAAATTTTAAGGGCCAAAAGTTTAATTATCAAAATTGTACCTAATTAGTGGTTGAATCAAGCACAGTTTTTAGTTTGGTATGGATCAGATTCATTAAAAAAAAAATGATTAAATCGTGAAAAACTAGTGATTTTTTAGATTCTAAAAATCAATTCAAATATGCTACTTTTATTCATTTTCTAAAAAATAATATCCTATTAATTTCAATTTTTGGTATGCTTGAATATTGATTTTTTGATTGAGTATTTGAATATTTATCATCTATTACAATATAGTTTGTCTTTTTTTAAAGTAATTATTTTAACTTTTATGTGTGTGTATATATATTTTGTTAGGGACATATTTTATGTAATTGGCTAATCTTTTGACAAAATGCACTTTATTTGTAATTGGGTAGATCTAGGATGGGTTTAAGACTTCAAGAAACATGTTGTTCAAGTCAAGTATGTAAGCCATAAAGATCTAACCAAGAAACAAGTGAATAAGAGCTAATCATTAAAACTCGACAGCAATCTCGACAAAAAGACTTCTATTGTGATTTAAAGTCGAAGCTCGACACAAACTGTTTCTATCAAGCTTATGAAATCAGAAATTCCAGATCTGATTTTCGGCCCATGTTTGTATATTTGTATAAGGTTTATTTTCTCACAATCCTAAACATATATAAGGATTATTTTAAAGGCTGTCACATGCAAGAAGTGACATAGTATCTTGTTTTCTCTGAAAGAAGTTACTGCGTTTTTACGCCAAGGGTTTTGTGACCAAGGAGCTTCCTGATTTTCATTATTGATGAACTGAAGAACTTTGCAACCAACAACCTCTTCAACTTACTGTAGTTAGTCACGTACTAAGATCCATGCACATTGGTTAGTCATGTACTGGAATTTGTGCATCAAGGGAAAGATTGCTGCTACAATACAAGTCCAATTAAGTATTGGGGTAAGGGTTCAACTGTAGGTTGGTATTTCGAGATAGGCCAAAGGGTTTGGTAAGATTTCTTATACTTGTAATCTCTTGTGATTGATAATAGTGGATTTTTGGAAGTAGTGACCTTAAAATCACTTGGTAGGGTTTTGCCTCGGTGGTTTTCCCCATTTGTAAACAAATCACCTGTGTCAAATTTATTTTCCGCTGCATTTAGATAATTTGGTGATTTGTTTGTGCTATCACACTATTGTATGAAATTTGATATAATTAATTAATTGCAAGGGGTCAATTCATTTTAACCCAAACATATAAAAACCTACTTTATTTATTTTACAATTCTATTTTACAACTTACACTACATCCCAATTCTTATTTTTCAAATCACAATCAGTACTATTCATTTTTTTTATTATTTCTCTATCTCTCTCTCTCTCTCTCTCTCTCTCTCTCTCTCTCTCTCTCTCTCTCTCTCTCTCTCTCTCTCTCTCTCTCTCTCTCTCTCTCTCTCTTATATCAAACTAGCCACCATCTATTTCTCTCTTCCACACCACCACTACAACTACCATTACACCAAAGCAATAATTACCATAATTCATTGTCGTACACCCACCAAAACCCACAGCCCACAGCCCATAACCCCTATACCACCACGATCCACGACCATGCCACTACTAGTGGACCACTACATAACCCAGTAGCAACCCACAAAACCCATAACCCATGTGACCCACGACCTCCAAGCCACCACGACCATGGCACTACTACACCACCCAAAACCTAATAGCAACCTACCACAAATTTAGCCACCAATTCAAGTTTCAAACCCACAACCACCCAAAATCAATCACAAAATCTTACCAAAATGGTTTGAGAGATCGGTGGCATGGTGATATGAAGAGAGATTGGTGGCATTAGGAAAGGAAGAGAGATTAACAACATGAGGAGAGGCAGAGTGACTGGCAGTTTTGAGAGAGAGAGAGAGAGAGAGAGGAGAAAATAAAATTTGATATAATAAAATATGATATAGTAAGTACACAAACATAGAAACAATAGGTTGTATAAAAATTTTGGTAATAGCAACCTAGGTAAACTTAATTTTTGGTGCATCTGGATCTAAAATAACAATTTAAGGGGGGGGGGGGGTATACCCCTAATGCTAAGAGCATTTGCATTAAACAGTGTAAAATAGAAAAATGTATCAGTTTTACACATTCAACTCTCAAAATCACTCACATCAATCAAGCTAAAAAATGTGTAAATTTGCAAAATTGTTACAATATTCACTTTGCATATAGTTTTTTATTCTTTATTTACGTATTTCAAGGTTGAAGAAAAATGGTGGGTGGTGGTTATTATGTGTGAAGAAAGAGTAATAATTAAAAAAAAATCAAGAAAATTGATATTTTAATGTAATGTAGTGTAAAATAGAAAATTTGAAGTGGAGTTTGTTTTTTATTTTTTTTTATTTGAATGTGGAGTGTTTTGAAAAGTGAGCATATAAAATAAAAAATATAGGTTCTTATATTAAAATAGATGAATTTCAATGCTTATGGTTTGTTTGGCTGGAAGGATGGAAAAATGGGAGTAAGTAAAAGTAGGAGAGTAGAAAAAATTTTAATTTCTCTTATTTTTAATTGGTTGGGAGTGGAAAAGTGGAGGGATGAAAAAAGTAAGTTTGTGTAAATTTACTCATATATCCTTATTAAAAAATGATAGTCAATTAAAACAAAAAGTGACCCCCAAAAAAAGCAATCACCTAATTTATTAAAAAATAAAAATCATGTGTAGTTAAACCACAAAAAAAAAAAAAAAAAAAAAAAAAAGAGAAAAAGAAAAAAGGCAACATCTAGGAAAGGAAAATAAAAAGAAAAGAAAAAAGGAAGAGGCAACATGCATATGAAGTGTCCGTTTGGATAACTTATTTTTTGCTGGCATATTTTATTATTTAACTTATTTTTGCTACTATTAATAGGTTTCACTATACTTTTTGGTACTATTCATAGGTTTCACTGTATTATTTTAGTTAACTTTTACTTTTATTTACAGTATTTTCAACAAAAAATTTTCAGTTTTAGTAAAAGAAGCGAATCCCAAACAAACCCAAAGACACAAAAAAAGAAAAAAAGAAGAAGAAGAAGAAGAAAAAAAATGGATAAATTGTCCATGTGCATTGCAAGTAGACATTTTTGCCTATTAAGCAACCCATTTTATTCTCTCAGTTTTTTTCCCATTTTCGGAGGAAACTTCTTGGTAAGCCTGAAGAAAAAACACTTAGACCCTACTATTTATTTTCCTTCCTCCTCACTCTACCAAACACATTTTAAAAAAAATTTCATTCTCATTTTCTCTCCAAAGTATTCTACTAGCTTTATTTCATCTCCAAATAAACAACCTTCAGAGCCTGGTGTCCATTGCTAGAGAGTGCGATGCGTCCAAAACCCCAAAACCGAGAGGAATAGAGATTGTGTAACTTGTACTACTACTACTACTACTACAAATTAAAAATACACTTAATATATAGTAGTACTACTAATAATAGGGTAGGGACTGAGTGGTCATTTTTAATGACCTACCCACTCTCTTTTTTATTATTATATATATTATTTTTAAGTATTTAAGGAGCGAAGTGAGGCTCGCCGTGGATAGCATTAATTTTTCAAAAATGTTTTTTTTTTTTTTTTTTTAATTTTAATTTTTACCTTAATAAATATTTAAAAGAGTAAAGTGTGACTCACTCTCCCCATTTCTCATCTCTCTCTCTCTATCTCTCACAATCACTGCTTCGCTCTCTGAAGTGAAAAGCAGAGAGAGAGGTTTGCTTTTGTTTATTCTTTACTGATATATATATATTTATTCAAGCGGAACACGAAGCGGTACTCTACTTCTCCGTTTTGCGGTTTCTGAGGTAATATTTGTGGTTTTAGGGTTTCTCCTGTTCTGTTAACGTTTTATGTTTCTTCGTCTTATCAATGTTAGGTTTTCTACTTAGTTATTTCTTTGTTTTTTTAAGGACTATTTGTTTATTTTGTTTTTTCTCGTTTAAATTTGGTTTTATATAGGTAATGCCTGTAGATCTGCCCTATTTGACTGTGTTTGTTGTTGTTCTGAGCGATTTTAGCCACGTTTTCACTCCGATCTGCTTTTACCGTTCGTCTTTTCGTCTTTTTTTTTTTCTTGATTAATGATAGAAGGTGAAAATAATATTTGTGCTTTTTGATTCTATATATTATATATATGTATTTGTTTTTTTAATGTTTGATCTTTGATGTGTATGTGATATTTTTGGACTCTAATTTTTTTTTTTTAGGATCACAAAAATGGATATATTTTGTGGGTCTGTGACTTGATTCGGAGGTTGGAGTTTGGGTTTTGGGGCTTCGTTTTCTGTTGTTGTTGTTGGGTACGATGTGACTGTGTATTACCTGGGATTTTTCTTTGGTTATGTATTTGCAATAATGAAGAGATTTTGTTGGTTAAATAGTACTATATTCATATATATACACATGTATATTTTTTTTCACTTTGCTTTTTATTTTTCTGGTGAGTTATTATTATTATTTTTAAATTTTGGTTGATTATGTTTAGATTTTTCTTAAGAGTATATGGTCTCTTTATATTATGGAAGGTTTCCCTTTTCTTGTTGAAATTTTTTTTTGAAAAATTTCTATATTTACTGGTGAAAATGGCACATTTTCGGTGATTTGAATGTATTCTATTATATTAATTTTTATTAACGGTTTGGTCTCTCTTTTTTGGTGATAAAAAAATGGTGGTTCTTTTTTGGATGGTTTGAATGATCACAGTAGGCGGCATTTGTATATGGATAATAATTGAATGGGTACTGTGTTGATTCTTGTTTTTTTTTTTTTTTTTTTTTTGGTTGAAGGGAATTCATTATATTAGTTAGTACTACATAGTCAATAGTGTTAACACAGTAGACAATTGGATTAATTCGTGTTTTGTGGGCTCGGATATAGGTGAACGGGATCGCGATATTTCTTTTTTGCATTATTATTGTTTACTAGCTTTCTATTGTAGATTTCGTTGTGTGTTTTCTCTCCGATTCCTCCGCTCTCGCAATGGTTTTGTGTTGATGGTTGTGTTATATGTTACTGTTGTGCCAGTGCTAATGTATTATGGTTTTCGGTGTGCAGACATCATCATGGTGAGGAAGAGACGAACCGAGCTTCCTAGTGGGGGTGAAAGCTCTGAGTCTCAACAGGAAAGCAGTGGAGCTAGTAGTGGTCGGGGTTCCCAACAACGCCCAGCTGAAAGAAGTGCTCCACCCCAGCAACAGCAGCAGGGAGGAGGAGGATACCAAGGGGGTAGAGGTTGGGGCCCTCAAGGAGGTCGAGGAGGTTATGGTGGGGGTCGTGGTGGTCGTGGAATGCCACCTCAGCAGCAGTATGGTGGGCCCCCTGAATATCAAGGCAGGGGAAGGGGAGGGCCACCCCAGCAAGGTAGTCGTGGAGGGTACGGTGGTGGTGGCCACAATGGCCGTGGCATAGGACCTTCTTCTGGCGGCCCATCCAGACCACAAGTTCCCGAACTGCACCAAGCAACCCAGGTTCCACATCAGCCTGGGGTGATTCCGCCTCAGTCCACGCTGCCATCTGAGGCTAGTTCATCTTCCCAACTGCCTGAGTCATCTCAAGTGGTCTCATCTTTAAGTACACTAACAATTGAAGAAGTTTCTGCTCCTGCCCAGCCTATTCAACCTGTGCCACCATCTAGTAAATCAGTGAGGTTCCCCCTTCGGCCTGGCAAGGGTAGCACTGGAACAAAATGTATGGTTAAGGCTAACCACTTCTTTGCAGAGTTACCAGACAAAGATCTGCACCAGTATGATGTGAGGCCTCTCACCATTTACTCCATTTGTTTGTGATATTGTGTTTTCTCCGTTCAGTTGAGTTGATATATGTTCTTAATGCATGTTAGGTTTCTATCACACCAGAGGTGACATCACGAGGAGTCAACCGGGCGGTAATGGAACAATTGGTGAAATTATATAAGGAGACACATCTTGGAAAGAGGCTTCCTGCCTATGATGGGCGAAAGAGTCTATATACTGCTGGGCCACTCCCTTTTCTATCAAAGGAGTTTAAAATCCCACTCATTGATGAAGATGATGGATCGGGCGGACAGAGGTTCATATTTGAGTGTTATCCTTCCTTCCTCCTCCCCTTCTAATAGTTTCATTTTCTTTCTTTTGTAATTTCTTATAATGGTCATTTTGTTGCTGCAGGAGAGAAAGAGAATTTAAAGTTGTGATAAAACTGGCTGCACGTGCGGACCTGCACCATTTAGGACTCTTTTTGCAGGGTAGGCAAGCTGATGCTCCCCAGGAAGCCCTTCAAGTTCTTGATATAGTCCTGCGTGAATTGCCCACTACTAGGTAATAAATATGAGTTTCACCTTTGAATATAACATTTTTAGCACATCTTAAGTTTTTGAATTGTTGGAGTTATAATATTATGTGATTGATCATAGGTACTGTCCTGTGGGTCGTTCATTTTATTCACCTGATCTTGGAAGGAGGCAGCCATTGGGTGAGGGTTTGGAGAGTTGGCGTGGTTTCTATCAAAGTATTCGTCCAACTCAAATGGGATTGTCTCTGAATATTGGTATGTAATGTCTTTTACTAGCACCTTTTCATCTGTGTTTTGTTATAATTGTTTCCTTCGGTTTATAGGCTCTTAAGAATTTGTTTTCCTGTTATGGTGACAATTTTATCAATGTTGCAGATATGTCTTCTACTGCTTTCATTGAGCCATTGCCAGTAATTGAATTTGTGACACAGCTGCTGAATAGGGATGTCACCTCCCGACCTTTGTCTGATGCTGATCGTGTGAAGGTTAGATTTTGTTTGTTGCTTTAGTCTTGAGATTGTTATGCATCCTTGGTGGACTTTCAAGCAACAAGCATTCTGGATGTTGTGGTTTTTGAATGGTGAACTTTACTGTTCAAGTTATGTTCTGATGCCTCTTGATCATTGCTTTACTCTTATTTGAACAGATCAAAAAGGCTCTGCGAGGAGTCAAAGTGGAGGTTACTCACCGTGGAAATATGCGCAGGAAGTACCGTATATCTGGTTTAACTTCACAGGCAACACGAGAGCTGACGTGCGTATAAGTATCTTATGTTGTCTTCCCTCCACCTATCCTGTTTGATTGTTTTTCTAATATAAACTTGCTTATCTGACATTGTTTGTTTATTGCTATAGTTTTCCTGTTGATGAAAGGGGTACGATGAAATCTGTAGTTGAGTACTTCTACGAAACTTATGGTTTTTCCATTCAACATACGCAATGGCCTTGTCTGCAAGTGGGGAATCAACAGAGGCCAAATTATTTGCCTATGGAGGTAAATTCATAATTATTAGTGTCAATTCTTGTATGGAATGGATATATGCAGTTCATATGGATAGCTATTACCGATACTGTATGGATGCGGATGCTAATAAGTTGCTGTTGGTCATCAGGTTTGCAAGATTGTTGAGGGTCAGAGGTACTCCAAGAGATTAAATGAGAGACAGATTACTGCTTTGTTGAAGGTGACATGCCAGCGTCCTCAAGAGAGAGAGCGTGATATAATGCAGGTTGGTTAATGTGGAAATTGTGGGTTGTTTATGTTACGAGTGTGCATTTTTTTCTTGGTAATCTTTTGTATGATTTTCATTTCTTGTTATTGAATGTTTTTGTTGGTTTTGAAATGCTTAGATCACCAAAGTACGCAATGTTACGTTTAAGCAGTGTAAGAGCTTTTGATGTGCTGTAAGCTTGTGTATCGCTTGTTTTCTCAATGTTTTAATGTTGTGACCTTTCAGACTGTTGAACACAATGCTTACCATAATGACCCTTATGCAAAGGAGTTTGGAATCAAAATCAGTGAGAGGCTTGCTTCAGTTGAAGCTCGCATCCTTCCTGCACCATGGGTATTATATCTGTATTTCCTATACTGTTAGTTTTCCAATATTTTCCCTAAAGCTTCAAATGAGCTTCAATATTGTCATACTGGATGTGTCCATTGCATTGTACAGTTGAAGTACCATGATACAGGCAGAGAAAAGGATTGCTTGCCCCAAGTTGGACAATGGAACATGATGAATAAGGTATCTCTAGCACTGTAATTATCTTCCTGCATTTTAAAATTCCTTGATGCAATATGCCAATGATGAGGTCTTGTTCAAATGTATATTGATTAGACGTGAGATTATGCCAGTGCAAGTGGGTTTGATTCGCTTTGGGGATATTTTGCATTTGAATTATATTTTGTAATGGTTTAGGGATTCTTTTGTATTGAGTGATTTGGTATAGATATAGTGTTGTGCATGAGGCTTTGATTATTATTTTACTGTATCTAATAAAAACATTATGCATATCTATTTATTGCTTGGGAGTGCATGGGGGTGTGTGTATGTGCGTGCACATAAATAAATGCTTTGGCTATACATTTGTGTTCTTTTATTGGAGTTTTTACTTTTTATCATGTCAGATGATTGACATATTGATGTCTTAGTATGTTTTTTCTATGTTATCTTTTTTATTGCAGAAAATGGTCAATGGAGGAACAGTTAACAACTGGATCTGCATTAATTTTTCGAGGAATGTGCAAGATAGTGTAGCCCGTGGGTTTTGCTATGAACTTGCACAAATGTGTTACATTTCTGGCATGGTATGGTGCTGAGGGACCTGTCTTTATCAATATAAACGCATGTTATATGGTTTGGTCCCGTTAACTTTTGAATATGATGTGTATCTAGGCATTTAATCCTGAACCTGTGCTTCCACCATTGAGTGCTCGTCCTGATCAAGTGGAGAGAGTCCTGAAAACTCGTTACCATGATGCCATGACTAAAGTCCAGCCTCAGGGAAAGGAGCTTGATCTGCTTATTGTTATTTTGCCAGATAACAACGGCTCTCTTTATGGTTGGAAACTTTACTAATCCATGAATCACATTCGCTTATTCTTATTCAGAGAAAAAAAAAGAGCCTTATTTGCTTCTCTGGAAACTGATTGTGTCTTGTGGTCCCTCTATGTTGTTTTAAATTTGTGCAGGTGATTTGAAACGGATTTGTGAGACAGATCTTGGACTTGTTTCGCAGTGCTGCTTGACAAAGCATGTATTTAGAATGAGTAAACAATATTTGGCAAATGTGGCACTTAAGATTAATGTCAAGGTGGGGGGCAGGAATACTGTCCTCGTCGATGCTCTGTCAAGGCGTATACCTTTAGTCAGTGACCGGCCTACTATAATTTTTGGTGCTGATGTAACCCATCCTCATCCGGGAGAGGATTCGAGCCCATCAATTGCAGCTGTATGTTAATTCAGTTTATTATTGTCTGGTTTATGCTTTTGTATTTTGATCTTCCCTACTGTCTGCTTTTAACTCTTAACATACAATGATGTCTTTGAAACTCAGGTTGTGGCTTCTCAAGATTGGCCAGAAGTCACGAAGTATGCTGGTTTGGTTTGTGCACAAGCCCATCGACAAGAGCTGATCCAAGATCTGTTCAAGACATGGCAAGATCCTGTTCGGGGGACAGTTTCTGGTGGAATGATTAAGTATGTTTGAGCCTCTCTCTCTCTCTCCGTTTTGACTATAGGTGGTTGAAACCATGGCGGGGTAGTAGGATCCTGCTAGATGGACAGGATTTTGTCCATATCTGTTTTATTTTAATTTCTCAAAGGAGCTTTTATGGTGTATAGGTCTGAGTTTTATTTGTTTATCGATTTTTTACAGGGAACTACTCATATCTTTTCGGAGAGCAACTGGGCAGAAACCAAAGCGAATCATATTTTACAGGTCTTGTCATATTTTCTTGTCTCTTTGTTATTCCTAGATTCTTTTTATTGAAATCTAAAAAAAGTCTATTATTTGCAGGGATGGTGTGAGTGAAGGCCAGTTTTATCAAGTTTTGCTGTATGAGCTAGATGCTATTCGCAAGGTACTTTTTGGTCTTCTATTTTCACTGTTTTTTGGTTGCTTCTTTATGTCGAAGTTAGAAATCTTTGGGCCATGCTTATTTCATCTTCGCTGTCCGACTTATTTCTAGGCATGTGCTTCTTTGGAGCCAAACTATCAACCACCTGTGACGTTTGTAGTGGTTCAAAAACGCCATCACACTAGGTTGTTTGCAAACAACCATCATGACCGCAACGCAGTTGATAAGAGTGGAAACATATTGCCTGGTAACTAACTTGGTTGAATTTGGAAATTTTTTATTATATGTTGCTATGATTCCATTTTACTGATATAGAGCTCTTTTGGAATTTTACAGGTACCGTTGTAGACTCCAAGATTTGTCACCCAACTGAATTTGATTTCTATCTTTGTTCTCATGCTGGAATTCAGGTTACACTCTAATATATTCTTTTGTTGCCATATTGACTTACTTATGTTGTTTGCTGATGAGGATTGTAATTCTGATACACAACATTTCAAACAGGGTACAAGTCGTCCAGCTCATTATCATGTGCTCTGGGATGAGAACAAGTTTACAGCTGATGGGCTGCAGTCCCTTACAAATAATCTTTGCTACACGTAAGTTCCTTGAAAGTTGTTTTAACTTTTAATATCAGTGGACTTCTTTGTTTTCCTTTTTGTTCTCTCAAAAGGAGTTACCTTCCACCATCTTCATGGTTATTTTTTATTGTTTTATATGGTTTTTTTTCCCTTTCTTTCCAGATATGCAAGGTGTACACGTTCTGTTTCTATTGGTGAGCTCTCTCTCTCTCTCTCTCTCTCACGCACATGCACGCACACGGCCACACAGACAGACACAGGCATATGTATTGCAAATTTGCTCACACATTCACACTCATGACTATCCTTTGCTGTTGATTATTGGTTTATTTTTTTGGTACTTTTTTTTTTCTTTCTGTATACTGTCCATTTATTGATTGGGTCTTAATTTGGCAGTGCCCCCTGCATACTATGCCCATCTTGCTGCTTTCCGAGCTCGGTTCTATATGGAGCCAGAGACGTCAGATAGTGGTTCAATGACAAGTGGTGCTGCTGCTGGACGTGGCATGGGCGGAGCAGGTCCACGAAGCACCCGTCCACCAGGTGCTAATGCCGCTGTGAGACCCCTACCTGCACTTAAAGAGAATGTTAAGAGGGTTATGTTCTACTGTTAGGCTAGCTGGTTCCCTTCCTAGTGGAAGATTAACTAACGCTTTTTATTAAACTTGTCTATGTGAAAGTTGGGACTGCAGTTTGTTAATTTACCCTGATGGATTTTATTGTCTTTCACTATTGACTGTCCGTGAGATCTGTTTTCATGTATGTTTTTATCATCATCTATGGGGCTCCTGTTCCATGCATTACTGCCCCAAGTATATGTAGTGACTAGTGATAGTATTCGTCAGATTAGGTGCAGGCTGGTTACTAGTGAGTTGTGAGCGAGCATAGTTGCAGACTTGCAGTGCAAAAGTTGGGTTTGTGCTTCGCAATTATGTGATTGCGAGTACAAAGGTGAGATGTGCGGGAAAAAGCAATTATGTGATTGTGCTTCGCAAATTTATCCGGTTTATGGGTTTCGTTAACTGGGTGAATTTCGAAGTGTTTTATGGTCATGGTGTGAGCTCGGGTTCAATGGGTGCTATTGGTGTGCTATAATACTCTTTTGCAAAGTAAAAAGAGTGTTCCCGTAGGAAAACGAGGAGGAAATATTTCAATATTTTGAAGAATTATTTTGATTGTCTTAATGATATGGACCATAATGAATGTTAACTCTTTTTTTTATTTATTTATTTTTTTTTAATGCCAATAAAAGACAAAACGGTTACAAACAGTAAGAGCATTAGTAACTGGGAATGCAAAAAAAAATTATATTTTACATCCTAAAAGTTTACTTTATTTATTTTACTATCTTATTTTAAATATAACTTGAATTTTTATACTAAGTCGCTCTACATCTTAATTTTTATATTTAGGTATAACTTAGTAAAATAATATAAATTATCCTAACAAATAATATATTAAAAAGGAAACAACTCTCTCTTGTACTCTCTATCTCTGTGCATCAAGCACATTTTTATATTTAGGTATAACTTATTAAAATAATATAAATTATCCTAACAAATAATATATTAAAAAGGAAACAACTCCTCTCTCTTGTACTCTCTATCTCTGTGCATCAAGCACACGGTCAGCAATCACCACTTCTACTAGCAACCCGCCAAAGTCAGCAACTACCTACCACTGAAACTCAGCCCAACTACCAAAAGCCAACCACCACCACTACCACCATCATTGAGACTACAAAATCCTAAGTTTTTAGGAATACCCACATAAAAAAAATCACATATGATGCGAATCACATTAACACACTCCACAGTTCACAATCAAACATCTTACAATGAAAATCACACCAAAAAAATGTTAGCAGCTCAGGTCTAAACCCAAAACAACAAAAAATAATAATAAAAGACAAGAAAAAGAAACCTTTTGTGGAAAAAAAATGGAGAATTAGATGAACAAGAGGATCAGGCTTCAATTTAGGAGTTAGAGTTAAGCGACGGCGGCAATAGCAGTAGCAACGGAGGTTGCAACAATAGTGGCAACAACATCAATCAAACCCACGAAACCATAGAAGACACTACAACAGTAGCAACCCATAACCATCGATCAACCCAAGCTAGCATTGATCAAAAACCTAGCGGCAACATCGATCAACCCAAGCCACCACCCACGCCCACCTAGAAAGCCACTGATTTAAACCCATCGAAATTGCCGCCACACACTCATGCAACCCGATTTAAACCCAAGCCACCACACCATGCCGCCCTTCACCAGTACAAGCCCCAGCCCCAAAACCAAAGCCCAACGCCACTGAGAGAGAGAGAGAGTGAGACTCGAAACCAAAGCCCAATGTCACCGAGAGAGAGAAAGAAACAGAGGAGAGAGAGTCAGAGATAAGAGAGAGTGTAGAGATATTTTAAATAAAATAATATATATATATATATATATATAAAAATATATATTACATCCTATGCTATAGTTGGTTCTATATATAAGAACCAACTGTTCATAGGTTCCAAAAATTTATAAGAATCCATACCCAAATGGAGCATCTTTTTTGAGTTTTTGGTTGTAAAATAGCAACTTAGGGGTGTTTACACCCCCCAATGCTAGTGCTCTAAAAACTTTACATACAAGACCATGTTGTTGTAAAGCTATAAGGTCTGCAACCATAGTCATTTCCTACCAACTGGTAGTTCATTTTGAATTACAAGCTTGAACTATACTACTGTTGCTACACAGAAACAAAATTTTGAAGAATCCCAATCTCCTAGCTGTCAAGGTTGCCTCCACAAGTGCTTCTTGTGTTGCTGCACTAGTATTTGCTTCTACACAACTTGTACCACCCTAGAAAATGGCAAATCCTTGAAGATTGATGGCTTCATAAGCAAGAGCAACTCTTCTGGTCCTTTTCCTAAGTCCAGCAACTTTAATTAACAGATCCCAAGGTCCTCCAAGGTTCTGGTTTGCAGAATGAGGTTGAACAGATCTTCTTCTCTGCATTCTTGTTCTGCTGAAAGCTTCTGGAAACCTGCAAGTTAAATTCTGAGTAGTTAGTATAACTTCCATAGGATTTGGATTCTTGCCTTCATGATTAACAAGATTCCTGTGATTCCAATTAGTCTAAAGGTAGGTGAAAATAGCTTGGGTATAGTTCATCATATCTTGGTTCGACTTCTTTGTTAGGACATATGTGATTCAATGTTAGGAACATATGTCAATATTTTATGTAATTGGCTAATCCTTTGACAAAACGCACTTTACTTGTATTTGGATAGATCTAGGATGGGTTTAATACTTCAAGGAACAAGGTTTCAAGTTCAAGTGTTAAAGTCATGCAAAAAGTCATGCAAGTCTGTCCAAGAAACAAGTGAAGAAGTACTGGATTTTAAAACTTGACAGCTAGCATCTATTGAGGTTTAAAAGCTGTTTCAGCCCATGGCTAGACAGCTATCTCAATAGATGGCTATCTGTTGAGGTTTATGAAACTCAGTTTTTCAGAGTTGTTTTTCATCAAATCCATGAGTATGTGTTTAGGCATTCTTTTCTCACAACCCTAAATATATATAAAGATTATTTGGAGGGCTGTCAAAGGTTACACCAGTTGCACGAGTGTGAAGCAAAGTCTTGTTCATGTAAATTGTGACCGAAAACAAAATTTGCCCTAGTTCATCTTTCTCTTCAAAAAGCTGTTGTGTTTGTACACCGTAGGGTTTTGTGACTAAGGAGTTTTGTGAACTTCATCGTGTGATGAATTGAAGAACTTTGCACCCAACATCTTTCTCAAGTTGGTGATCAAGTTATATACTGGGATTTACACATCTATTGGTTAGTCACGTATTGTGAGCCCTACATTGAAAAGGAGAGATTGTCACTACAAAACAAGTCTAATTAGGTATTGGGCTAAGAGTTCAACTATAAGTTGGTATAAGGTACTAGGATTCATTTGCTTGTAACCGCTTGTTTTGATAATAGTGGATTCTCGAGAGTGGTAATCTTAAAATCACCCTGTGAGATTTTTGCCGTGTAGGTTTTCCCCATTCGTAAACAAATCACCATGTCTATTTAATTTCTGCTGCACTTTAATTAATTGGTGATTTGTTTGTGCTATCACGTGCTTTGCATGTTAATTAACCTAATTAATTCACTTGGCTAAATTAATTGGTTAATTTACCACAAAAGGTCAATACATTCTTGGCCTATCAAATGGTATCAGAGTGGTATCAGAGTAGGCACACTCTGATTAGGTGTTAATCTTTGCTGTGTGATCCATTGACCCCTGTTGTCATGGCTGCAACTGGCTTAAAGAGATCTTTATTTTCAAATACATCTTGTTTTTCTAATCTCTACTTGTTTGAGTGTATCAGAAAATGCAAGTCTAAAAGTTATTTGAATTCTATTATAATGACTATTGGAAAAGATCTCAGCTTGACGAAGAAGAAATTAGACTGTCTCAGAATGAAAATGTGAAAAGGTTTATCTGAGAAGAGTGAAAGTTAAAAGTTTAGTTCATAAAAGGCAGATGAGAGAAAACACTATTCCCACTGATTAGTCATTTAAGCACGAAGTGTGCTTTATGATGAAGTCCGCATTTAAGGTTATGGACACGTGTTTATGGTACTTTGACAGCAGTTGCTCAAGACACATGACTGGAGACTGATCTATCTTCAAGGTTTTCGAGTCTAAAAAAGGTGGTAATGTCACTTTTGGTGATGGGAGCAAATCACAGATTAAAGGAAAGGGAATCATCTCTCTACTTGGACGTTCGGAAAATCTAGTTTTGTATCTCATACAAAACACACACAGCAGAAGCAAAAAACATGGATCTATTTCATTCATGATTGATAACATGCACTATATAAATTTTAGAATTTAAGAACAAGATAGTGTACCTTGGTGCGGTGAAATTCAAAACAAAAGATTAGAAGTACTTGGGAATAATTTTAATCTTCACTCCAATTCCACTTTACGTCCAAGAAGTGTGGTCTCTCAATCAGTTTCCAAGGGAGAATAATCGAGTGGCTTCACTCACACATACACACCATTTCACAATGATGTCGCTCTTAAAATAAAATTCTGTATGTTTCTCCCTTTATAACTAATTGATTATCTAATTAGGTTGGCCTATTGGGCCTTTCCAATTGGGCTTTAGTGTGTGGCTTGGCATGTGACTAAAAGGGACCAATAAGACACTAGCTCCAATGGGCCTTGGGCTTTTCTGTTAACTCTTGACAAGTCTAAAGTTACCATTAATTATATTTAATACCACTATATAAATATAATTGCACTCTAGGCCTTATTAATAAATTATATTCCAAGACTTTATTATACATGCAATCCCTTCATAAAATATTCGTAGTAATACAAAGTCATGAATGTAGACTGCCACTTTGAAGATTACTACATCTTAATCCTTGAGTGTTCGGTTTAATCCTTTAAGTTATTCATCATATATTTATGAAATCCAATTTCATGAATATATACTTTAGTAACTCCTTACTAAAGTGGTTAGGCCTAACACTCTAAATAACCAAACCTATTAAATTTATCTCAAGGGAATATTTTATATCTCCGTTAAGAGATTATGAATTTCATCTTGAGAATATATGTTCCATCAACACTAAATGTGGCTGCCTAATATACTGAGATTTTGATCATGACTTTAGATCTCACTCCTGATATATCAATGGAACCTACACCTCATGATCAGGTCCATTATTCTCTCAAGATTAAGATTTTATGCAAATAGAAGTCGTGAGATTTATTATTCATTTGACAATCGTTAGGAGAATAATAAATCTTATAGCGGTCCAGTTCAATATGTTTTAACTCTTAAAATATATCAACATACCAACTAGAAGTCTCCACTTCCATGATCAAGACAAATCATCTTAGTTGATATGTTATAGTCTTCGCAGATGAAATGCCCAATTTCATCACTAACTACAAACTATATTTCTGAGTTTACAAAGAACTTGTGATTTATATCTTCTGTGACTTTTCACATAAATCACATACTATGCATCTCATGGACTATATGATAATGTCCAAATATTCATGTTATCTTTATTTTAGATAATAATAAAACAACTTTATTAATTACAACATTAAGTCATACATAGCATCATATAATAGGATTTAAGGGTACTAATCCTAGCAATCTCTCACTTGCCCTAAAGACTATTGTGCACTAATCTAATTCCCATTCCCTCCGAATGTGACTTAAAAGTCCTTTAGGGTAAGGTTTTGGTAAAGAGATCCACTAGATTACTTGCACTATCAATCTTTGCTACTACTACATCTCCTCGAGCAATAATGTCTTGAATAATGTGGCACTTTCTCTTAATATGCTTTCCTTTCTTATGATTCCTTGGATCTTTGGATTGTGCAACCACTCCACTATTGTCGCAAAACAATGTGATGGGAACTTGCTCTATTCTCACAACACCAAGATCAGAAAGGAATTTCTTGAGCCAAATAACTTCCTTTGTCGCCTCACAAGCAGCAACATATTCAACTTCTATGGTGGAGTCCGCAATACAAGATTGCTTAACACTCCTCCAACTTATGGCTCCACTTCCGAAGGTGAACACACAACCTAAAGTGGACTTTCTAAAATCAAGATTTGACTGAAAATCTGAATTTGTATAACCAATGGGAATCAAATCCTCACTATGGTAAACAAGCATATAATCTCTCGTTCTCCGTAGATACTTGAGAATATACTTTACAGCTTGCCAATGTTTAAGTCCTGGATTTGAATGATATCGGCTAACCATGCCAACTAAATAACAGATATCTGGTCTAGTACATAGCATGACATACATAAAACTTCCTATTGCAGAAGCATAAGGAACTTGTCTTATTATAATTTCTTTCTCAAGACTCTTAGGCCTTTGGTCATCAAACATAGGAACTCCAGGTCTAAAAGGAAGTAATCCTTTCTTGGAGTTTTGCGTGCTAAACCGTTCTAGAACCTTATCTATATACCCAGTTTATGATAAACCTAACATCTTATTCTTGCAATTTCGCCAAAGCTTGATCCCTAGAATAAAGTTAGCTTCACCTAAGTCCTTCATATCAAATTGGCTTGACAACCAAACTTTTACTGATGACATTACCCCTACATCATTTCCAATGAGTAGAATGTCATCAACATAAAGCACTAGGAACATTACTACTTTATCTCGATGTCTTTTGTACACACATGGTTCATCAAGATTTTGTTCAAAACCAAATGATTTAATTACTTGATCAAATCTGATGTTCCATGACCTAAATGCTTGCTTAAGTCCATAAATGGACCTTTTCAACTTGCATACCATATGCTCTTGGTTCTTTGCTATGAAACCTTCCAGTTGCATCATATAGATTTCTTCTTCAAGATTGCCATTAAGAAATGCAGTCTTGACATCCATTTGCCAAATCTCATAATCATAATCAGCAGCAATGGATAAGAGAATTCTGATAGATTTAAGCATGGCTACTGGCGAAAAAGTTTCATCATAGTCAATACCTTCTTTTTGTGTATACCTTTTCGCGACTAGCCTTGCTTTAAAGGTTTCAACTTTTCCATCTATCCCTCTCTTCCTCTTGTAAACCCATTTGCAACCAATAGGTTTAATGCCGTTAGGCGCCTTTACAAGATCCTAAACATGATTCGAATACATTGAATCTAATTCAGATTTCATAGCTTGGACCCAATGATGTGCATCTATATCATTCATTGCCTCTTCATAAGTGTAGGGATCCGATTTAGCCTCTTCTGGGATAGTTTTATAAATTTCTCCCAAACCTATAAATCTTATAGGAGGCCGAACAATTCTCCCACTACAATGAGGCACCTGTGTACTAGTTATCTATGAGTAATGTCTTGTGGTGTATCTAATACATCCACATTATCCCTAGTTTCATGTATTGGTTGTTCTATTACAGGTTCATTCATTTCAGCGAAAACAACTTTACTTCTAGGAGTATAATCATTCATATAGTCATTTTCCAAGAATTTGGTATTTGTGCTAACAAACACTTTATTATCCTTATGACTATAGAATAAACCTCCAATAGTTCCTTTTGGATACCTTACAAAGAATACCACTTCTATTTTAGATTGTAACTTGTTATACTTTCCTTTCAACACATGTGCTGGACAACCCCAAATATGGAGATGTCTCATACTATGCTTACGCCCAGTCCACAACTCTACAAGTGTTTTAGGAACAGACTTCGAAGATACTAAATTCAGAAGATACATTGCAGTACTTAAGGCATATCCCCAAAAAGAAATTGGTAGAGTTGAATAACTCAACATGGATCTAACCATATCTAAAAGAGTCCTATTCCTTTTTTCTGCTACACCATTTTGTTGTGAAGTTCTAGGTGTAGTCAATTGGGATATAATCTCATGTTTAGTTAAGTAATCCTTGAAATATCCAAGAAGGTATTCTTCACCTCGATCAAATCGAATGGCCTTTATGCGTTTACCTAATTGATTCTTAACTTCAGCCCTTAACTCTTTGAACTTTTCAAAAGCTTCGGACTTCCGTTTCATTAGGTACACATAACCAAATCTAGAGTAATCATCAGTGAAGGTAATGAAATACTCATAGCCACCTCTTGCTTGGATTGACGTAGGACCACATACATCTGAATGTACTAGTTCTAGCAACTCTTGGGCTCTTCTACCTTTTGCATTAAAAGGTCGTTTGGTCATTTTACCCTCCAAACAAGATTCACAAACTGGAAAACCATCAAAGTCCCTAAGAGTCCATCTTTGATAAGTCTTTGAATTCTGTTTGAATTAATATGACCCAAACGCAAGTGCCAAAGATATGCATCACTTGTAGAAGGAAACTTTCTCTTTAATGATTTTACATGAGAGTTATTATCTAATTCAGAATTGTATAATTCATGCTTACCAGGAGTTAAAATATAAAGACCATCTATAATATTACCAGAATAGATAAACATTTTATCCTTCTTTATTACAACATTGTCTTTTAGGATAGCATAATATCCATGTTTACCTAAATAAGTTGTAGAAATTAAATTCCTACAAATATTAGGTACATAAAAACAGTCTTCCAATATTAAAACTCTAGATTCAAAACATAAATTAAACACTCCAATAACTAGAACTGGAATCTTGCTCCGATCGGCCAAGGTAAGAAACATTTCCCCTTCATTCAGCTTTATGGTCTCCTGAAACCCCTGCAAAGATTTGTAGATAAGATTGGTACAACCTGAATCCACACACCAAGAATCCATGAGATTCTGTACTAAACATGTTTCAAGAAGGAATGTACTTTTCATACCTTTATTCTTGGCAGCCTTAAATATTGGACAATTCCTCTTCCAATGTCCTTTCTCACCAGAAGGGAAACACTTTCCTTTGGTTTTCTTTCCTTTGTTGACAACTCCTAAGGCAACTTGTTTACCATCTTTCTTGGTGAAGTCCTTCTTCTTCTTCTTCTTTTTACCCTTGCCTTTCGACTTAGGTTGAGAAGTAGAAGCTTTAGCCATATTGGCATCAACACTAGAAGTACCAAGGATACCTTCCACTGCTACCAACTCATTCATCAATTCAGACAATATATAAACCTTTTTGTTCATGTTATAGTTAAGTCTGAATTCCTTGAATGATTCTGGTAGTGACTAGAGTATCTTATCCACTTAGGATTCTCCATCAATATCGGCACCTAAAACTTCCAATGTATTCTGATTAGAGATCATCCTAAGACAATGCTCCCTCACTGAAGTACCTTTAGCCATTTTGGTATTATAAATTTGCCTCATAGTTTCTTGCCTTGTAGAACGGCCTTGCTCACCAAACATCTCCTTCAGACTTAGCATTATGTCCAAAGCTAGTTCTACATCCTGCATTTGATGCTGTAGAACATTTGAAATAGATTCTAGGATATAGCACTTAGCCATTTCATTAGATTTTTGCCAACGACATATCACTATTTTTCCTCAAGAGGAGCATCTAATGATGGAAAGCTAGGACATGGTTGAGTAAGCACATATTTATGCTCTTCAGCAGTAAGAACAATGTCCAAATTTCTTTTCCAGTCAACATAGTTGGATCCAATCAGTTTGTTTTGATTAAGAATAGCAACAAGTGGGCTAAATGATGCCATGATTTTAAATCTGAAAATAACAAACATGAATATAATAAGTAAACTAGACATTATCAATTTAGCATATAAACATATAGTATGGAACCTTAATAAAACCATAATATAAAATATGCAACGACAACCCAATCCCATATTCAGTATCCCTCAGCATAGTGTGAATATTAAATACTATGATTGATTGAGAACTATTCTCATTATTAGTGCTATCATGATAACTCTTATCAAACACTAATAATATGCCATTTTACATTTAGCCTCTAAGTAATAATAGTAAGAACTCAGCATAGAGGATACTATAATACTTAGTCTAGTGTATACCATTGTCTAAAATCATGTCTAGCCACATTTCATCTCCCTTAACAGGTTTATTTTGTAGTACCATGATACAAAACACCCTCCGCATGGAATGCAAAGCACAAGGCTAAGACAAGGTGTTTGATCAAACCACTATAAACTAGGTAGTTCAATCTTGTAGCACGATGAAATAAATACTCTCCGCATGGAATGCTAAGCTCGAAGCAAAGACAAAGTATACATTTCATACTACTATGAACATACAATGGAGGCCATGAGATCCAACCCTTGTATCTCTCTCCCACTAGATATTTTAAATTAAAGGTTTTTAAAATCAAGAACCATAATAATGCTAGAAACCTTGAAAACATAATCCTAATCTCATTAGAAATAAATTTCATAATCCTAGCATTAACAAGATAACATATATATATCCATGTATCTCCATATAAATTGCAACATATGAAACACACTTTAATATACGGATCCAAGACATCCAAGGCATATAACACATGCTAGAAACATTGTATTACTTCCTTATATCAATAATCCGAATGCATATGAACCCATATAAAGAATAATATATATCAAGCATTAACGTTAAATTGCTAACATTGATGTATCAATGTATATTGCTAACATTGATGTATCCTAGCCACAATATATCATTGATAACGTTCATCATTGACTTAAAATATATATTCAAACCAATTCATGAAGTTAGGCTTTGAATCCTAATATCACTTCCTTAAAGATAACAAAATCATCTAGAAGTCTATCCCGAAACAGTGCGTTGGTCCAAACCTTTAAGTTTTAAACTTCTATTTTGACGGTTATATAACAACACCATCTAGAAGTCTATGGCCAAGAGAAATTCTTTTAAAGACAAAATTCCACATTAAAAGAAATTCACTTCACATCAACGCAAAGTCAATCACCTTTTCTTAAAACAAATTATGAAATCAAAAATCCTATAAATGTGATTATATAAAACAGTCACTGCAGATTCAAGAATCCCATATCACAAAGAAAATGATATTTTTTGATTCTAAAACTCAATCACATGTTATACAAGCATGAGATGAAAACCTGGCTTTGATACCAATTGTTGGAAAATCTAGTTTTGTATCTCATACAAAACATACACAGCAGAAGCAACAAACATGAATCTATTTCATTCATGATTGATAACATGCACTATTTAAATTTCAAAATTTAAGAACAAGATAGCATACCTTGATTCGGTGAAATTCAAAACAAAAAATTAGAAGTACTTGGGAATACTTTAAATCTTCACTCCAATTCCACTTTATGCCCAAGAAGTGTGGTCTCTCAATCAGTTTCCAAGGGAGAATAATCAAGTGGCTTCACTCACACATACACACCATTTCACAATGATGTCTCTCTTAAAATAAAATTTTGTATGTTTCTCCCTTTATAACTAACTAATTATCTAATTGGATTGGCCTATTGGGCCTTTCCAATTGGGTTTTAGTGTGTGGCTTGGAGTGGGATTAAAAGGGACCAATAAGACATTAGCTCCAATGCGCCTTGGGCTTTTCTATCAACTCTTGATAAGTTCAAAGTTACCATTAATTATATTAATACCACTATATAAATATAATTGCACTTTAGGCCTTATTAATAAATTATATCTCAAGACTTTATTATACATGCAACCCTTTCATAATATATTTATAGTAATACAAAGTCATGAATGTAGACTGTCACTTTGAAAATTACTATATCTTAATCTTTGAGTGCCCAGTTTAATACTTTAAGTTATTCATCATATATTTATGAAATCCAATTTCATAAATATACACTTTAGTAACTCCATACTAAAGTGGTTAGGCCTAACACTCTGAATAACCAAACCTATTAAACTTATCTCAAGGAAATATTTTATATCTCCATTAAGAGATTATGAATTCCATCTTGAGAATATATGTTCCATCAACACTAAATGTGGCTGCCCAACATATTGAGGTTTTGATCGTGACTTTAGATCTCACTCCTGATATATCAAAGGAACCTACACCTCATGATCAGGTCCATTATTCTCTCAAGATTAAGATTTTATGCAAATAGAAGTCGTGAGATTTATTATTCATTTGACAATCGTTAGGAGAATTATAAATCTTATAGCGGTCCAGTTCAATATGTCTTAACTCTTAAAATATATCAACATACCAATTAGAAGTCTCCACTTCCATGATCAAGACAAATCATCTTAGTTGATATGTTATAGTCTTCGTAGATGAAATGCCCAATTTCATCACCGTATACGAACTATAATTCTGAGTTTACAAATAACTTGTGATTTATATCTTTTGTAACTTTTCACATAAATCACATACTATGCATCTCATGAACTATATGATAATGTCCAAATATTCATGTTATCATTATTTTAGATAATAATAAAACAATTTTATTAATTACAACATTAAATCATACATAATGTTATACATAGCATCATACAATAGGATTTAAGGGCACTAATCCTAACATGGACTGTCAGACATTGCAAATGTTCTATATGTAGAAGGTCTGAAAGTGAACTTGTTGAGCATAAGTTAGATATGTGATCAAGACTTTATGGTACTATTCTCAAAGGAAAGATGCCTCGTCATGGATGAGTCTGGAAAGAAACTCATAAGTGGTGTTCGCACTCTAGACAATTGTTATGGCTTGGTTCCTAATGCTGATATTGTGTACAATAGCATTCGCTTACCAAATGAAGATCTATGGCACCAAAGGATGGGAAATTTTAGTTACAAACATCTTTCAATTGTATCTAAGTATGAGTTAGTTTTGGGGATACCAAAGCTCAGTAGAGTGAGCAATGTGGTGTGTGGACCATGTTAGCTTGGGAAACAGACAAAAGCTAAACATCCGGGCATTCAGATATCTGCTACATCAAGATCATTAGAGATACTACATCTGGATTTAATGGATCTAACTAGAATTGAGTCTCTTGGTGGAAAGAGATACATCATGGTTGTGGTAGATGACTTCACTGGGTACACTTGGGACATCCTTCTACGATCTAAGTCTGATGCTCCTGAGCACATTGAAGCCTTGTGCACAAGATTGCATAATGAGAAGAGCTTGAAAATTGATCGAATTCGAAGTGATCATGGTAAGGAATTTGAGAACTCATATATGGAGTCCTTTTGCCCGAGATCAGGTATATCTCAACAATTCTCTACTCCTATTACTCCTCAACAGAATGGTATAGTAGAAAGGAAGAACAGGGTTATTCAAGAGATGGCTAGAGCCATGTTACGCAACAAGGATGTGGATAGAAACTTGTGGGGAGAAGTCGTTAACACTACTTATCATACGATTAATAGGGTATATTTTAGACCCGGTACCAAGAAGACTCCATATGAGTTATGGAAGGGAAGGAAGCCAAATGTTAAGTATTTCAGAATTTTTGGAAGTATTTGTTTCATTCTCAAGGATAGAGAGAATGTGGGAAAATTTAACTCCTGAAGCGATGAAGGAATATTTTTGGGATACTCCTCTACAAGCAAGGCTTATTGGGTATACAACAAAAGAACCATGAAGGTAATGGAAACTGTAAATGTTGTTATTGATGAATCTTCGGATTCTGGTTTGGAGAAATTTATTGAGGGAATCCTCAAAGAGATTCTTCCTCCTGAGCTTAGGGAAGTTCAAGAAATTGTTGAACAAGAGCCCGCATCCTCTAGTATTCCCGATACTCCAAATGTTGTAGAAGATTTAGCAGATATATCTATTTCACTTGATTCTGAAACCCATGAAGAGAAATGACCTTCCTCTAAGATCAAATTGAATCATCCTCCTAAAGTTATTGTGAGAAACATGAATGAGCTTACACTAAGAAAGCGTATAGTTGATAAATGCGTTGCTAACTTTGTGTCTTATTCTTATTACTTGTCGTAGGTTGAACCCACTAAAGTTGAGGAAGCTCTTCAGGATGAAAGCTGGGTTGAAGCTATGCATGATGAACTACTTCAGTTTCAGAGGAATGATGTCTGGACTCTAGTACCTAGACTGGAGGGTGAGCACATCATTGGCACAAAGTAGATATTTTGCAATAAGACTGATGAGGAGGGTAATGTGATCTGCAATAAGGCTCATCTTGTGCTCAAGGATATTCTCAGATGGAAGGAGTAGACTATGATGAGACATTTGCCCCAGTAGCCCGCATGAAGTCCATCAGAATTCTCCTAGCCTTAGCATGTCATTTGAAGTTCAAGCTATACCAAATGGACGTAAAGACTGTTTTCTTGAATGTGTTCCTTAAAGAAGATGTTTGTGTGGCTCAACCAAAAGGATTCATTGATCCACACTTTCCGGATCATGTGTTGTACCTCAAGAAGGAATTTTATGGTTTAAAGCAAGCCCCTAGAATTCGGTATGATCGATTTACACAATATCTGGTGTCACATAGGTTCACAAGAGGAAAGGCTGATCAAACTCTCTTCATTAAAAAGGAAGATGGTGAGTTGATAGTTGCTCAAGTCTATGTTGATGATATCATTTTTGGGTCGACTAAGGATGAACTTGCCCATAGTTTCTCAAAACTTATGCAAGGCAAGTTCGAGATGAGCATGATTAGAGAGCTGACTCACTTCATTGGCTTGCAGGTTCGTTAACAAGATTTAGGTATATTCCTATCTCAATCGAAATATGCAAGAAATCTTGTGAAAAAGTTTGGTTTGGAATCTGCTAGTTTTGTTAGAACCCCTATAAGCTCAAATGTTAAACTCACTGTTAACTTGTTAGGAAAAAGTGTAGATTCATCTCTTTATAGAAGCATGATAGGTAGTCTTATTTACCTTACTGCTAGTAGACCTGACATTAGTTATAGTGTGGGAGTGTATGTTAGATATTAGGCTAATCCCAAAGAGTCCCGTATGATTGCTTTGAAAAGAATCATAAAGTATGTCAATACCACTACCAACTTTGGTGTGTGGTACAGCAAGGACACAAATGATATCTTAGTTGGGTATTCTGATGCTGACTAGGCTGGGAATTCTGATGATAGAAAGAGTACTTCGGGGGGTTGTTTCTTGTGGATAATAATCTTGTCTGCTAGATGAGCAAAAAGCAGAATTCCATCTCATTATCCATGGCAGAGGCTGAGTACATCGCTGTTGGTAGCTGTTGCACCCAACTTCTATGGATGCAAAAACTTCTCCATGATTACGGTATTTGTCAAGAACATCTCACTATCTACTGTGACAATACCAGTGTCATTAACATCTCTAAGAAGCCGGTTCAACATTCTTGAACCAAACACATAGAGATTCGACATCGCTTCATTCGGGAGCTGTCAAAGATGGTACGCTCACTCTTGAATTTATTCACACTGATGATCAGAAGGTTGACTTGTTCACCAAACCTTTTGATAGTAAACAGTTTGAATTCCTTCGTCAAAACATTGGTGTTATCTCCATGAATTGATCTCCTTTTCTCCTCCTTCCCCATGCATTTGCATATAGTTTTATGCATTGCTTTGTTTAACATGTTTATGTTTATTTACTTTTTAGTTTTTATTTTTTTATTTTGTTTTTTTTAATAAAATAAAAAAATAAAAAAATTAGAAAAATACAAAAACAGTATGTGTTTGTGTACATTGGTACTTGTGTACCTTGGATAGCCAATGAAACAAAATTTTCTAAACTTTGTATCTTTTGTAGCTTAGATGAGCATTTTTATGCACAACTAAGCAAATGAGCTTTGTGGCTTGTGTTTGTGATGAGTAAGGTTGAGTAATCTCTTGTACTTAACACTTGTATCACTCTTTTTGATGGGAAGAACTAAAAAATCTTAAGAGAAAGGCATAAATAACCATCTCATCACTGTTGCGTGCCAATTATGAAATGACATTTGTATGCTTCAGCATAGTAAAAGTGGAATGTCAAATGCTTAGCATCATTGCGTATTTCTTTTTTCTCTCCTATATGCCCATGCATGATTTGCTTAAAAAAAATATGTAAAGAAAAATAAAAACAAAAAGATCAAAATGCTTTATATATGATTGCAAGCGTGTATTCTAAGAGATGTGGGAGTTATAGATGTACCTCGAAAGTGATAGTCCCCATTAAACAATTATGATTGTGTGTGAGTTACAGTGATTTTCTCATATCTAAAATCATCATAACATGTAAACACTTATGCAATCTTACGATGTTTTTCACATAACACGCAATATTCTTTGCTACTCTTGATATACGTGCATGTACAATGTGATTTGGCCATCACAAGGAATACATGTGTTAATGTATACTCACTAAACTGTCTTGACTTGTTTTTGAAATATAAAATTGGTTAAACTTGTTTAGTGTGTGTGTGTTCTGGATCTATGTGCTTAACATTTTTCTTGATTGAGTGATGATTTTGAGAGCCTAAAATGTTGTTTGGATCTTTGGTTGAGTAACATACTTGATTGCATTCATATCTGTGTTTTTCTCTTCTTTGAAAAATTGCTTTTAAGCAATCTCGATAGCTTCTTGATACCTCTCGACAGCTATGCTATCTATTGAGACCCTTCAGCTGCTTTTTATCGCATTCTCTATAGTTCTCGATAGCTACCTTGATCCATCGAGAAATCTTCTGGATGCTTGATAGCTTCTCGATAGCTACCTCGATCCATCGAGCTTCATTGCCTGAAACCTCTAGACAGCTCCTCGATAGCTAAAAGGCACGTTTTAAATCTCGATAGCTCTCGATCCATCGAGGTTTATGAAGTTTCTATATAAGCGATCTGCGCAATTTCAGCTTCATTTTCTCTTGATCTCTCTCAATCCATTCTACCTCTTCACCTCCCAAAATACCTCTAAATCACTCCAAACCTCTTCCCTAAGTGTTCTTTAGTCTCAAGATCATTTCTTTTCTCTGGTAAGACTCTTTCTCATTCATTTATTCACGCATTTCATCTTTTGCGACCTAACTTTTGGGGTTTGTTGAAAAATTTGGGGTTTTTCAAAATTAAAGAGGTTTTTGCAAATTTTTGGGATGGGTTTTGTATATTTGATTTTAAAACATCATGCATTGCATCACATGTGCATTATAACAATGTTTCATGCATTTAGATGTGTGTTTACCTTGTTGCAATGATTGTGTGATGTAAGGTTTGGATTGGGTTGAGCCCATGATGTTTTTAATTTTGCATGTCACATGTTCATGCATTTTCATGCATACATACCTTCAAGTTTCTATATTCTTATATATATATATATATATATATATATTATTTTGTTGTTTCTTTTCCTTCTTTATACACATGTTTCTTATATAATGTATGCAATCTTATATTTCTGTTTCACACTGTAAGGTTGAATTTAATCAACCATCTTGTTGGCTTTATTCCGTGCCAAATTTTCTTGTATTTCAGCAATTAGTAACCCTGTATTTAGGTGGGTTTGTTGTAAGGGTAGTGAGTGAGATAGAGTGTTGAATGCTTAAGAGTGTGCAAGAAAACAGAGTCTTGCGGATGGATCTCGCGGGTGACTCGCGCTTGCAAGTCGCCAGAAGCAGTACACATGCCAAGCATACCAGAAGTTGAAGCGTCATGCTAGCTGGAGCACTACAGGACAAAATAGGACAACTGGCCGTTCTGTTATCGCGCGGTTGGATCTCGCGACTCAGTCAAGCCGCGAGCCACCCCTGTTTTGAAAAACCTGACGTTTCACATTCTTTTCTCATCCCAGTATAAATACCCCTTATACCCACAAAAGAATGAGAGCTTCCAGAGAGAATTTTGAGAGAGAAACCCTAGAGTAAAACAAGATTGATTCATCTACAATCTTTACATAAGAGTCTCTTCAAATTCCTCAACTCTCTTCCTTTCCATTGTTAAACCCTTGAGAGGTATTTTACCAAAACCTTTTCTCACCATATCCATTACTATGAGAGGGTTGTTTGGTGTTTTGGGAAGCAGTTAGGAAGGAACCAATTTACATTGGTTGATGCTAATGTCAAGTAGCGGAATCCGGGAAGCTAGAAAAGAAATAGGTTCGGCGCAACCTCGTTGGAGTAAGAAGCTTGGAGGGCTTAGGTGCACTGGGTAGATTAGGCTTGAAGGGTCTTTTGCTGTCCTTGTATCCCAACTACATTTTCTAGTGGATTACTTATCGCTTGGAGGGCGGCAGAGAGGTTTTACGCCGAGAACTTTGGTTTCCTCTTCGATAACATATCGCGTGTTGTCCTTGTGTTTGCATCTTCCTTCCCTTTTATCTTTGCCTTTTATTATCTACTGTGGGTTGTGATTTTTATTTGGCTTAGATTGTTTTCCAATTCTGTTTTATAGTTTTTGTTCATTTTTCGTACACTAGTTGTTTGACATAAAACTTGAATTGTTTAATTTGTAAATTGGGGGTTTAAACGTTCAAGGATGTTTTTACACTATTTGAACTTTCAATTGGTATCAAAGCAGGTGCACTTGTTGTGGTTTAATTACCTAAGTGCGATCCTAGACCCCTTTGTTTTGGATGTTGTTATGGAAAATACCATGCTGAATTGTAGTTTAAGTGTTTGTGAAAATGACTCTATGAGTATGTTTGAAGGGTGTCTTAACAATGAACTCGTAGAGTTGTTAAAATCAAAGAAATATGCTAGGATATTTGTTCACATGCTGAAATATTTTGAAAATTAGAATCACATCTTACACAGTAGCATATCTGAATCTAAATTGTTGATTAAGAAATACAAAAGAAAGAATAGAATGTTGTGTGAGATGATTGAGAGTCTGAAAATGAAAGGTCAATCTAGCAGAAGCATGAAAACTGATGATAAGATTCTGTTTGAAGGTCAAGAATGTTTGTCTCATGTGAGTTTATTTGTGCATACCTCATTGAAGGTATTTAATTCATGCTTGTGGTATCTTGACAGCGGTTGTTCTCGTCATATGACAGGAGATAAGTCACTGTTTAAGACACTCAAAGAAAAGGTTGGTGACTATGTGACTTTTGGTGATGGAAGTCATGCTTAAGTTCTCGGTAAAGGGACTATCGAGATACCTGGATTACCTCTGTTGAAAGATGTGTTGTACATCAAAGGGCTGAAGGCAAATCTTCTGAGCATCACTCAAATATGTGATGAGGATTTCCTGGTACAATTCTCTAAGAAGGGATGCTTAATCATCAATGAAGAAGGGATTCAAGTCTTGGAAGGAAATTGGACTACAGACAACTACTATGGAGTAGTTCCTATGGCACCCATTTCATGTAGAAGTGCTCGTGTTGACATGTTGGAACTTTGGCATCACATATTTGGGCATGCAAATTTCAAACAAGTAGCTAAAGTGTCCAAACTTGAAGCAGTTGAGGGACTTCCTAAGTTTGGAAAGAGGAGGAAGACTATTTGTGGTGCATGTCAAATGGGAAAGCAAACAAAGGCAAGTCATCACAAGGTGAATGTGATTGCTACTTCTCGGTGTTTAGAGTGACTTCGTGTTGATCTAATGGGGCCTACCAGAACTGAAAGTCTAGGAGGAAAGAGGTACATTATGGTCATTGTGGATGATTACTCTACACTTGGGTTGAATTTCTTAGAGAAAAATCAGAAGCATGTGAAAGGTTGGAAATTCTGTGCAAGAAACTACAAAACGAGAGAGGGGTCCCTATTACCAAGATAAGAAGTGATCATGGGAGGGAATTTGAGAATGTAAGATTTAAGTCTTTCTGTGAAAAGAATGGAATCAAAAAGGAATTTGCAGCCCCCAAAACTCCCCAACAAAATGGAGTGGTAGAGAGAAAGAATCGGGTGATTCAGGAAATGGCAAGAGTCATGTTACTTCACAAGCAAATACCTCAAAAGTTTTGGGGAGAAGCTGTCAACACCTCATGTCACATTGGCAATAGAATATTTTTCCGAGTAGGAACAAAGAAGACCGCCTATGAGATTTGGAATGGAAAGAAGCCTAGAGTAAAGTATTTCCGAGTGTTTGGAAGCAAGTGTTATATCCTAAATGATCGGGAGAATCTTGGGAAGTTTGATGCGAAAAGTGATGAAGGTATTTTTCTTGGGTACTCTACTACGAGTCGGGCGTATAGAGTTTTTAACAAGAGAACTAAGACAGTGATGGAGTCCATCAATGTCAAGATTGATGATGCCTTATCTAAGGTGGAGATGATTGATGATGGAGAAGGGCCGAGCACCAAAGAAGGGCCGAGCACCAAAGAACCCGATGTTGAGGTCGAAGCACTTGATATAGAAGTTGAAGAATCTACACTAGAAGAAGAATCAACTCCCATGAACCCAAGAATGGAAACAAGATCGATGTCTAGAACATCAAGTCCTCTTACTCCTCCGGAAGTCCACCCTCCCATCTCACGGAGTGATGAAGTCTCCACATCAAAGCAATCATCTTCAAGAGTGATTAAGAACCATCCGGAAAGCAACATCATAGGGTCTCTAGATGAAGGTCTTCGCCTCAGAAAAGGAAACATCCTTTTGGCCAATCATGTAACATATCATTGCTACCTTGCTCAATTTGAGCCAAAAAGGGTAGAAGAGGCTCTTCAAGATGAGAATTGGGTTGAGTTAATGCATGAATAGTTGAATCAGTTTGTGAGGAATGATGTGTGGGAACTTGCTCTAAGGCCTGAAAATGTTCATGTCATAGGCACGAAATGGATATTCAAAAACAAAACCGATGAAGATGGAGAGATAATACGGAATAAATCTCGGTTAGTAGCTTAAGGATACACTCAAGTAGAAGGAGTAGACTTTGATGAATCCTTCGCTCTTATGGCAAGACTTGAGTCTATTCGAATTCTCATGTCCATTGCATGCACTATGAACTTCAAACTCTATTAAATGGATGTAAAATGTGCATTTCTAAATGGATACCTGAATGAAGAAGTATTTGTTGAGCAACCAAAAGGATTTGAGGATCCTCACTTTCCTGATCATGTGTTGAGATTGAAGAAAACCCTTTATGGCTTAAAACAAGCACCTAGAGCTTGGTATGATCAGCTTACACATTACCTCCTAGATAGAGGATTCAAAAGGGGATATGTCGACCGGACTTTGTTTGTCAAAAATGATGAAGATTATCTCCTTGTGGCACAAGTTTATGTTGATGACATAGTGTTTGGGGCTACCATTGAAGATCGAGCTATTGAATTCTCTGAGGAGATGAAGAAAGAATTTGAGATGAGTATGGTGGGGGAACTCACATTTTTCTTGGGCCTTCAAGTCAAACAACAGAAGGAAGGTATATTCGTTTCACAAGAGAAGTATGCTAGAAACATTGTCAAGAGGTTTGGACTAGACTCTAAAAAACATGCCTCCACTCTCATGAGCTCGTTTACTAAACTGAATGTTGATTCTTCTGGAGTGAAAGTAAGTCCTACCTTATATAGGAGTATCATTGGGAGTTTACTCTATCTTACAGCTAGTAGACCGGACATTGCATTCAGCGATGGTGTTTGTGCCAGATATCAAGCTAATCCAAAGGAATCACACCTGACTGCGGTTAAGCGAATTATTCGATATATTAATGGAACTTCAGACTATGGTTTGTGGTATTCAAAAGACTCAAATTCTTGTCTTGTCGGGTATTTAGATGCTGATTGGGCTGGTAGTGTGGACGATCGGAAGAGTACTTCAGGAGGCTGCTTCTACCTTGGTAACAATCTTGTCTCGTGGATGAGCAAGAAACAAAATTCCGTGTCTCTCCCTACTGCTGAAGCAGAATACATCGCCGCTGGAAGTTGCTGCACCCAGCTTCTTTGGATGAAGAAATTACTTCATGATTATGGAATTCCTCAAGAGAAAATGTGTGTCTTCTGTGACAACACTAGTGCCATAAATCTTTCCAAGAATCCTGTCTAGCATTCAAAATCTAAACACATAGAGATACGTTACCATTTCATTCGAGATTTAGTAGAGGAAAGAGTTGTGTGTCTTGAATTCATACACACCGACAATCAAAAGGCAGACATCTTCACCAAGCCTCTCGATGGTCCACGGTTTGAATCCCTCCGTAAGACCATTGGTGTTGGTACAATTCTTTGAATCTCTTGTGTGATGTGTGCTTCACATATTTACAATGTGTTAGTTTTGTTTGTGTTGGGGCACACACTACTTTGTTGGCTTTTTGTATAGCATGATTTTGTTGGATGTTAACTGCTTTGTTTGCTTTTGTTGTTTTTACATTGTTGTCTTTGATCAATCTTTTCTTTTTTATGTGTCAAAAATCCAAAAACCACATAAAAAGTAGAAAATCAAAAAGGTTTGATCGACATTGTTGAAGTTTTGTCTCAAAACTTATTTTGCCTTGTACCTTTGTGCTAATGGCTTTGTGCATTTTCGAGCGTAGCTTGTTTCTTTGCACTCTTATCACGGTGGAAGAAATCTTGAAATCTATGTGACTGTTGTAAATAGATCTTCAAACTTGTCATGAATGATTAGTGAATAGTTATGTTGATCTTGTGACTTGCATAGACTTGTGCCTATATATCTTCCCACTCTTTATTTTTTTGCTAAAAAGAGCTCACCAAATGTAAATCTCCAAATGAAAAGAGATATTGAGCTGCAAAAGCCTATCGCACATACTAGTATTTGATTAGGAAAAAGGGAAAGCGACCAAAAATTTATGTGAATGATTATTCAAAAAGCCAAAGGCTATCTCATCAAGGTGAAATATCAAATATCACTCTCACAATGAGAGGTGATTGTCTTAAAAGGACCAAAAAGATCAAATGTTATGATTGAATGTGGAGTCAAATGTAAAGCTCCAAGTTATGTTATCAAGTTTTGTGGGAGGTCATATATGCATACTTCTATAATTGAGATGGGTCACATGATCTAGTGCTAATTGTGTATACCTTGGTTGAATTGATCATTAAAGCTTCACATTAGACTAAGGACTATCTCATTGTTGATATCCACACACAACACACAAGTTTATGTTCAATAAATGCCATATTCATTTGTGTGATTGTACTTGATGAAATGTGTTTTCACATGCTCAATCTTTGTTGATTCAAGCACAAAAAGATTTTTGAGTGTTTTAGGTGTTTTTGGAAAGTATTTTGTTCTTCAAAAAACTGATAATTAAAAAAAAAAACATTTTTGCCCTGTTTTGGCGACTCAATCTCGGGTAAGTCAAGTCGCATGCCATAGTCACAAGCTCGCGGGTCAATTTTGGTGACTTGTTTGCGAGTGGAAGGTCCAGTCACGAGGGGTACACAAAGATTTTCGCGGATTAACTCGCGGCTCCCTTGCTAGTAAGACTTCCAGTAGCGAAAAACACTTAGCAAAATTTTTCAAATTTTCGATTTGAAGTGTTTTGGCGGGTAATCTTGGTGACTCTCTGGTGACTTACCTCAGTCGTGAAAATCGCGTGTTTTGCAAAATGAACTCGTTTTCAACACTTTTCTCAAAAAGAGGTTCTCATTTGCTTGTCTTGCACTCTGTGTCTGTTCACTTTCTGGTCTTACTTTCACTAATTCAACATCACTGTGGTAATCTTCAAATTCTTTCACTAATTTGTTACCATTCAATCTATCTTCAAGGAAAGGTATGGGTTTTGTCCTCTACTCTTTGTTTTTCTCAGTTATTGCCTTTTCATCATGGTTTTTGTGTTCTTTTTGGTATTCATATATCTCTTACCCGTGTTTGGTTACTTGAGTGTCTGATGTTCTCATTTTTGTGTGGTTTTAATCTGATCCACTCTATATTGTAGCTACATTTGGGTCATTATTGTCCCTCGTTGTTATTTTCTGGTCATTTCCATCTAGCTCTTAGGGTTTTCTTCATTATCCCTAATTTGACACTAACCCACTGCTAATAATGTCTATTGGATTGTGTTCTTTCTTTTCCTCTATTACATGATATAGACTGGAAATGTCTCCATTCAAGAAAGCAGCTGTGAAAGGAGGTAGTTCCAAAGGAAAGGAACCTGTCATTGATGTCGATGACTACTCACCTCAAACAAAAGGGACTCGTTCTTCATCAAAAGGGTTCGATCCCAACAAGTTCAGATCTTATGCTGCCTTTCAGTCTCATGAGAATTATTTCTGAAATGCTACACCATTACTGGAAATCATCACTTCATGACACTGACATTCCGAAATGGTTTGCTCACAAGGATTGGAATTACCTTCTCTTTGATCTGGATGACGCTTATGAGAATTTGGTAAAGGAATTTTATGCCAACGCGATTATGGAAGTAGAATAACTTAAGTGCTGGGTTAGGAAAAAGAGTTTTTCAGTCTCTCCTGCATATTTGGCAAAGATCCTTCACATTAACCGACCAATGCTTCGACACTCACCGGTTTATGATGATCTTTGTCCTGATAAGGAACTCCTTAAGTAGGGTCTTAGACAAGACTTGGAATTCTCATCCAATGGAAACTCCATCAGTGTTTCCTCTCTTCCTCCAAAACTAAGAGTGCTTACAATTGTGATGTTTCACAATTTGTACCCCCTATCAAGCATTGGGTATATGAACCTCGGACGTGCCTTGTTTCTTCATGACCTAATCTCTGATGTAGAAATTGACATCTGTACTCATATCTTTCATGTTCTGCGCAAAACGGTTCTACGAACTGAGTCCCGAATATGTGTTCCTTTCTGCTGTCTCATTTCAAGGATCTTGAAACTCAAAGGAATTTATCCAACGGCAGATGAATCTCCTTGCTCAAAACCGAGTCCAATCAACATGCGTACATTCAACGCAAGCATTGGTCATATTTGGAAGAGAGCCAAACTGGAAACTTCCACATCTCACAGTGGTTCGCATTTCAGCACCCTCTCCTTTGACGAAAAACTTGATCACATTGTATCCTCTGCACACGAGTTGAATACCAAGATGTCCGGACTCACATCTACTCTACACCATCACAACACTCGATGGGATATAAAGTTTACCTCACTCCAAACTCAATTGGATTAGATTCAGAGAAAGCTAGAAGAGAATGTGTAGCTATTCCATGACAAAAAGGGGGAGATGATGTCATAAGGGATGAAAGGGGGAGTGATAGCTTGATCAGAGGGGGAGGATATTACCTAAGGGGGAGTGTTTTTGCATGCAGTTTCAATACTTTACTTTAAGTTGTTTTTCAGTTTAAGTTGTTATTCTATGTATAATGTATTTTGTACCCATGTTGCTTATGTAAGCTTTTAGGGTTTAAGTTTTTGTTACTTGTAGGCTTTATGGTTTGTACCATGCTTTATGCAGCCTCTATGTTTTTGTTAAATCAGTACTTCTATCCAAATGTCATGCATTTTCTGGTTAAGTACTGTCACTCTTGTGCCCTTGTAGGATTGTTCCTAGATGCATATACTTAGTGTATTATGCATTGGTTGAGTGTTGGGCATACAAGTAACTTGCATTGTTCTTTTTTGCTTGTATGTTCAAGTGTTCATTCCAAGTGTGAATGAGCATTGTGATCACTACCTTGTAGTGATTACTTGTTTGATCAAGCCATGGTTTGTTTCTTAACTTCATCCTTGCTTGATCACCTTTTGCCTGTTTCATACGCATTTCATGTTTTCTGCATACAATGATCATGGTGTATTGTTGTGTTTTAGGAGTTTCATGTTCATATGATTCAAGTGCCTCACAGTTTCTAGAATTAGGTGTGAGTGAGTTTTGCTCAACTGTTCCCAACTCACATGTTAAGTCTAAAGTTTGTTTTAGGGTTTTGTCACGGAATAGCCAAAGGGGGAGATTGTAAGGTTGAATTTAATCAACCATCTTGTTGGCTTTATTCTGTGCCAAATTTGCTTGTATTTCAGCAATTAGTAACCCTGTATTTAGGTGGGTTTGTTGTAAGGGTAGTGAGTGAGATAGAGTGTTGAATGCTCAAGAGTGTGCAAGAAAACAGAGTTTCACGGCTGGATCTCGCGGGTGACTCGCGGCTGCAAGCCGCCAGAAGCAGCACACATGCCAAGCATGCTAGAAGTTGAAGCGTCATGCTAGTTGGAGCACTACAGGACAAAATAGGACAACTAGCCGTTCTGTTATCGCGCGGTTGGATCTCACGACTCAGTCAAGCCGCGAGCCACCCCTGTTTTGAAAAACCTGACGTTTCACATTCTTTTCTCACCCCAGTATAAATACCCCTTATACCCACAAAAGAATGAGAGTTTCCAGAGAGAATTTTGAGAGAGAAACCCTAGAGGTAAACAAGATTGATTCATATACAATCTTTACATAAGAGTCTCTTCAAATTCCTCAACTCTTTTCCTCTTCATTGTTAAACCCTTGAGAGGCATTTTAGTAAAACCTTTTCTCACCATATCCATTACTGTGAGAGGGCTTTTTAGTGTTCTGGGAAGCAGTTAGGAAGGATCCAATTTACATTGGTTGATGCTAATGTCAAGTAGCGGAATCTGGGAAACTAGAAAAGAAATAGGTTCGGCGCAACCTCGTTGGAGTAAAAAGATTGGAGGGCTTAGGTGCACTGGGTAGATTAGACTTGGAGGGTCTTTTGCTGTTCTTGTATCCCAACTACATTTTCTAGCGGATTACTTACCGCTTGGAGGGCGGCGGAGAGGTTTTACGCCGAGGACTTCGGTTTCCTCTTTGATAACATGTCGCGTGTTGTCCTTGTGTTTGCATCTTCCTTCCCTTTTATCTTTGCCTTTTATTATCTGCTGTGGGTTGTGATTTTAATTTGGGTTGTGATTGAACTTTCACACACTAAGATGCCTTGATGAGTTTTGTTTAAAATGTTTCAGAAATATAGGTTGTCAAAGTTTTGTTTAAACTCTCTTTTTACAAAATTTTTCAAGAGTTTGTGTTAGGATAGATTTTATTGTATTCAACAAGTGAGTATGAGTTGAGTGATTTATGACTTCTCTCATATGTTCATTTGTTTGTTGTAATTTTGTTACAGATTGCCAAATGGGGAGATTGTTAGGACATATTACAGATTGCCAAATAGGGAGATTGTTAAGACATATGTGATTCAATGTTAGGAACATATGTCAATATTTTATGTAATTGGCCAATCCTTTGACAAAACGCACTTTGCTTGTATTTGGGTAGATCTAGGATGAGTTTAATACTTAAGGAGCAAGGTTTCCAGTTCAAATGTTAAAGCTATGCAATTCTGTCTAAGAAATAAGTGAAGAAGTGCTGGATTTTAAAACTCGACAGCTAGCGTCTATCGAGGTTTAAAAGCAGTTTCAGCCTATGGCTTGATAGCTATCTCGATAGATGACTATCTATCAAGGTTTATGAAAATTAGTTTTTCAGAACTGTTTTTCATCCAATTCGTGAGTATGTGTTTAGGCCTTCCTTTTTCACAACCCTAAACATATATAAGGATTATTTTGAGGATCGTCAAAAGTTACACAAGTTCCACGAGTGTGAAGCAAAGTCTTGTTCATGCAAATTATGACTAGAGACAGAATTTGCCCTAGTTCATATTTCTCTTGAAAAAGCTGTTGTGTTTGTACACCGTAGGGTTTTGTGACCAAGGAGCTTCGTGAACTTCATCGTGTGATGAACTGAAGAACTTTGCAGCCAACATCTTTCTCAAGTTGGTGATCAAGTTACGTACTGGGATCTGTGCATCTATTGGTTTGTCACGTACTGGGAGCCGTGCATTGAAAAAGAGATACTATCACTACAGAACAAGTCCAATTGGGTATTGGGGTAAGGGTTCAATTGTAGGTTGGTTTAACGTACTAAGATTCTTTTATTTGTAACTGCTTGTTTTGATAATAGCAGATTCTCGGGAGTGGTGACCTTAAAATCACCTGGTGGGATTTTTGCCATGTAGGTTTTTCCTATTTGTAAACAAATTACCGTGTCAATTTAATTCCCGCTGCACTTTAGTTAATTGGTGATTTTTTTGTGATACCACGCGCTTTGCATGTTAATTAACCTAATTAATTCACTTGGCTAAATTAATTGGTTAATTTACCATAAGGGGTCAATACATTCTTGGCCTATCATTCTTGTAGCAGTTTAGGATATTACTAATCCAAGTCTACACAAAAGAACCTCTTAAGTCAGAGTTGTGAACTGCTAGTGTAGATCCATGCCAGCAGGCTCTAGCAAAAGTATAGTGTAAGAACAAGTGGGAAGCAGATTCCTCCTCTTCCTTGCACATAGGGCATGTGTTGTTGGTTGGAATACCTCTACTTTTTAAAGTGAGTAAGGGAGGGAGACCGTCATGAATTAGCTTCCATACAAAAAAACTAAATTTATGGGGCACATTCACCTTCCAAATTAAGTTCCAGACCTCTGGTCGGGTGAGTTTTGATTATAGTCCTTAAGCAGGTTATAGGCATTCTTTACACTACACTCCCCTGAACTTGAGTGTTTCCATAAGAGTTTATCCGAGACAACCCCTGTTTTGGAAATGGGAATTCTTAGTATTTCACCACATTGAGGTTGAGGATAAAGCTTCTTAACCAGGTCACATTTCCATACACCTCTAGAATGGTCTATGAGATTAGCAACAAATCCAAAAACTAAGTTTGGATTCTGTAGATTTTGCTCTAGACACTTGAACCAGTTAGTGTGATTGAGAGGAATGTCAGCCCCACTTCCAACCAACCATCTAGCTTCCCTAAGTTTTATGTTATCTTGTTTGATAATGTTCCTCTAAAACCACGAGTGATGGGGTTTTGAAGAGCACTCTTGTATAGAGCATCTAGGAAAGTACTTGGGTTTACCCTAATGAATGTTATAATAAGGTTTTTGATTTCCGTCCCCTCTTTTCATTTTATTATTTTCCCCTTCTTTCTCTTGTTGCCCTTACGCAAGTATAAGGGTCATCCCATCTCCATTTGAAATGGAACTATTTTATAGTTTGCATTAGATATTATCTAAATGTGTATTTAGCAAGGTAGTTGTTACCATACCACATTTAGCAAGGTTATTTATCTTACTAGTCATTGCAACCAGTACAAAAATGCTCATAGTACCCCGGTCCATACCAAATTATTTTTGACGAAAATCAGATGTTTTGGCTAGTAAATCTAAACTAGGTAGGTCAGTACTAGAAAATAAAAATAATGGGTCAGTCATCACAGTTGCTCACATTGCCATCACAATCTACCTAGCTGTTGCTTCATATTTGCTTGTTCGCTTCTATTTTTCTTGTTTTGTCTTATTGTCTGCTTATTTCTTATTTCAATTTTGTGTTTCGAGGCGTGGCGTCGCCATGCATTTTGATTGACCAACTGACAAAGCATTGATTTTGTAGTTTCTACTTATGATGCCCTACTTCCAACCCAGATCTACTCATCGTCATATCATTTGTGTTTATTTATTTTTGTTATTTCAATGGGCAGATGGATTGAGCTTCAAATAATTTTATTTTTTTTAAATTTCCATTGGCAAAAATAGGAACTTGTGGCTTGGGCATGGAAGTTGTGAGTTTAAACATTTTTTTTTTAGAAGCTTATGAGTTTAAACATGGTTGGTATATGGACTTGTATTATTAAAGAATGTAGGATTTTGAGCCCTAACTAATTTATATATATATATATATATATATATATATATTTATATATATTGCAATAATTCCAAAATGGTAAACCGATATTGAATGATATCAAAATATTTTGTTTCATTAACCAAAATGAATTGATTTGCAATATGATATTGACTCCTTTAGTATTATTTAGTATCACAACTATAGTCTGTCAACTTCAACTCTAGAATTACATACTCAAGTGATCTAGTAGGCCTCCCTAGAAATTTTTTTTGGCTTTGCCGCTACTTGTGTCGTTGTGAGTGTGAGAGAAGAAAGAGTGAGAAGGAAAGAGAGGAAAGGAGAAGGAAAAGTAGAAGGAACATATCATAGAGATAGGAGATTTTTTATTTTTAGTTTTATGTTATGCTTTGGGTAAAGGGATTTCTTTTTTTAGTTGTTGACTTGTAAGGCCCTTTTGGATATACACCATTATAAGTTTCTTTAAAAAAACTTTCTCTCCTCTTCCCACTACAACAAAATGTATTTTCAGTGATGAAAAAATTCGTCACTAAAAGTCCAGTTTTTCGTCACTAAGGACCTTTAGTGACGAAACTCATTTCGTCACTGTAGCCTCGTCACTAAAAGTCCTAGTGACAAAAAATTTCATCACTAAAAGCTCGATTTGATGTTAAAAAAAAAAACTTTCAGTGACGAAAATGTTTCATCACTAAATGTTTTCCTCACTAAAAACACTATTTAGTGACGAAAACATTTCGTCACTAAAAACACTTTAGTTTACTAAATCATATTTAGTGACGAATAATTTCATTATTAAAACTATGTTTGGGTACATATAGTGATGAAAAAATTCGTCACTAAAATTATTTTTAAGAAAATCCAGGTACATATAGTGACGAAAATTTTCGTCACTAAAACAATTTTTTGTTGCTATATTTGTGATGAAAAAATTCGTCACTAAAACTTATTTTCTGTTTTTATTTTTTTATGGCTTTGATATTAACCTGTAACCTGTCATTACATTATTAAAAACTCACATTTGAATAACACATTTATTTTAACAACACATTTATAAAAAAAGATCCATACATTCCACAAGTAAAAAATAAAACAAGTATCCAATTCAAACTCCTTCCATACAATAATTGTTTGCAACACATATAATAACTCAAGATGTTATAACAATACAAAAAGTGTAGCATAATATAATTAGAACTAATGAAAGATGTCCTCATATGTCTTCAAGTAATGCCAAAAGTAAATCCCCTAAAAGCCACCAATAAGAAATCTGCACAAATATAAAAAACAATACTACATTAAAGTCGTAAAGTAAAAACATTAACTATGTTATAAGAAACATTTCTAATAATGCATTAAGAGTAGCCACACCAATGAATTAAAATCACAACTCCTAATGTAGAAGTTGTAGAAAGCAAATATAGATTTTCAAGTGTAATATAATACAATTAGTTTCAAATAATGCATCATAAAAAGTAGTCACACCATGTAGTGTGGGTCAATTGCTAAAATAAAGTACTATTCATCACATCTAATCAACAAGGTTCATTCACATTTGCAAGAAACTAAAACACTCCCAATATTAGTTTAAACCACCTTATAATACCATGCAAGCCACCTGCTTGCTCTAACACAACAACCCAGCACAAAACTAATCACAAACATCACAAGTATAGAGTGTTTACAAGTATTGAAATCAATTAAAGTACTATTCATCACATCTAATTAAAAAGGTCCATTCACATTTGTAAGAAACTAGAAACACTCCCAATATGAATTTAAACCACCTTATAACACCATGCAAGCCACCCGCTTGCTCCAACACAACAACCCAGCACAAAACAAATCACAAACATCACAAATATAGAGTGTTTACAAGTATTAAAATCAATTAAAGTATTATTCATCACATCTAATCAACAAGGTCCATTCACATTTGCAAGAAATGAAAAACACTATCAATATTAGTTTAAACCACCTTATAACATCATGCAAGCCACCCGCTTACTCCAATACAACATACCACCACAAATCCAATTTCTAACATCACAAGTATAGAGTTTTACAAGTTTTTAATTACAATTTACTTACTTTGCTCAAGCAAAGTTTACAACTTTCAGAAAAAATCCAAAGTTAACTTGTGTTCTTCACCTTGCTCCTCACAATTTCTTCAGCCACAAAAGAGAAAGAGAGCTGGAGATAAAAGAAAGATAACTTTTAGTTAGCTTTAGCCCACATACAAAAGAAAGAAAAAAAAAACTTTTAGTTTACTAAGAAATGGATAACCCACCAAAGAAAAAATCTCAACCAAAATTAGCTCCCTACTTAAACTTAAGCACAAACAAAACCAATAACAAACACATAACAACCAAAGGGAGTATAGAAAAGCAAACCATAAAAAGACCCATGAATAATCTTACCTTTATGATTAAATATGACCAGTGTCCAGTTCTTGTTCACAGCAACATTTGAGATCACATCACTTGTGTCTGTTTCAAAACAAAGTGCTGGGTTTGGCTCTCTCTAACGACTAAACTCAAAAGTAGTTAAGAAAAACAAGGAATGTGGAAATTGCAATAATGGTAATAATTGGTGGAGGGACTAATTAGTTGAACAAACAAATTAGTACAAATTCCATAATGAGCTTTGTGTTCCATCTACTATAACTACAAACAACTACATATAACTATAAAAACAAAATAGTCCTACTAGTAGTAATTCAAATCAAAGAATATGACCCTTAACTGACTTCCTTCGCACTAGTGGTGCCTAAAATTTTTAATTTCTTGTTTGCTAATTTTATGCTTTTTAAACTAAGATATTTAAAAAGCATATAAATATATGTTAGCATCTCAAAGAGGTACACATTACACAATGAGTTTAACCATAAACTATGAGACTATGAAGAAGCTTGTAAAAATAGCAGAGTAGTACTGGAGCTTGCTTCTATTTTATCTTTTTTTAATCCAAAAATGAGTTTGAAATGCTTAGATTAGATTTTCATATACATGACTGGTTCTGAAACTAACAAAAACCATTACCAAGAAAACAAGTATAAGTTGTTAATAAACTCCAATACCCATTTTTATTTTTCTCTTGCAAAATGACAACCAAACAATTCTCTCCATTCTAACAAAATTGTCAAAGGGTACTACACAAATATAAATTTTAAACCATGTTGGACCTGACAATTTAACATAAACTCAATTAGACAACTATATAGCACAACATGTAACAAACTCAACTCTCCGAGGCATTTTGTCAAACATCAAGCAGATAAATTTGGACAACATAAAAGGATTAGAAACCAGAAAAGAAAAACCCATTTCCATTAAATGAATGAAAACACAAAAATCATAACAAATCTAGCCATAGCAATAATGAAAAAGCAAAAGAGAGAGACCAGTTAGAGAGAAAGACCAAAGAACCTCACAGTCACCGTCGCCGTCACCGATGCAAAGGGGAGGCGAAGGGTCGCCAGGGCGAAGGGGAGATGAAGGGTCGTGAACTGAAGCGTCGCCAACAGCAAGCTAAATCGTCGCCAATGGAGCTGAATCATCGCCAACGAAGTTGAATCGTCGCGTTCAGCGACCTGAATCGTCGCCAATGATCGGTGACCTGAAGTGTTGCCAACGATGAGCTAAATCATTGCCAACGGAGCTGAATCGTCGCCAATGGAGTTGAATCGTCGCCAACGGAGCTAAATCGTCACGCCGCGAACTGAAGCATCACCAGAAGCGTCGCCAGATGTTGCGAAGGATGAAGCGTCACCGGCGATCGAGAGCTGAAGCGTCGCGATAGAAATTGAAGTGTCCTGATCGGAGCTGAAGCGTCGTGATCGCAACTGAAGTGTCCTGATAAGAGCTGAAGCGTCGCGATCGAAACCGAAGCATCCGGATCGAAGCTGAAGCGTCGCCGACGTCTGAATCGTCGCAATCTCTAAAGCGTCGCCAGCGTCTGAATTGTTGTGATCTCTGAAGTGTCGCCGGCGTCTAAATTGTCACGATCTCTGAAGCGTCACCGACGTCTGAGGTGAGGATGGTCGGGTTTTGACAGCAACGGCGTGCTGGGTTTTGGGAGAGGATGGGCTAGGTTTCTTTTGGGAACGAAGAAGGCTATTAGAAAATAAAAAATAAGGTAGTGTACTAGTCTTCATCAAAAAGAAATAAAACAGGTCATGGTAGTTTTAGTGGTCTTTAGCGACAAATTCTTTTTCATCGCCAATGCTCATTTCGTCGTTGCAAAAGGTATTTTTTTTTTTTAATGCTTTTTAGTGACGAATGTCAATTTCGTCACCGAAGAACCCAAGCTTTGTTAAAATTTAGAGATGAAATTCATATTTCGTCACTAATGCATACTTTTAGTGACGAAATGTGATTTCGTCGCTAAAAACATATAAGTGCAAAACTATTATTATTTTTAGTGACGACTATTTTTTGTCACTAATTCTTACTTATAGTGACAAAAGTATTTTCGTCACTAAAACTATCCATAGCAATACCTACAGTGACGAAATATTTCGTCACTAAAAATTTCAACTTTCAGCGACGAAATATTTCGTCACTATAGATTAATTAAGCTGGCGCCAAAGTTTCCTTCCACTGGCACTCATTTTTCAGATCACAATAGCGACGAAATTTATTTTTCGTCACTAAATGTTATAATTTTTTTATTATTATTAGTGACGAAATATGTCATTATTAGTGACGAAATTCATATTTCGTCACTAATGCTGTATTTTTAGTGACGAAAAATATTTCCTCACTAATTTTCGTCACTAAAAATACATTTTGTTGTAGTGTCTCGTGTGTGTGTTAAAAATACTTAGTATTTTCAAAAAAAAAAAAAAAATTGTTGACTTGTAACTTTTAAATGATACGGTGCATTTTAATTGAAGAAATAGTTGAGATTACAAGTTTAGTTAACATATAATAGATACATCACTAAGAGAAATTGATAGAATGGAAATATTTATAAAAAAAAAAAAAAAAAAAAAAAAAAAAAAGGACTAACTCATGAAGGGCTTAAAAAATAAAAAATTTAAACATCAACTTAAAGGTTGTAATTCACTTTTTTATTTATTTGGAAAATTTTAAAACTTAGTGTGAGAGTGTCTTTATCGTGACACTCAGGCCCAAGGATCCCGGGCCTGAATGAAAAGGAAGGATTTGGTGGACCGGGCCTTGACTCACCGCAGCTAACGAGCTGTTTAAGAATCAAGTGAATGCAGAGAATACTCCTGACAATATAAAGAAAAATGACAAACAAGGATATCGAAGAGTGCCAAAAATTAACAACGTAAGTTCAGAAGGAAAGAACAGGATTAGCAAGACGATAAAAAAAATAGTGTTGTGGGGATCCTGGGAATTATGAAGCAGTGTTTCATTAATACATTATCTGTTTGATTACAGAAAGCTCACTAGGACGTGATACAAGGTCCAATCAAGCTCAAAAATTGCAGTCTTGAATGGCTATTTCAGCCTTCAAAACTTGCAAAGTTTGATTCTCGTTGAATCCGAGTATGTGCAATAGTGGCCTTTACAGGATACCGGGAAGCAATATTTGTTTTTCCCTTAGTATTTTTCTTTCTGCACAGATTTTTCTGATAGTTTTTCCTAGAGAATTTCTTCTTTCTTGTGTTTCTTTCTTTTTTTTCTCGCTGCCTTCTTCACAACCCATCCCCTCCTTTTATAATGGAGTTTTCTGGGCTTCCCGGGGAACCGTTGGTTCCCCTGTTTTGTTCTTTTGCAAACAGAGCATGTCCTGTCCCCATCGTCTCGGTAAGTCCCTTTTCCGTTTTCTCTCATTCTTTCCTTCTCTCGGTTCTGATTCTTTTGAAAGCTTCTGGTTGGCCATCCTCTTCGGGACGTGCTGAGGTATGCCCTTCTCGGCATCCCCATTTCTGGCGTCTTCCTCTTTTCCCTTTTCTTTCCTATTTGGGCGGAATCCTGTTCTGCCATTTTTGAAAGTCGTTTGTTATCATTCTTCTTCCCTGTCCTGGTTCCCCGAGGCCTTTTCTGTCTGTGCCATGAGAGGTCGCTCGCGTTTTTGCTTTTATTTCTTGTTTTCTTCTTCTGTCTTCTTTCTATCGATCTGTCCCAGTCTTTCTTTTTCTTTGTGCCTGAAGGGATCCGTGCTTATTGATGGTTCCTGAGGATCCTTGCTTCTTTATACTTTGCCGTGGTCTCTCTTTTTTTTTTTGGATGCTTCTTTCTTTTCTGGGCTTCAGGATCCTCTGGGCCTTTCTTTTATTCCCTCATGGGTCTTCCGTATCTATTACTTTGGGCTTAGCCTGAATTTTTCCTTTTGGGCTTGACTTGTTCTTCTTTTTTGGGCTTATTTCATTATGACCCTTTTTCAGACCTCAACATTTAGCCCCCCGAGCTCGTGGGTTGCCTGAAGCCCACGCGTGAGTGATTTAGGTTTTCTAAGATTTTCGTGGTATCCCCTTTTTCTCAACTTCTACTGGGTTCCCTTCCTTTTTACTTGGGATCCCGGCCCTTTTCTGCTGCTTTTAGTCACCTCCTTTTTGCGTGTCGCATTCCCTTGTAATTATTACGTTTTGCAGCTTCCTCTTTACACGGGACGTGGCAGTTGAGTATTTGAGGTAAAACTCCTCTACCCATTTTTCTCGTTTCCCGTTATTTCTCATTAATAACTGCTGATTAATCCCTTCTTCAAATTAAATTTTTTGGCAACTTGCGCGTCTTTCCATAAATTGTTTTCCCCAACTGCTATTTGCGCCTTTATTGTAGCCGTTTCATCTTATCACTTTGCTTCTCTGAGTCTTTCACTCTTTGTGTTTCTCTTTCTTTTTCTCTTCTTCTCTGTCACTCTGGTCTTCCTCCCTTTCGCACTTTCAATCTCTTTTCTTCTCATAGTACGTGTTGTTCCGATGGCTTCTTCTTCTTCTCGAAAGAGGAGAGAGCGTACTCTCAGTCCTTCTGAGGGTGAAGGTTCTTCTGGTTCTGCTCCGAGTGATTCTCACGAGGTTACTGAACGTCCGGCCTTCCCTTTACGGGATCCTTGGTATTCTCTCAGTTTATTTTTCCCTCATATATCTCATGGTGAGGCTCTTCCATCCCCTCACGTTTGGATGTTTTCTGGCCAAGTGGGTTTCGCTGGTTCCGCCCAGGTTCCTAATCCTAGAGAGATTTTCGATCTCCAGATCAGACAAGGAATCCGAAAGGCGGTTCCTATTTTCTTTGATTTTGTTCCGGGAAAGATTCAAGGCTGGCCTATATGGGTAGACAAGGAACTGTCTGATGCTGAGTTTGTGGGTCGTTTGGAGCACGCCGGTATCCTAAAGGCAGTGGCTATTTCCAGAAACCTTGAGGGCTTCAGAGACGCCAAAGGGCTCAGGCATCTGGTACGTCGTTGGTGCCCTTCCCTTCATACTTTTTTCTTTTCTACTGGTGAATTGACGATCACCTTGGAAGATGTGGTTAATAACTTCCTCCTCCCGGTGTTTGGTGAAGAGAGCCCCTTTGATATTAACCTTTCTGGTGAGGATCTCGTGGTAGAAGATAAATTGTTTGGTCCTTTTGGTGGTCGCGCCGCCTCTTCTGGTGGTAAGCCGGCTAGGATGGGGAGATGGGTGATGACCCTCTCTCGTGAGAAAGATAAGGAAGTGAGGTGGGCCGATTTTCTGGCCTTTTGGCTTAGTAAGTTTTTGTTTAGTGAGTTCCCTGGGTACGGAGTTAAGTCTTCATTTTTTCCGTTGGCAATCAAGTTGGCTCGAGGTACCCAGTATCCTTTAGCCCCTCTGTTTTTGGGTCATGTTTACTCTCAATTGGACCAGCTTCATGGAGATGAGACTGAGGGTGATTCTTGTTATGTGATCACTTCATCTCTTCATTGTGCTATTCTTCAGATTTTCATGTGGGACCGTTCTGCAGCTACTTTGGCCAAGTGCAAGAATTTGAAATTTGTGAAGGACAAGTTCCAAGGATCCCCCGACATAGTGAAGGGTCTTTATGGCAATTCTACCGATGCCTTTCCCATTATTTTTCGTTGGATTAGCTTGAAAGGTGGTGGCCTCAATCTTGTGGAGTTGTTTGACCAAGCAGGGAGCTTACATTGGAGATCCCCTCGTGAGTTTGGTCCTGGCTTTGCGTGTGATTCTGTGTTGTCTTCTTTTTTATCTTCTACAGGTAATACTTTTGACTTGCACCGTGGTGATGAGGGCAGTCTGGCTTATCTTGCCTGCATTAGCCCCTCCTAGCTTCCTGTGCCTTCTTCAAGTGGCCCAAAATATACTCATTATTCAGCACACCGGGTGCTCCGACAATTTGGTTTTGACCAGGACATTCCTCCAGTTTTTAAGGATGTGGTGCCATCCCTTCCTTCCTTGGATCCTTTCCTGAGGCTGCAGGCCTTTTCTTATTGGTCACGGAGGAGCCCCCAATTTGTAGTGCCTAACTCCCAGAGAGGAGTCTTTGCTTCTAGTGGCTATACCAGTTATTGGAGAAGAGTACAAAAGTTTTTTGTTGATTATGTTGGCTCTGGTACAGTTCGGAAAGCCCCGAATCCTAGCATTGTTTCTGCTCCGACATCCAATAGACGTTTATCCCTTCCTACTGTTGGGATTGTTTCTGCTGCTACAAGCAGCAAGACTGGGTTTACAGAGTGGCATGCCTCCAGGGGAGGTTGGGTGGCTTATAGACAGGATTTTCCTAAGACTTGGCTGGGTGATAGTCTCATCATTGGTGCTTCCTCTGGAGTGCCCATCAAAAAAGGTGCAACGGAGACAATAAGTGCTTCTACTGCTCCGAGTAAAGGTAAGGATGTCAGGCCGAAGAAAATGAAAGTTGCTGATGTTGGTGAAAGTACAGGGGGTGTGGAGATAGGCTCTGAGGCGAAAAGAAGGAAAACGGGGGCACACTTGGCATCTCAGGAAGGCAAGGATGTCAGGGAACCTTTGGTTTCAAGGACCCGGAAGAAGACCAAGGTAGAGTCTTCTTTTTCCCAGGTTCCTGTGACTGCTTCAGTCCATGGTTCTTTAGGATCCTCTGGTTTGGTATCCCAGCCTCCTTTAGGACCCTCTGGGCGTACTCGTAGTAAGCAAAAGACTTCCAGAGAATCTGTAGAGAAAGAGAGAAGGGCAAGACTTCTTTCCTTCTTCTCTCTTTTTTTTTTTATCTGTTCACCTTGTTGCACTTATTTCTATTTTGCTGACGAATGGTGATTTCCTTTGCAGTCCAAGCGCAAGTCTGATCACAAGAAGGGTAAGAGCCAATCTTCTGGAGACGACGTGGTATGTGTGTTCCCCCCCTTCTTTTGTTCTTTCCCTTTTGTTCTGACATTGTGTTGTTAGCATTTCCCGCTGTTGTGTTTTTTTTTTTTCACTTGGCACTGCCTTCTCCGCTTCTTCTTCCTTTAGGTGGAGGTATCCCCTCCTATGACTGACAAGGCTCTGGGGGAGGAAACTATCACAGCTCTTTCTGTTGTTTTTCCTGTTATGGGGGAGGAGCCCCCTACTGATGATCCAGCTGAGGAAACCGGGTAACCGATGCAAGGTTCCCAGGATTCTCAGGATCCCAAAGCTTCTAGGGTCCCGTCATCTCAAAGTCCCCATCTTGAACGCACTCCTAGTCCTATCAGGACTGTGTTTCCTCAACCCTTGTCAGATAAAGGTGCTTTGGGAGACACTCCTTTATCCAGTTTTTTTTGAGTTCCTCCTTTTCTTTTTCCTTTTAGGTCAAACCAGTGAGAAATCCGCTCCCAGTGTTGCCTCTTCTTTTAGAATCAGAAAGCTCAGAAGGTGAGTGCAAGCTGCTCCCATCGTGTTTCCTTTCTCCCCCCCCCCCCTTTTTTTTTTTCGCCCTTCTCTTTCCCCTCCTTTTTTCTTATATATGGCGAAGCCCCCTGCATCTATTCCTTCCTTTAGCCACTTTGCCATTGGTCCTTCACCTTTTCTTCAACTTGCCTTATATTCCTTCCCAGAATCTTCGGGGAAGTCAGGAGATCAGGAAGAAGAGGCTCTGCCCCAAGAAGCTGGAACTGGTTTGTTCTTCTTTTCCCCCCTCCCTTTTTTTTTAAAAAAGACTAAATCTGTTCTTCCTTTTCTTTTCTTCTTTTTTTTTGGATATTGATACAGGCTTTGCAGGTTCTGAGCCTGTTATCCCTGAAGGAATTGTGAGACCTGTTCAAGTTGCTGACCTTCATCTAGAGCAAAAGGCTGCAAGTCCTCCTGTCTCTGCAAGTGGTGACATAGTGATGGGGGATGCCTCGAAAATGGCTGCCTCAGATCTTGATTCAAGGCTTTCCTCTTTCCTGGCTCGCTTTGATCTCTTGGAATTCAACAGTCTTCCTGCCAGCCACTTCCATGTTTTTGGGTCTTCTTATGGCAGCTTTCTGCGCTTCTCTGTTCCTGTGGAAGGCCTGCCGCTGCTAGAGAGTCTGCTCAAGAGTCACGGGGATTTCACCAGTGGCTTCAGGGGAGGAGTTTTTCTAGGCAATATTTTGATGGAGTTGCTGTGTGCTGTGCTGATTTCCCTAAGGAATTCCTCTGTAGATTCCTTGTCTGAAGAAAAACTTCTGGAGTGGAGAGGGGTGGTGCAAGACTTTCTGGAGGCCAAGTTCAATTTGTCTTTTCTGCTGGATCACTTGCGTCTGCTGGCTCATATGCTGTTTCAGAGGCAATCATTCAAGAGTGTAGATACTGAGATAGCTGCTGCTGAAGAAGCTTTGGCTCATGCTCACAAGGTTTTACAAGACTTGAAGGTCAAGCGGCAGAGGGTCCTTTCTACTTTGTCCGTGCCTGTTATTTCTCCGGATGCCTCCCTGTTGGCCAGCCTCATTCCTTAGCTTACTTTTTTTAGATTTACATAAACAATTTGGGGTTGTATAATTTTTTTTTTGAACATTACTCTACTCTTTGCTTTCTCTTTTTTTTGTGCTTCAAAACTGCTTCTCATTTCTTAGTATGTGAATCTGCCTTTTTCTTTGGTATATTGCCTTTTCTTTCCTGAGTCCTGGACCATGGTTTCCACAGGCTTCACTGTAAATTCTGGTTCAGGTACCCGGTAATCTATTATGCAAGTACTGAACTGGGTACACTGGTATCCTTTCCTATGTATATATTTTTTTTTTTGAGATACGGTCTCAGTTCATGAACTTTGACAGGTTCCCCTTTTGCCAAGTGCTAGGCTAGGTATCCTAGATATTTTACTTTTATTCTGTGATCCTAGACCTATGCACTTGGGACTGTTTGTGGGATATCTGAAATTATTTGTGAGGTGAATCCTGGGCCATATGTAAAAGGGTATTACCTACTCTCCTTTTTTCTTTGACTCAGGTATCCTTCCTTAAATCTATCCAAATTTAGTCTTTGCAGTATTTAAAGAAAAACTTAAATGTTGAAGAAACAGGAACTTCATTAAAACATGGTCATTTTTAAGGAACAAAGAAAAAGTCTTTTGGTGCAGTATTGACCACAAAGTGTCAATCTATCACATGTTCCTGAACAAAATTATCTTAGACCAGAATTCATGATAAAGGCTGAAAAATAAAAAAGATAAAATAAAAAAGAACTTAGCAGATAGTGAAGCTGGTAAAAGGACCCTGAGGTACCGGGATCCCCTTGTCCTTATGCATAGTATTGCTTCAGCCATTTCCCGTTTATGGGCTCTGTCAGGACTGTTCCATCTTCTTTGGCAAGGTAATAATACCCACTCTCATGAGCTGCATTGATGATGTAGGGTCCTTCCCATTTTGGGGTGAACTTGGAAGGCCCTAGCAGGTTCCTCCTCACGTGTTCCGCCATCCTTAGTACTAATTGCCTTTTAGTGAACACTCTTGGGCGTACTGCTTGTGCATATGCTCTGGTCATTCTTTGCTGGTATCTCTGGCTCCTTTTCTTGGCCAGCTCTCTTTCTTCTTCTACTCCTTCCAGATCTGCTAGCCTCTTTTCATTGCTTGCGTCCTCACTCTCTCCTTGATTTTCCTCCAAAACTACCCTTGGTGTAGGAATGACTAACTCCACAGGGTTGATGTCTTCTGTTCCATAAACCAAGGAGAATGGGGAGAATCCTGTGGCTGTCTTTACAGAGCTTCTACATGCCCAAAGCACATCTGCCAGATGGTCACTCCATTTTCCTCCATACTCATGCTTCATTTTCTTAAGGATTTTCAATATTACCCTATTAGTAGTTTCAGCTTGGCTGTTTCCTTGTGGGTAGTATGGGGTAGATCTTCCATGCTTGATGTGGTATGCTTCAGTTAATCCCTTCATATCTTTGTTTATGAATGGGGTTTCATTGTCGCTGATCAATCTTCTGGGGATCCCGAACCTTGTAATGATGTGGTCTCGAATGAAATTTGCTACAGCCGCTCCAGTAGCTTTTTTCAAAGGGATGGCCTCTACCCATTTTGTAAAGTACTTCGTGGCTGCCAGAATCCATATATAACCATTGGATGGAGGGTTTATAGGTCCTATGAGATCAAGCCCCCAAGTATGAAAAGGCCATGGCGTTGTCATATCCAAGGTTTTCAGACCCGGACCGTTCAAAGAACCGGAGAAGGGAGAGGTTCAAGGTTTTTAAGGTCGGACCGAGGTCCAACCAAGGTCGAACCGTGATGACGTCAAAATTAATTTAATATTAATTAAAATACAAATAAATGTATTAAATGTGTAAAAATATGAAAATTTACCCTTAAAAAAAATTAAGCAATTAAAATAACTTTCAAATGTATTTTTGTTATTTTTATAAAGTGAATAGAAAATAATAAATATAAACAAGCTTTAACAAATTGTATTTATTATTCTTTCAAATAAAAAATGCATTTTAATTTAAAATAAAATCATTTTTAACATAAATTTACAATTTTCATATTCATATTTATTGATGTGAAAGAATAATTCTTGAACAAAAAAAAAATTAGAAAATACTATTAAGTAAATAGTGATAAAATTAAATCCAAAACTATTAATCTTGTAGAATTAAAATAAATTAAATATAAGTTTCAAGAAAGACACAAGGAAGCCTAGTAGTTCAGTGGTTAGCTTGTTGGACAAAGGACCAAATTCCTAGCAGATCGCTGGTTCTATTCCTCAAGCGTGCGTGTTTTACCCAATTATTTCAGAACCGCTTTTCACTTGTTAAAGAACCGGGTTAGGACCCGGGTCAAGGGTAAGCGGGTCGGACCGTCCGGTCCGGTCCGGATTTCACAACCTGGGTCATATCCTGTAGGACATTTGGATGAGTGTGAATTGCGTCTCCCAGGACTTGGCAAGCATGACATGTTTTGACCAGCTCCTCAGAGTCTCTTTTCATCATTGGCCAGTAATATCCCAACAATAGTAACTGCTTGTACAGCCTTCTTTTCCCTAGGTGACTTCCACAATCTCTAGAGTGTACCTCTCTGACTACTTCTCTAGCTTCCTTTGGTCCCAGGCATCTGAGGGGATCCCCATGGTATCCCTTTTTGAATAAAATGTCATTCTGTAGGAAATACCTGCACGCTAGCTTTTTGAGCTTGTGGGCCAGTTTCCTGTCGGTTGGCAGGATCCCCTGAGCCAGGTATCCTATGAAAGGAACCCGCCAATCTTCTGCAATAAACACCGCGTAGCTTTCTTCTTTATCAATTGCCAAACGACATTCCTGGCATTTCCCCTGTATGATTGCTGCTTCCTTGTCCATATCTGGCCAGTAATACCCCATGCGTTGCATCCTTCTGTATAGGCTGACCTTTCCTGCAACTCCGCATGCTTGGGCATGCAATTCTTCTAGTTTCGACTTTCCTTCCTTCTTGGCGATACATCTGGATAATATTCCTCCTGGCAGCCTTCTGTACAATTCCCCTTCTATCTGAGTGTAATCCATTAGTTCTTTGATGTTCCCTCTAGGGCCTACTTCTTTCATCTGTTCTTTGACTTCATCCCTCCAGTCCCACTGTTTGGACTTTTCGGGGTACATTCCTTGGAGGATCCTTACAATAGAATGTTCCTGCCTTCCTATTTTTATCAGCGTATCCCTCCCATGAAATGGTATTTGGGATCCCAGGGTGGCGAGCGCATCAGCAAACCTGTTTTCACTTCTTTGAGTGTACTTTATGCTGAAAGTTTGAAATTCCATCTCCAGCCTTTGTGCCCAAGTCTTGTAGGCTGCTAAGCTTTGTTCTCGTAGGCTGCTAAGCTTTGTTCTCGTAATGTAAAGTCACCTTTCACTTGGGAGACTACAAGATTGGAATCTCCCAATACTCTCATATGTTTCACTCCTATGCTGAGTGCTATAGTCAACCCAGTTAAGTATGCCTCATATTCAGCTGCATTATTAGAGCATGAGAATCCAAGCTTGAAAGACAGGGGCATGATATCCCCATTTTCACAGCTTAGTACAATTCCTACCCCATTTGAAGTTGCTGTAGCCGACCCGTCAAACCTCATGGTCCATTTCTTCCCTGGGATCTCCATCACTGCTACCTCACCAGGGATTTCTTCGTTCAGCGGGCCTTCTTCCTTTCCTGGGAATTGAGCTAGCAAATCTGCTATGGCCTGGCTCTTGACAGCCTTGGGAGTTCTTATACCTATATCATATTGTGAGAGCAACATTAGCCATTGTGCTATCCTTCCTGTGAGAAGGGGCTGGTGCAGGAGTGCTTTTATGGGGTGGGACTTGGTTACCAAGAGGATTTGGTGAGCTAAGAAGTACCTCTTCAACCTCTGGGATGCATAAATGATCACTAGGCAGGCTTTTTCTATTCTGGGGTACATGGTCTCGGTATCCTTGAGTGTTCTGCTTACATAATATATGGGCTGCTCATTTCCTTGGTCATCTTCTTGTGCCAGCAAAGCTCCTATTGCCTGAGAGTTTGATGCTAAGTATAGCAACAGGGGTCGCCCACGTACTGGTGCCTGGAGGGTGGGCAGATGATTCATAATGCCCTGAATTCTTTGAAAAGCTTCCTGTTGCTCCGTCCCCCAGGTAAATTCATTCCCCTTTTTCAATAGTTTGGATAGGCCTACTGTAGCTGAGGCTAAACCAGGCACAAACCTCCTAATATAGGAGACCCTTCCCAGGAAGTTTTTGAGTTACCTAACGGTAGTTGGTCTTCTCATCGTGGCAATAGCTGTGGCCTTGGCTGGATCCACGCTTATGACTTTGTGATGTACCAAGAACCCAAGGAACTTTCCAGCAGACACTCCAAAGGCGCACTTCATGGGGTTCATACGTAACTTGTACTTCCTGCATCTTTCAAAGACTTGCTCAAGTACTTGGAAATGTCCTGTTCTGGTTTTTGACTTGACCACAATATCATCTACATAATCTTCCATCTCCTCATGCATCATGTCATGGAAAATGGCTGTCATGGTCCGCTGATACGTAGCCCCCGCATTTTTGAGGCCAAAGGGTATTACAGTGTAGTAAAAGTTCCCAATCGGAGTTCTGAATGCCGTCTTTTCTGCATCTTTGGCTGCCATGTGGATTTGGTTGTATCCACTGTACCCATCCATAAATGAGAACATTGAGTTTCCTGCAGTTAAATCTACAAGGAGGTCGATATTGGGCAAGGGGAACTCGTCTTTAGGACATGCCTTGTTCAAGTTGCAAAAGTCTACACAGCAACGGATCTGACCATTTTTCTTCTTCACAGGTACAATGTTGGAAAGCTATTTTGGGTGTTGGATGGGTTTGATAAAACCAGCTGTTAGCAATTTCTTGACCTCTTGAACTATTTGAGCTTCTACCTCAGTGTGGAAGACCCTAGCTGGTTGGACTACTGGCCTCATCCCTGGGTCCACATTAAGAGAACAGACTACCAACTCTGAGTCTAGACCAGGCATCTCATCATAGGTCCATGCAAACACATCTCTGTATTTTTGAAGCAAGGTTACCAGTTCTTCTCTTTCTTGAGCCACCAATTGACTGCTAATGAAGACAGGTTTTCGGGATCCTAGTTCTGTCCCCAAGTCTATTTCCTTTAATTCTTCCTCAGGCTGAATCTGGGCCTCCTTAACTGGTTCTTCTGGGATTTCTTCTTGGGCCATCATGCAGCTTGGTGGTCCGGGACCTTCCTGCACAATGCATTCGGGTCCCGCGCACCTTCACAAACGATAGATTAGCCTTCCCCCAGGTTCCCGCACCACCACACATTCTCGGGATCCTGAAGAGCTGGGCTCCCTCTTTTGTCTTTTCCTTTCTAGAAGGTTCTTCAGATCACGGGTGCCCCTCCCTCCTTCTTCTTCTTCTAGGATAGGTGCCCCTGGGGTCCCCGGGACGGGGTTCTCATCATCTGGCCCCAACTCATCGTAAAACATTATTTCTGCAAAGTTCACTTCTCCCTGGCTGAAAGGATTATGGTTGGCAGAGATCCTTATGGGCCTCCCATTCAGTCTCCCTTTAATGTATTGATGGAACGTGGATGGAATAAGGTGATGTTTATGAAGCCACGGGCGTCCCAGCAACACGTGATAAGAAACTTCTGCATTAATCACATGAAACCTTGTCAGAGCTACTATTGGCCCCACCCTTAAGGCTAACTGCACGTATCCTTCTGTTGATTCTACCGATCCTCCAAATCCTGTTATTTCCATGGGAGCCCCCAGGATCCTTCTGTCAACTAAGCCAACAACTTCTAGGGTACTTAAGGCTATGAGGTTGAGTGATGCCCTCGTATCCACCAGTGCTCTTCTGACTTGAACGCCGTTTATGGTGGCCATGAGATAAAGGGGTCTACGGTGGTCTGGGTGCTCAATCTCCATGTCTTCATCAGTGAAGGTTATTGCACTGGTTGTTTCCAAGAAAGCTCGACTAGCATGTGACTCAGCTGTAAAGCATTCCATCCTTGAATCTGCTACTATGCTCATGAGAGACTTTGTGGCCACCTTTCTTACTTCTGGTCCGAATCCTAATTGATTGAATAGTGACCTGAACTTAGGATTCTTCTGGAGGGTTCTGACTGTGCTCGGGTGGAAGGATCCTTCAGATTCTCCTGCTTTGGCCGGGTTCCCATGTATTACTACTACTACCACCCCTTTTCCTTTGTGGTTAGGCAAGAGATTCCTCTGCACTTCTGGCTCCTTCTGAGTGAGCTCCCAGGTTCCTTCTCTCAACTTTTTGTGGAAGAGTCTGCGAAGGGTCCAGCAGTCCTTGGTGGAGTGCTTCACATAATTATGGATTCTGCAAAATAAAGGATTCTTCCTTTCTTCTTCAGTTGGTGGCCTGGACACAGTGAATGGCCTGACAACCCCATCTCCAATCCATTTGTCTAGGACATGGCTTAACTCCTCAGCTGTACATGGGATCACTAGTGGTTCCTCAAACACCTTCCCATCTGGTCTCTTCCTTTTCTCTCCTGCTGATGCTATCATAGCTTGGGACGCGGGCAGCCTTTTTGTTCTCATGGTTTGCGCCGTCCTTCTGGTTCTCTGTAGCAGGTCAGCAAACTGTGTGATACATAAATTTTCAAGGTTGAGCCTGTAATCAAAAAGCATGTTGGCTATACAGGTTTCCACGAGCTCCTTTTCTTCATGGTCTCTATAGCAGTCTAGGGACACATCTTCGAATCTTTTAATGAATTGAACAGGATCTTCTCCAGGTCTCTGCCTCACCATTTGCAGGTTCTGGAAAGTGATTTTGTCTTCACCAGGGTAATATTTGGCGCAAAATTTTTCCATCATCTCATCCCAGGTTTTGATGGACTCGGGTCTCAGCGTGGTGTACCAAGTGTATGCCCTATCCACTAAAGATTTGGTGAATTCCCTTAGACATAATTCTTTGTCTCCTGCATAAGGGCCCATAGTGTGGACAAACCTACTCACATGTTCCACGGCACTTCCATTCCTCCCATCGAAAGGATGGAACTTTGGGGGTTCGTACCCCTTAGGGTATGGTTTGCCAAGAAGTTCTGGAGGAAACGGGGGATCCCGAGAGAATTGCTTGGGGATTCCTAAGAGTTTTTCCCTTTCTTGCTCCAGGAGGGCATTGACGTCTGCCAGTGTCAAGTACTGAGGGTTGGCTCTTCCTCCCACTACTGACCCTCCTTCTGGCTGCGTCCCATCTTGGTGGCCAGTAGGGGGAATATTGTCTCGAATTTCCTGTGTCCTGCCTTCTTTGAGAAGACAAACTTCTTACTCCAGATCCTTTAACATTGTTGTCATCCTGGCCATTAGGTCTGGTTCCTGCCTTGCGTGTCTTTGTTCTGACACAACCTCCTGTTCTACCAAGGGTATCCCACCTCCTTGCCTGGAGACTTCCTCGTTTTCTCCTACGGGCTCAGAGACCGTAGATGGCACATTAGTTCCTTTGCTGTTTCTTTGTCTTGGAGGCATTCTCTGTGAAGGGTTACTTCTTCCTTCTTCTTTGCCCAGTCCCTAGTGGAGTCACCAAAATGTGAGAGTGTCTTTTTCGTGACACTCAGGCCCAAGGATCCCGGGCTTGAATGAAAATGAAGGATTTGGTGGACCGGGCCTTGACTCATCGCAGCTAACGAGCAATTTAAGAATCAAGTGAATGCAGAGAATACTCCTGACAATATAAAGAAAAATGACAAACAAGGATATCGAAGAGTGTCAAAAATTAACAACGTAAGTTCAGAAGGAAAGAAACAGGATTAGCAAGACGATAAAAAAAAAAAAAAGTGCTATGGGGATCCTGGGAATTATGAAGCAGTGTTTCATTAATACATTATCTGTTTGATTACAGAAAGCTCACTAGGACGTGATACAAGGTCCAATCAAGCTCAAAAATTATAGTCTTGAATGGCTATTTTAGCCTTCAAAACTTGCAAAGTTTGATTCTCGTTGAATCCGAGTATGTGCAATAGTGGCCTTTACAGGATACCGGGAAGCAATATTTGTTTTTCCCTTAGTATTTTTCTTTCTGCACAGATTTTTCTGATAGTTTTTCCCAGAGAATTTCTTCTTTCTTGTGTTTCTTTCTTTTTTTTCTCGCCGCCTTTTTCACAACCCATCCCCTCCTTTTATAATGGAGTTTTCTAGGCTTCCCGGGGAACCGTTGGTTCCCCTGTTTTGTTCTTTTGCAAACAGAGCATGTCCTGTCCCCATCGTCTCGGTAAGTCCCTTTTCCGTTTTCTCTCATTCTTTCCTTCTCTCGGTTCTGGTTCTTTTGAAAGCTTCTAGTTGGCCTTCCTCTTCGGGACGTGCTGAGGTATGCCCTTCTCGGCATCCCCATTTCTGGCGTCTTCCTCTTTTCCCTTTTCTTTCCTATTTGGGCGGAATCCTGTTTTGCCATTTTTGAAAGTCGTTTGTTATCGTTCTTCTTCCCTGTCCTGGTTCCCCGAGGCCTTTTCTGTCTGTGCCATGAGAGGTCGCTTGCGTTTTTGTTTTTGTTTCTTGTTTTCTTCTTCTGACTTCTTTCTATCGATCTGTCCCAGTCTTCCTTTTTCTTTGTGCCTGAAGGGATCTGTGCTTATTGATGGTTCCTGAGGATCCTTGCTTCTTTATACTTTGCCGCGGTCTTTTTTTTTTTTTTTTTTTTTTTTTTTTTTTTTTTTTTTTTTTTTTTTTTTCGGATGCTTCTTTCTTTTCTGGGCTTCAGGATCCTCTAGGCCTTTCTTTTATTCCCTCATGGGTCTTCCGTATCTATTACTTTGGGCTTAGCCTGAATTTTTCCTTTTGGGCTTGACTTGTTCTTCTTTTTTGGGCTTATTTCACTATGACCCTTTTTTAGACCTCAACACTTAGTTATTGAGCAAACCACACTAATAAAATGTCATGATATGTCAACCTCACAAACACAAAATGGAAGAACCCGTCAAACTCTAACCACACATAGATCCTTCCCATCCATTAACAGCTAGAACCACAACAAAATGGCTAGATCAAATGTCCTCCCTCTTAGCAATTCACCACCCTAAAAAAAACCCCTCACAACCTATCCAAAAAAAAAAAAAACCCTCACAACTTATATAGCCAAGGAGGGAATCTTGATTGATCTCAATTCAACTTTAATGGCCTGTTTGGAAGTTTAAAAAAGGAGGGGAGTAGAGTAAAGGTAAGGAGAGTAATTCAATTACCTTGTTTGGAAGTTTTTTAAGGAAAGAGGGGGAGGGTTTTGGAGGGGTTTCAACTACCTCTAACCCTTCATTTTTAATTCCCTCAAATTGGAGAGATTTGGAGGGAGAATAGAGTAGATAAATTATTGACCAAATGAATTCTCCAATTTCCCCTTTCTAAATTAACAAAATTACAAACCGATTATATAAATAATCTTTGTTTGTTTCCTGAGAAAATTTAACACTACAAATGACAAATCTTCCCAGTGCTTTCTTACAAACCAAACACAATTTCTACTAAATTTAGTATCTTTACAGTTTCTATCCAATATTTTCTCAGCAACCAAACAGAAAAGAGAAACCCAAAACTGAATACTACATAAAGTCTCTAATTGCATAGATCCAAAGATCCAATACCCAAATCCATAATGTAAGGTTGAATTTAATTAATCATCTTGTTGGCTTTATTCTGTGCCAAATTTTCTTGTAATTTAGCAATTAGTAACCCTGTGTTTAGGTGGAAACCATGTAAGGGTAGTGTGTGTGAGAGTGTGAAGAAATGCTCAAGACTGTGCAATGAAGCAGGGACTTGCGGCTTGCAAGCCTCTAGAAGATGCACGCGAGTGAAGCATGCAGAGAAGTTGAATCGTCATGCCAACTGTAGCGTTACAAGACAAAAAGTCCAGACCGGCCATTCAGTTAACTTGCGGCTTGAACTTGCGACTCAGTCAAGTCGCGAGGCCAAGTCACCAGTTCACTTTGTTATGGAAAAACTGACTCTTCGCATTTCTTTCTCACCCCAGTATAAATACCCCTTATACCCACAAAATATTGAGAGCTTCCAGAGAGAATTTTGAGAGAGAAACCCTAGAGAAAAACAAGATTGACTCGTCCACAATCTTTACATAGTGACCCTTCAAATTCCTCAACTCTCACCCTTTCCATTGTTACATCCTTGAGAGGTTCATTAGCCAAATCCTTTTATCACCATACCCATATCTGTGAGAAGGCTTTTTGGTGCTTAGGAAGCAGTTAGGAAGGGACCAATTCATATTGGTTGATGCTATGGGTTATAGCGGAATCTGGTAAGTCAAAGAAAAAATAGGTTCGGCGTAACCTCGTTGGAGTAGGAGGTTGGAGGGCTTAGGTACACTGAGTAGATTAGGCTTGGAGGGTCTTCTACTGTTCATGTATCTCAACTACATTCTTTAGTGGATTATTTACCGCTTGGAGGGCGGTGGAGAGGTTTTACGCCGAGGGCTTCAGTTTCCTCTTCGATAACACATCGTTGTGTTGTCCTTGTGTTTGCATCTCTCTTCCCTTAATCTTTGCATTTAATTTCTGCTGTGGATGTGATTTTATTTGGTTTAGATTGTTTATCAATTCTATTATATGCTTATGTTCATATTCCGCACATTAATTGTTTGATAATAAGCTTGAATTGATAATTTGGAAATTGGGGGTCTAAACGTTCATAGTGTTTTATACACATTTTGAACATTCACATAAACTAACAGAGCAACGATCACAAAACACAAAATCAGTCACACCTAGTTTCCCACATATTCTCGGCATCCAAACACCCCCACGAAATCGAACCTAAAAAAAAAAAAAAAAAATGAAGACTAACCTCAGTTTCAAGGTACTCAAGAACGACAGAGAGGTAAACCGGAGCTTCGGCACCGACACGCTCGGCATACTTGCCGGCTTTTAAGAACTAGGCGATACGACCCACAGGGAATTGAAGCCCAGCTTTCTGTGACCAAGAAACAGACTTTGAGGACTTTGGTTTGCTTCAGCCACCCTTCATTGAACCTCTTGTGGAACTCATGGTTTTGTTTGGGTTTTGAATTTTTGAATTCATTTTTATTTTTATTATAATTTTTTTAGGTAATTAAAAGTATTTTATAATAGTTAAGAGTAGTTTTATACTTTTATTAGTGGTATTTGATGGAATGAGAATGTTGATTAAAGAATTATTTAATCTAACAAATTAATCATAGACCAATGTTGCAAGTCCATTTTCAAATAGGAGTAAATTTGTCTATTTAAATCATTTACTTTCCTTTCCATCTTAATTTTTAAAACATCCAAATAAGAGGAAGGGTTAATCATTCCCTTCTCCCTTACTAATTTTAAAAACATCCAAACAAGGTGAATGATAACCATTCCTCTCTACTCTCCTCCCCACTACTCTCCTTCCCTCACTCCCCTGTACTCTCCTCCATCTCTAAATTTCCAAACAGGCCATAAATTTCATTCCTTCCCATGTTTGGTTGAGTTAAAAAGGGGGAAGGATGGAAAGCTAGGTAGAAAACATTAACTTTCCCTTACTAGTTGACAATGGGAAACTTTTAACCATTTCATTAATTATTTTTTAGTAAATTTCCTATTCAACAAAAAAGCACACACTATTTTTCTTTAGCAAAAATATCATGTGTGACATCATGAGGTTTAGAGATGGAACTACATTTGGACAGAGGGGGGCTATGCCCCCCCCCCCCTCCCCCCCTTCCCCAAAAAATTTTAAAAATTTGACTTTTGTATGCATATAAACAAAAATTTTAAAATATGATCCCAAAATTTATATACCCCCCCCCCCCCCTAAAATATTGACAAATTGATTCATGAAACCCAAATAAAATATATATATATATAACCTACTCTTTGCCCAGTTGTCCCAAAAAAAAAAAAAAATTTCAGACAAACCAATAAAAAAAAATCACAAATCTAGATAACAAGAATACCCTTTAGGCAATATAGCATATCAGACTCTTCCTTCTCTAATTTGACCTCTCTTCTTTGAAATCTTTCATCAGTCCCCTCTTTCTGCTCTATCTAAGATTTGTTGTGTGACCCTGTGAGGTAGATCCTTTGCCAATTTTTAATTTTTATGAGGATGAAAGCACTCTAGGTCTTTTTTTTTTCGCAGATCACTACTCTAGTCTATGTCTCCCCTCTCTTAAATGCTAGTAACTCATAGTGTGTGAACTTGTAGCTATCCTTTTCATAAATAAAATAAAATAAAATATTTGTGTTGGGTTGTGTGAACACTGAACTTCTGATTGCCTAAATGGGAAGAGGGGGTTGTGGCATGCGTTTGCTATAGAGCTAGATGAAATATATATCAATATATATGTTTCAAATTTTGGTTCAAAAGATGAGTAAGAAATGATAAAAGGAGTACTCATTTCACTGTTTATTTAATTAATTTTAAGATACTTCATTATTATTTGCCTATCTTATAAATTCATTGTTCCAAAAATTAGACCCAAACCAAAACAAATAAACATTGATTTTCTCATTATTTACAAGTCAAGAAATTATTTGAATATTACATAGATGTAAAATATATCCTTATAATTCATATAACTTTTATATGATTCGTAGAAAATGAGAAAGTCAACTACAATGTTTGATTTTTTGAAGAATACAAATAAATTAAAAGTCATTACTAATATCCTATTTTCTAAAAATCATTGAACAACGTTTTGAGAAATTGCTATTAATAAAATAAGTATCAGTTCATTGCAACATGTTCATATATCTGTCCATAAATATGGGATTAAGATGTTAATGGACGTTTTGAAATTCAACGAACTTATATTAAGCCTGGCCCCCCCAACTTTGAATCCTAATTCCGTCCTTGATGAGGTTTTATTATATAACTAATTCTTTAAGAATGATTTCATTTAGCATTCCTCCTCATTTTTTTAATTAGTGCCATCATGCCATGTGTCATTCCATACCCCACACAAATATCTAATTAGCTATACAACTGAAATTCTCTCTCTCTCTCTCTCTCTCTCTATATATATATATATATATATATTTTTTTTTTATTTATTGCTATGTTGTACGTGTAACTAATGGGTCTCGATCTCATGACTTTACTCTATATTTTTTTCCCCTCAAGTTTCTCTTCAATAAGTGAATTAATTGATCCATACACTTAGAATTTTTTTTAAATGGAAAATATGTACTATTCTTTTTAAGCTTCCTTTGATTCATTTAAACTTCTATTAAGCAAAATTTTTAAGGAATTATTTATATTCTACAACAAATAAATAATTTTATTTCCTTAGTATAGTTATGGTTCAAAAGGAAGAAGTTCTAGCTACTAGGAGAATCAGGGTAGATCTATATGACACCAAACCAAAGCAGCTTGCTCATCCGGTAGGTAAGAAACAACACAAACCTCAATGTTTTTGTCACTTCTGTGGTGGAGCTAGGTATAATTGCCCAAACTGCTTCAAGTTGCATGCTAGCAGATCACTAAAAAAGTAGTGGTTGATGCTCTCTCTATCCCTCTTGTCAGTCGCCCCATATATCCATATATTATAATAAAACTTTTGGGCATCCACTTAACTGGATTTATACATAGGCAAAATTTGGTATTTAGACTGTTTTTAGAAATTTTTCTGTGAACAGTATACGCGTCAAACTATTTAGTTAGTTGGACTGATTTTAGAACTCGAGTTTGGCAAACTCGAGTTCCAGCCCAAAATTCAAACTATAGTTGCTTTTTTTTTTAGTGGCGTTTGTCAAAAACACCACTATATGTACCCTATAGTGGCGTTTTCTATAAACGCTGCTATAGGCACTAAAAAAACGCCGCTATAGTGTTTGCTTTCCAGCCCAAAGTCGAGTTTGGCAAACTCGAGTTCCAAAATCAGTCCAACTAACTAAATAGTTTGACGCGCATACTATTCACAAAATTTTTTTCTAAAAACAATCTAAATACCAAATTTTGCCCATATAAATATCTTACCTAGCAAAAAAAAAAATCCAACACAAATAATGGCATTATGCAATATAAATGACTTGCGGATGTATAAATGTCAAGTATGTAAAATAACGAGTTGAATTGATAAAGTTTCAGAATAAAAGGTGTCTAGCATGTGTTATTCCAGTTATTCCAAGTTCCTAGACTAATGTGTTGCCAACATTTTATTCAAAGTTGTAATAGTCTAAGATTTTGTCATAGATATAGGATGAATTCCATGAGAAGAAAATAGAGTACTCTTCATTTAACCTCTTTACTTGGCAAAACTTTTAATAATTTGCTTAATTATTTTTAGTATTTTTTTTTTCTACTCAGCAAAACAATAAAAATTTTCTTTTATGGCAGAATATTAATTTATTATCATGCGTTTAAAGAAGTGTATGCAATAATAAAGGGCATGTGAGTTCACGTGCCAGAATAACAAACAACATGAAGAGAAGATGCATGACTCTGAATATTGGGAAAGGGTAGTGCGTAGCGAAATGAAGGCATTTAAGTTCAACAGCGCGCAAATTGAGATGGGAAGAAAAGAATACGAAATTTCAGTGTAATCCATCTCAAAGGACAACCAGAAATTCCTTAAAATTCTTTCCCTCTTCCAACTCTGAATTTGCTGCATAAATATATTCCTTACGTGCTTTCACTCTGTGTTTTCTTCCCACAAAAGGAGCCAAAGAATGTTCCTTCTCCTCCTCCCCATACCTTTCACTCTCTCTCACAATAACTTCCCTATAAATACATCAACCAAAAACCACTTTCTGAATTCAAGAGAATATATTGTATTTCTTTAGTTTTGGCAAAAAATGGCTTCTGAACAAGTCCTCAAGCGATCAGATATTATTGCAGAGAGCATGCCTGATGCATTGAAGCAGAGCCGCTATCATATGAAGAGATGCTTTGCTAGGTAATCTTTCATATATGATTCTAAAAAAGCTACAACTTCTTCTTCTTCTTTTATTTTTATATTTTTACCATATCTACCTAATCTCAACTATGTGGGGGGAAAAGATCGGGGTTCAAGTTTTCATGAGAGGGCTTCACATACATATACACTTGGATTAAGTTAGAGTAAAATTTCAGTTTTGTTAAAAAAATGTTCATTATTTATATTAAAAATAACAATATTAACCGTTGAAATCAATTGGGTAGGTAAAAAAAGGGTGTATATATTGATTATTGAACCATGCAAAAAAAGAAAAGAAAATGATCTTTATTTCCTTGTGGTGTTAAAAAAGTTTTGTTGCAATGGGAAAACGGTTAATGAAACGGCAACACACAATGGAGGAAGTGGAGAAATCAATAGAAGACAAGCACGAAAGAAGCAAGGTGTTGGAGGGTTTACTTGGTTACATCCTGAATTCTACTCAGGTTTCTTTTATATCAACTCTCTCTTTCAGGCACATACGCTCAACCACAGCCAACAGGGTCTCTTAACTTTTTTCATCTATATGCAGGAAGCAGCTGTCGTTCCGCCATATGTAGCTTTAGCTGTGAGACCCAATCCTGGATTCTGGGAATTCGTTAAGGTGAACGCCAACGATCTCACAGTGGATTCTATCTCTGCTTCGGAATACTTGAAATTTAAAGAAACCATCTTTGATGAGAACTGGTAATTAATTGTTAGAAAAATGGTTGAGTGATTATATTCATAAGTCAAAAGTATAGTCTTAAATTTTTATATATATATGAACAAAATGGTATACCATGTTGTTGCTCAAAATATTTTAGAACATGATTAATTTGATGTGCAGGGCGAACGATGAAAATGCATTGGAAATAGATTTTGGAGCCATTGACTTCTCCACTCCCCGAATGACCCTTCCCTCCTCTATCGGAAATGGGGCCAACTTCATCTCGACGTTCATGACCTCAAGGCTACATGGGAAGTGCGGTTCCGAAAAGTTGTTGCTAGAGTACTTACAAGCTTTAAATCATCATGGAGAGGTACAAACATAGCACACATATATGCACTCGTGGAAAGCAATGTACTACGTATTTGTGGAAAAGATTGTAATAGAAACTAAACCGTGATTATGCATGCTGTTCCAATTTTGCAGAATCTTATCATAAATGCAAATCTGGATACAGTGGCTAAGCTTCAAGATGCCCTGGTTAAAGCTGAATTATTCGTCTCCGCATTCCCGAAAGACACACCCTATCAGAATTTTGAGCAGAGGTCACTGTCATTTCTGGTTTTTTTTTTTTTTTTTTTTGTTCCCACCCCCCCCCCCCAAAAAAAAAAAAAAAAAAAAAAATCCATGGATAGGTTGACATTGGATAGTAAACTTTTTTCTATCAGGTTTAAAGATTGGGGATTTGAGAAAGGATGGGGGAATACAGCAGAAAGGGTTAAGGAGACAATAAGGCTACTTTCTGAGGTACTCCAAGCACCGGACCCAGCAAAATTGGAGTTACTCTTTAGCAGGCTGCCCACCATATTCAATGTTGTAATCTTCTCTCCTCATGGCTACTTTGGGCAGTCAGATGTCCTTGGATTGCCGGATACTGGGGGCCAGGTTTATAATGCATCCAATCATCATTATTCAATAACAATGCTAATGTATTATTTAGTTTAAAATCTTGTAAAGGTAAAACCTTGACTAAGGTTATTATGTTGCTGTTAATTTAAAATAGGTGGTTTATATTCTTGATCAAGTAAGATCTCTAGAGGAGGAATTGCTTCTCAGAATTAAGCAGCAAGGCCTTGTTGTGAAACCTCAGATTCTTGTGGTAAGCTATTAACAATTACAAATGATTGTAATCAATAATTTGATGAAAGGATCAAATTTTAGTATAGTGTTAAATTTTCTTAACTTTTATTATTTTACAGGTAACAAGGCTTATACCAGATGCTCGAGGGACAAAGTGCGACCAGGAGTTGGAGCCTATTGTCAACACTAAGCACTCTCACATTCTTAGAGTCCCATTTAAGACACAGGATGGGGTTCTCCGCCAATGGGTTTCTCGTTTTGATATTTACCCTTACCTTGAGAGATTTGCCGAGGCATATTTGCAATCAATCTATCATTTATTCCATCGAACTTTTATTTTCCAAATAAAATTTCTTATTCTTGTCTTCTCTCCCTTTTCTTCTCATCACTAGGATGCTACTGCTAAGATCCTTGAACACATGGAACGCAAACCGGATCTCATTATTGGGAACTACAGTGATGGAAACTTGGTTGCATCTTTGATGGCTAGCAAACTTGGAATTACTCAGGTTTAGTCCATCTTTTGTTTGATTTTATTTTGCAGATTTTGTCTTCTATATACAAACTAAACAAACATAACCTTGTCTAGTTTAGAAACACTAGATCAAGTTTGAACTTTTGATTCATTTATGCCTTACTTTAAGCGTCTTGTGGCATGTCTTACACTAAATCTGAACTTTGACATGTTCAAAACCCAGGCAACTATTGCTCATGCCCTGGAAAAAACCAAGTATGAAGATTCAGGTGCCAAATGGAAGGAATTAGAAACCAAGTACCACTTTTCATGTCAGTTCACGGCTGACATAATCTCAATGAACGCAACTGATTTCATCATAACAAGCACATATCAAGAAATTGCAGGAAGGTGAGACTTTCATATTACCATCTTGAATATAAACACACGGCTAAGTACTACTGTGACTGTTATGTTGTTAACTCAAGAAATGTTTATTCTTCAGCAAGGATAGGCCCGGACAATATGAAAGCCATGAAGCATTTTCCATGCCCGGACTTTATCGGGTGGTCTCAGGCATCAATGTCTTTGATCCAAAGTTCAACATCGCCGCTCCTGGGGCTGATCAATCTGTATACTTCCCCTACTCGGAGAGACAAAGTCGGATAACCTCTTTTCACCCTGCCATTGAAGAACTGCTGTACAGTAAGGAGGATAACAATGAGCACATGTAAGTCTCAGTTCCTTTTATCTTAAGCGCATTACATCACTATAACCAGTATTATTACAATAGTCTAATATTGAAACTAAAATATGCCTGGAACAGAGGATATTTGGCAGACAGGAAGAAACCAATCATCTTTTCAATGGCACGACTGGATACAGTGAAAAACATTTCGGGATTAACTGAATGGTATGGAAAGAACAAAAGGCTGAGAAGTTTGGTAAATCTTGTGATTGTAGCAGGATTTTTTGATCCAACAAAATCGAAGGATAGAGAAGAAATTGCAGAAATCAAAAAGATGCATGCCTTGATAGAGAAATACCAACTTAAGGGCCAGATCAGATGGATAGCAGCTCAAACTGACAGATATCGCAATGGAGAGCTGTACCGCTGTATTGCAGATACAAAGGGTGCTTTTGTGCAGCCTGCACTCTATGAAGCTTTTGGTCTTACAGTCATCGAGGCAATGAACTGTGGATTACCCGCATTTGCAACAAATCAAGGAGGCCCAGCAGAAATTATTATTGATGGGATCTCAGGCTTTCATATTGACCCAAACAATGGTGATGAATCCAGCAATAAGATTGCTGATTTTTTTGAAAAATGCAAGACGGATGCAGAATATTGGAACAGGATGTCAAAAGCTGGACTGCAGCGTATATATGAATGGTAATTATATTATGACTGGATATAGAGAACATGCTGGTGAGTTTTCATTTTCTATATCTGGTTACTTTTGCCTTGCAGCTATACATGGAAGATTTATGCAAACAAGGTGTTGAACATGGGAGCAATCTACGGATTTTGGAGGCAATTGAACAAGGAACAAAAGCTAGCTAAACAAAGATACATTCACATGTTTTACAATCTCCAATTCAGGAATCTGGTGAGTTAGTTTTGAAATTTATTTTTGACATATTCAAATCATAGACAATTAATGAAGTAATATTTAATTTGTCACAGGCAAGCAATGTGCCCATCCCGAGTGATGTACCCCAACAACCAACACGTGCGGCAAAAACTACACCCAAACAATCAGCACCAGCGGCAATAACTGGACCCCAACAACCAAAGCCAGCAGTGATATCTAAACCTCAGCAACCAGTGTCAACATCTAAAATTGAACCTCAGCCAACACCAAAGCATGATGGGTAACTTTAAATATATATATATATATATATATATATATGATAACAATCCCACGGCCATTGTACTGAGTGCCTGATAGTTCATATATGACTTAAACTGAGTTTGATATAATATTAAAACCCATCAAATTACATAGATGATCTCAGGTTAATTGCTGAAACCAAAATGGTCTCAGCATTATATATGCTCATCTTCATAAACTGAAAACAGATTTTCATTCACAGGAATGAAGACCAGAAGCAGCTTGGCCCGCGACAAGCACGCTGCCCTTGGAGTTGGTGGTGCTTCATTCTTGGTTCTCTCTTTGTCTCTTATTACGTCCTAAGGAAGTTTGATTTTCATTCACAAAAATGAAGTGACAAGAATGGTCATTTAAATTCCTTGTTCAATTTGTAAAGGTCTCTTTATAATATAATAATAATAATAATAATAATAATGTTTCTTGTTTCCGTCTGAGACAAGTTCATTGCTTATTCAACGCTTTGCCGGCAATATAATGCGGTGGCCAACTGTACATAGTCCATGGATCGTTCCTCCAATAGATTACTTCTAAATTTTAGTATGATACTTTCGTGCTATATAATACTTACGTGCTATATAATAATAATAATAATAATAATCTTGCCTAGTTTAAGATGCAAACAGATGTGACAGCTGGCGAATAATTTGAGGAGAGAGAACATGATGATGAATAAAAAGAGCCTAACATGGTAAAGGAACCAATCTTTCATGGGGTTAACCTTTTGCTTCACAAATACAACTGGTTGGACTTTATCATGTTGATTAACCATATATTTTCACATCACGTTCTAAGGAAAAAATATCTTAACATCTTGGACCTTTTTCATTATATATATATATATATATATATATATATAACCTTTCTTAAAGGTTCAACATTTAAAGTTTCTGCATCTAATAAAAAAAAAATCTAAAGTTTTAGCATTTGTTGCGAATGGTTTCCTCCGCAAATTGCTCATACTTTGACGCTTAAGTATTGAAATTTGTAAGCTAGTAATAAAGCAAAATAATTTTTTTTTTTTTTTTTTTTTTTGAGAATGTAAGCTTTGAATTTCATTAAAGAAAATTAACTGTAATTGACTAAGAGTACAGAATAAAGGTGTAGAGAAACATCCTCTATCTGCACTAAAAAACCTCAACATGTTGAGCATGTTTAGTTAGGTTGTGAGCAACAAAATTACCAATTCTTCGGACATGAGAGAAAGCAATACTACAATTGGCATCTGTATTGGCTTTGGCTGATGCAAGGATATGGCCAAATGGTGAAAGAGATTCCTCCTCACTGATGGGGTCTTGATCACCATATCAGAGTCACAATTGATATGGTGATCAAACAATTGAGTGAAGAATAACTATAAAATACTATTTAGATAAGTGAAATAAATTTATAATAAACATCGCTATAACAATTAGAGCATCGACATTAGCTGTTGCAAAAGTATGTCATTTTAACACATCAAAAGCCTACTTTATTATTTCAGCACATCATTTTATAATACACCATACATCACACGTTCCATTTTTCAATTCTTCACATTGAAATAATATTTACAACACATTAAAATAATATTTACTTAAAACTCATCCCAATACAAAACAATAAAAATTGTACTTTTTATGAATAGTAGGTTAGGAGAGAATAGATAATATAATAAAATAAAATAAAACAATAAAAATTTTATAATTTATGAACAATACCGTTCCAAATTTGAAACGATACTATTCACCCATATTAAATGTTTTAAAATTTAAAACACTTGATGAGAGAGCTTTTTTAGTGTTTGGTGTGTCAAAAGCTAAATATTTGGCACATCTAATGCTAGTGCTCTTAGAAAGACAGCCACTAATCCACATGTCGTAAATTAAAAAAACTTTTAAAAACAAGTACTCGTAAAATAATAACAACAATACAACTGTACAACACATAGCACACAATATACTTTCTTTTTATTATAAACAACACGCAGTAATAGGGATTAAACTACTTTACTCTTTAAATTTCTTTGATTGGTTCTATTCTAAACTGGAATCTGGAAAGTAAATTGAAGTTCTTTTAGTCTTTAGCAGTAACAATAACTAGATAAACAACGAGAGAGATATACCAGAGGTTGCTGATTTAGACTAGAGTAGGAGGTTGAAGCGAAGCGGACAACCAAGGACTCATGGCGAGACAACTGGTGGCGTAAGAGGCAAGTGCACATCACACACACAATAGAGCAATGCTAGGACCACATAATTGTACACAATTTTGGGCACAACTCACCACGTGGTGAGTTGTGAATGGTAAAGGTGTGATGGTAGAGGTGTGATAGTGAGTTCATATGGGTTCACACCTCTACTACTCATAACTCGCCATGTGGTGAGTTGTGCCCAAAGTTTTGTACAATTATGTGGCACTAAAATTTTCCCACACAATAATGTAGAAAGATTTGTTTTTTCCTTTTTTTGGTTAATCTCTAGTGATTTGGAATATGTTTAAGGATAATTGGATTTTGTTAGTATTTGGAGAGCCACGGGTTGAGGGATGGACTATCTGATGGGTATATTTTTTTTATTGGTTTGTTTTGTAACAATTTATGTTTTTGGATTTTTCTGGATTACTTCAATTTTTTGATGGGTTAATTAATGATTATAAATATTTATTGTAAAATTTATATATTTAGAGATCAAATCTCACAATTTGAGGGGGATAGGGGGGGAATAAAAAAAAATTTATTTAAAATTTTGATTTAATAACCTACACAGGCTACTATTAATGGAAAATTCAAAAAGTTAAGGGGTTGTTGGGGGGGGGGGGCCTTTGCCCCTCCCTAGCTCCGCCATTGCGCCACTATGTCCAAAGGCCCTCTCACCTAATTTCTCCATTATATGCAGTTTCCCTTTTGAGTTTAAATTCAATCAAGTCCAATCTTAACATGGCACATCTGCATTTTATAAGTTGCAAAATAGGTTGTTCCACACACAATTAGTCCTTACAAACACACTAAATCACAAATCTGCTTCTAGCTCTCTCTCACGGATTCGACCAACCACCTTGCTCTGTCCATCACCGATAGTCTTTGGCTTTCCTGGCACCAAGTTTTGCCCCACCCCTAACCTAAATTCTTCTAAAACTCTCTCTCTCTCTCTCTGAGCTTTTTACCATAGTCCATAGATGTCACTTTCAATTTGTGTCTCTCTCTCTCTCTTCTCAGCTTTTTACCATAGTCCATAGATGTCACTTTCAGTTTGTGTCTCTCTCTTCTCATCTTTTCCTTCTCACTCAATCCTTTCCCTTTCTTTAAGAAAGTGAGAGTGAAGGAAAAATAGATTTTGCAGGACACAGATCTAGTTGTTGAATCGGATCCAAGCAGGGAGACTTAGATGGACTCCACTCAATCCAACTCGGAGATAAAGGGGAAAGAGGCAAAGGAGAAGGTGAATTCAACGGCCGAGCAAGGTCGTTGGCGGCTTGGGGCGGTGACTTAAGTGGCTTGGACATTGAGTGGCTAAGGAAGATATGATTTTGGTAAAAAGAAATATGTTGATTGTGTATGGGTGAGGATTATTATTTAATTTGTATTAAATTGATGTGGCACAATGTAATTGGAGGGTGTAAAATAGGGGTTTTACACCACATCTAGACATAATATGCACTCTTCACTTTTATATGAATGACAAATGGAGGAACTTCAATGAAAATAAAGCCACTAATTTAGTGAAGCCATAGGTAATTCTTTATCATTTGTTTCCAAGGATAGAGAGCTTTTTTTTTTTAGTTATCTTGGGAGTGTTGAGAGACAATTTTTCCCATATGCCACATTTCCCAACCTCATTGGATCTCATTTACCTAATCACTAAAAATACACAAATACCCGTCATAAATTATTTTGGGCCGCTAAAAATTATCTCATACTTCACTACAGAATTGGGCCAAAAACCCATCATTACAAAAAAGTCCAAAAGCCCCAATCTCTACCTCATTTTATCTCACTATTAGGCCAAGACCAAAACTGAGTCCATAATCTCAATTTATATCAAAAGCCCATGGAAAATTATTATCCTAAGCCCATGGTTAAAAGCCCATGACAAAACACATGGTTAAAGCCCATGACAACTATCTCATTTCATTAAAAAAACCTTTGAAAAATTATTGCAAAGGCCTAAGAAGCCACATCAACATGTGTAATTCAAAACAAGTCCAAAGAGCTGGGCCTACTACAAGAGCTTCAATCCATGTGTCAAAGCCAAGAGAAACAACCCACAAATGAAGCCCATGTGTGTAATTGTGAGAGATCATGCCCTTAGCCCACTAAATTTCTTAATTGGGTCAAACCGACATGAACAGGTTGAGTCACATTGGTGACTCCTAGAATGACAGTCTCATATTTTCCCCCTATATCAAGAGTTTACAAGGCATTGATCTTATATACAATCTAAAAATTGCATGGTTTTGGCCCTAGTTATATTGTACAAAATGTACTATTACATAAAGAAGAAACTAGTTTATGAACCCTTGATCTAGGTTTGGAGGCTAAGTTACAAGGTGAGAATGTGTTAGACACCCACATTACCCGATGAAACTAGTCTTCTAGACTATGGTGGCCAATGTCATGTCACATCAATCATACAAATTAATATGTCTATGAGTGCACTGCCTCGTGCTCGCTCATGTTTACTAAAGATCATCCTTGGAATTTTTATTTTATTTTATTTTATTTTATTTTTTTCCTTTTTGGAATCTAGAACTTGTGGTTACAATTAGGGTTGTGCAAACCAGTACCGGAGCCGACAAGACCGACTAGCGTCGACCTTCCTGCACCGCCACTACAACCGACCAATGGAGCCAATGTCGGTGAACGGAATGCGAAGAGAGTTTCGACTCTGGTGCAGTGTAGTAATCGGAGCAGCAAATCCGGAACCGAAGCCTCGTCGAACCGAACCAACCCCTGTTTCAAATGTTTGGAACTTTGGATACAGCGTTGTTTTACCAAGATTTTGTCTTTAAAAAAGCAAAAAGAAAAAAAAAAATACAAACCCATCAATGGTCTCCACCATGTTGCATGCCGCCGTTCTTCTTCTTCTTCCTCTTCTTCGTTTTGCATTGGTTCTTCTTCGTTCTACTATGCACTGGTCTGGTCTTTTATTACTCTTGTAATTTCTAGTTTCTATTGTCTTCTAAAGAGATTAGTACTCTTTTAAAGTTTTAGTATTTTAACGTTTTAACTTTTATGACCCCCACACGTGTCTAGCTTTGGAAATGACAAAAGAAAAGTTTTAAAGAAAAATCCAAGTATTAGATAGATATTACTCTATTTTCCCACCACTGTGTAGGTCTACTTTGTAGGTATAATGGTGTATAATATATATTAATATTTATTTATACTAAAAAAAAATCATTATTAATGCTACGTTTACAATATTTTAACAATAGAAGCTATAAACTATAAACTATAAACTTAGCAATATTTATCATTTTTTTTTAGTAAAATGTTTTTTTTATTATCAATTTTTCAGCACTTGTTTGGACTTTGTAGTGTTACATTGTTACTTTAGTCCCATTGAATTATGAATAGGTTGAAAGGATTTTTTTTATTAAAAAAAAAAAATAGAATTTTTAATGTTTCAAACCAACCAAACCGCACCGCTATAGGTCGAAAAACCGACCCTAATCGGTATGAATCGGTTTTAATTATGAGAAAACCGATCCCTATCGGTTCGGTAACAATTTTGAGAAAAAACCAAGCCAACCAAACTGCGCACACCCCTAGTTACAATGGGGTTGAAAAACCTTCAAGCAACAAGCCGCCTCCTGATGATAGCTCTTTTTCATCAGACCAAGACACCAATTAGTTTTTGGTGTAAACGGGGATTGAACCCCAGATCTTTTATACAACCATCAGAAACTTTACGAGTTGAGTTAACTGGAACCCACAGGGCAACAGCTAATCCCAACTTGGTTGTTCCTATTAATATGCAAGTTAAAGAGTATATGTATTGCGTTGTAAATGTTGGGGAAAACTCTCTACAAAGTTAAATGGAATAAACCAACCTCATATTGGCTTAAACAATACACAGATGGCTTCGTGATGGGATCCAATGGCCTGTTGTGGGGGTCTAATAAAAAACTATGAGGGGCAGTCGGTGGTGGGGTTTGCTAAACCCATTGCTGTTGCCTCTAGCATTGTAGCCAAACTATGGGCCTTAAGAGAAGGCTTATCTTTGTGCATTGAGATTCAGGCTCAGACTCTGGAACTTGAGCTTGATGCAACCCCATCAATTTCCTTATTTTCTAGCAACATTGATTCTAATGGGGACCTGTTTGCCCTTGTTAATGACTGCATCGATCTTCTATTGTAGTTGCCTTAGGTTTGGCTGCTTCACTATTTCAGGGAAGCAAACTTTTGTGCGGACACGTTAGCTAGAATAGGGGAGGGGGCGTCATCTAACTAGTGGCGTTTTTCGCTATGTTGCTCCCTCTTGTTGTCATTCTGTTTTTGCAATTTGATCTTGTATTGCAACAGATTATGTTCTAATGTGCCTGAGGCACTGTTGGTTAGTTTATGAAATATTTCCATATTTAAGAACAACAAAAAAGTTTTCCAAGATATTTTCATTAGTATAATTGCACATCCACATTTTATTCATAACATAGAAGTAGAACGGTTTTGTCCCTTATTGGCGTTTACCACCCGAACACTAGCGTATGCTAGAAGATGAATAACATACACTCCTTTGGGGCTCTAGCCTGAAAATTGGCTTGAGAAGTGGACCAAGGCTTATTTTATGGATTGTTGGGCTTCACATATTGTGTTGATCATTGTGCCATGTAATGCCAAGGACAACATTTTTCACAATGGTTGAAATGGTTTATTGGGGTTTAAACAACTTCACTTTTTTTTTCTTTCTAGAATCTATCATAGATATCACTTTTATTATGCATGAATTACAATTGATAATATTCTTCTAAAAAAAATTACAATAAATCATATGAGTAGTCGTGAAAAATAGTGTCTTTAAACTTATTGAATTGTATTACTTTGCACCATTTTAAGTTACATGACGTTGACTTGGCTACAACTTTTATTCTCAGTCAAAATGACATGCTTCAAAAATAAGTTTCTCAAAAATAAATCACATCCAATTATAGGAATGAAGAATTATTTGTTACTATATAGTAATCAATTATTTGTTAACCAAAGAGTATGTTGCTAATCTTTAATCAAACAGAATTAGTTGATTAATTGTTGTTACTTGTTAATCAAATAAAGAATTACAAGTGAAAGAGAGCAACATGAAAAGGTTTGGTAGACTACTATACCAATAAAGAAGTAGAAATAATAGTAAAATAAAAAACAACATGAAGAAGGGATATAATGGATGTGAGGTTGATGATGTTAGGCATATAATGCGAATAATGAGAAGATGATGAAGAGCAAGAATGGGAGGATATCGAATATCCCGAGGCCAAGAATGACAAGATAATCGATAAGTATGGATCGGCAATATCTAATTATAATTATTTGAATAGGAGGTAGTGATGAGTAGTTGTCATAATGAATTTCCAGGAGGGCATGAATGTGGTTTGAATAAAATATGTCTCATAAAGTAGAAAAGACTATACGAAAAGTTTTTACGTTACTACTATTGTATAAGCAGCAAGACTTTGTAAGCATCCCCCATTGAAGCAAATTATTTATTTATTATTATTATTTATTTTTTTGGCATTTGATTTGATTGAGTCACACCAATTTGCAATTAGTCCTGCAACTCCGCATATAATCCCCGCATCATGTATATATTTAAGTATTTTTAGTTCTTGTAGTCTGCGCCCTGGCAACCAATCAAACTCCCTTCATCTTAGTCTTAGGCAGAGGCATAGCCCTCCCCGAATGAGACTTCCAATTCCCCCACTTTCACTTCTCCAGAATCCAGATATACATCAGGGACCATAATAAATTAATAATGTTAATTAATGTCAATTATCCACTTATTATAATATTTAATTAATACGAAACCACTATCTAATTAATTAATTTAGCAAACTCCAAGCATCAATTGACGAAATAACCGAAAACTGAGGAAGTCTTCTCAAATTCTTACTATTATTTTCAACTTGCATCTCTCTCTCTCAATATTGGAAAATGTTTAAGTTATTACCAAATTTACAACATTAAACATATAAACTAATAAAGAGATGATTCTCAAAAAAAAAAAAAAAAAAAACTAATAAAGAGAAATGCTACATTTACAATGTTTTTGCAACAAATCTTAAGTGGCAGATTGTTATGAGTTGTTATTGGAGGGGTAAAAAAGTGATTTCAATGATAGGTTCAAATTACAACTAATAACAACTAAGCGCATGTAATTTTTTGTGAAAAAATTGTGAATGTATCACTTCTCTTTTTTATTTTTATTTTTTTTTAATAAATGAATGTTTAACTTTAATAAATGAATGTTTAACTTTTTTTTTTAATGATTGGTGACACATTGCATTGTAAGCTACCTATAGTATTTCTAGCATTACTCTTCAATATTTATTACATTTGAGCATCACTCTTCAATATATATTAAATTAGAAAGTACTATTTTTTATTATCACATAATAATAATAAGGAATAAGTTAAAGGATCCTGTAAAGACAAATATTTTTAAAAACTTTTTAAGGTAATTGATATTTTTTTTAAGGGAAATGCTAATTGAGTGCCCTTAAGGCACTGGTTAAGAATCTAATTAAAGAAACTTTTTATGGGAAAAGAAAAAAAAAAATTAATATTTTGACAATTTTTTTCATTTCCTATAAAAGTGATTTCAAAACTTTCATAAAATGAATTGTTAAGAAGTGCCCTAAGGGCACTCGTTAGTATGAACATTTTTTTAATAACTTTTTATATTTTTCATAAAAAATGGTATTAAAAGTTTTGATCAATTAACAAATGCCATAGGTTCATAAAAACAAAATAACAAAAATCATAAGAACAGCCTTTAAACGGAACCTTAATAATAAATGATAAGGTCATATTTATTAAATTTATAGTAAGACTTTTTGTTAAAGTGAGAGTTATTTATTTAAAAATGCATATAATTTAATGCCCCTCAAAAATGAGAGTGGACCTAGTCATATGTGAGACGTTACCTACAAAATTCTAGTGTCCGTTTGGTAAATGCATTTAAAGAACAGTTTTCAGTTTTTAAACAATATTACACATATTTTTATATACTTTTCTACCTTTAAATATTTTCAAAAAATACAAACAAAGTTACTAGAATAATATTATCAAATAGGCATTAGTATTCAATAATTTTCCTAATTGGAAGGAATATTAGAAGAAACAGAAGATAAGTAAAATAGGCAGAGGGTTAACTAAATTAACTTAGGCTATAAGGACTAAAAGAATTGACTTGAGCAATATAAAGAGCACCCACCGGACACGTTGCTAGTCAAAGGAATCAAAATCACCTCACATAACATAAGCAATGACTATGAGCAATTCGGCGGAGAGCTTAAACGAAGACAAGCCATTGATTTCGGGAAACAACAATCATGTCGTCCGGCGGGTTGTTAAGGTCACGCTCTTATTCATGGGAATAGCAGTTTTAGCCTTTGTTATTCACAACAACGCCAATCCTTTTGCCAGCTTTCTGCCTACCTCTTATTATTTCCATCCTCCTCCTGCTCCTCCTCCTTTTTCTGCTGCATCGGCATCGTCGTCATCGTCAGTGAGTTCCCTTTTCTTTCTCAATCTATCTATGTATGTTTGTTATTTCTTAATTACTCTTTGCTAACTATATATGCTATCCATTTTTTTTTTTTTTTGGGGGATAAATTTGATTGTTTGGAAGAAAAGATTTAAGATTAACACGTAATAAGTTGAGCTATAAGACTCCAATTTACATGCTCCGACAAAAAAGAAAAGATATGTTTCATGTTCACTTTTTTTGTTTTTGTTTTGTTTTTAGCACTAGTATTCTGTGTAATATTAGCTAGGATTAATTTTTCTATTCCGTGAATTATTTGAAACCACGGAATAGTTGACACCATTAAAGATCTCTGCTCTTTTATCTTCATTTCTCTCTCTGTCTTGAGGAAACAAATATTCCTTTCATAGTACAGAACATTGAACGGTGACAAAAAATAGTGGGTGAGGGAGAAAAGGCACTGAGTGTAAGCAGGTCTAATCAACTGTTTATTTTTTTTGGCTGAACAGGATTTAATGAACTCATAGAATCAAAATCAAACACTAATATGATTAGAAGATTGTCCAACGATTATATGTACTTTTTTTCTTTGGTGTGTAAATCGATTATAAATATAAGTATCACTGTTAAGTCTTATTTTAGTTTTATTAATTTATTTATTTTTCTCCATATCGTAAAAGTGAAACCCTTTTAGCTTTTATTTTTTGGCTGTGGAAAATCCTTAATGGAGATTAGGAAAGCTGTTCGTATCTAGAAATATGGGAGAAACACGATTTATGACGTGAGAGAGACTTTTTTTTTTTTTTTTTTAAAGAAGAAAATGTATAATTTCATAGACACGAGAAAAGGAGTACAACAGGGACCGAAGCCTGCAAGATCAACCAAGGCCTGATTGAATCAGGTGATCTAAAAAGGGTGGAGTAACACCCTTCCATGCATTGCTGGCATGATTACATTTGACAAACTGGACAAACTCATGGGCGGCCTGTTTAGAGACATAGCTTTGATTTGTCCAAGAAGAAAATTTTAATTTATAAATAATAAGTTAATTGTTAAAACAGGTGGGATCCATGTGAGTTTCAAACTCTTATTAAAAAATTAAAAAAAAAGGACAAATAGAAAAGTGTTTTTCTTAGTTGTCCATTTTTTTTAAGTAAGGGCTTTTTGGGTATTACGAGAACTTTCATCAAGGTATATCATGTATCTTTTCAGATCTTCCTCCTTGTTCTTCTTTATTTGTTTTTAGAGAATCAGGTCTTCCTGCCCTTGAGCGTAAAAAAGAGAGAGAGAGAGAGAGAGAGAGAAGGGACAATGGTGTGATTTTATCTTGCCAAACTCTTTATTTTCCCCCACCCTCAAAAAAAAAAAAAAATCTTTATTTTCCCTCTTTCAAAAAAAAAAAAAAAAAAAAAAAAAAAAACTCTATTTTGCCTCATATCTCAACCAAAAAATTATATATATATATATATATATATATATTTATATATATATAGTATGTACCCAAGAATGGGATGAATACTACTTTTTATTTTCCAGTTTTTTCTCTTGTCCCATTAAATTCAAGCTTCTCCTTCCAATTAATAATTGGGTCCAGCTGTTATGATAAACTTACAATAAATGTGATTTACTCCCAATTAAAGAAGGGATGAATACTAGTTCATTCCTTTTCAGCTTTTTCTCCTTTCCCTTCAATTTTTTTTCCTTCCTATCATTAAGAACAATGCTTATCTTCAAACTAAATCCGGCTATTAATTTCTTGATATATAGAAAGTTCCTGCTGTTATTAGGGTCTCACAATAGATGTGGTAGTCTAAGAGTTTTTTTTTTTTTCTTTTTTTTTTGATGAGAAGTGTTTTGTAATTTTGTGGCAATACCTGATCTTTTAATTTTTTATGAACAAAACCAAGGTTTATTTAATGAAGAAAGTGAATATGCGTCTTGCTAATGTACAAAATAAAAATATATGTAGAATATAAAATACTTACACGTTTGATTTTGAAGGAATTTTAAAGAGCATGCGATGAGACTTTTCTGAAGAAAAAATTTAGATAAATTTGTTTTGAAGACATGGATTAATAAGAGAGTGTCCTCTCTCTCTCTCTATATATATATATATATATATATTTATAAGAATGAGAGTGTTCTAGTTTGAAGTAATTTTAGGAGGAGTTATAGATATATTTTTACCTAGTTGTTCTTAAGTTTTTTCCTGTAAGGTTTAAGGGTATTTCTGAATTATATAAAAATTCAGTCTAAAGAGAGGAATCCTCTTATAAATGATGTGTATATATATATATATATATATATATATGAATGTGTCTTGCTAATGTACAATATATATATATATATATATATATATGTAGAATATAAAATGAGTGCAAATTGTGTCCGGATGTGGCGTAAAGCATGAGATTTACGCAATTATGCCCTCCAATAAAAGAGCTCCACAACAGCATTTTTCCAAAAACGTTAATACAACTGGCCACACCCAATGACTACTCATCCATACTCCCTTTCACGGACCAACAGTAACTACCACAGCACCACTGCTCCGATTTCCCCCTCATTCTGGCAACGGCAACCCACGGACCAGACAGCGAAACTAGTACAACTTCAGAGATGCCTGACTGAGAGGAGACCCAAAAAATTTCTTAAAATGTACAGACCACCAACAACTACTGCTGCTTTGCTTTCCCCCTCATTCCGGCGACAACGACTCACGGAGCCAACAGATGAGACCCAAAAATTTCCTTCCCACGACAACTAAAACTCACAGATCTAAAGATCCTAAATATCTCTTTTTCCTTTCACATCTTGCACTTCCCACACCCCTCTTCTACTCTCTTAAGTTGGGGATATAGGAAAAACAACAAACAGTTATGAAGAAAAATGAGTAATTATATTTCATAGCAAACGTGAATATCTCTTGAATCATCCATCATTGCAATAAATCAGATCCACACCAACAAATCTTATAAAAAGAAACCACCAAAACAATCTTAAAATGTTAATCTTTGTATGTTTTTCTGCACTTCGTCAACGGTGGCTCTGCCTTTTTTCTACACTAGTGATATCTCTAGCAGCTAGAGATTGAAGGATTTGGTTCTCAGTTGCGTGTGGAAGCTGGGCTTTTGGATTTTTGTGAAATTGGGTTTTAGGAAGAATGATTGTGTGTGACAGATTTATTTCATTGTCCAGTGAAATGCTGACGTGGCTTTTTATTATTAGAGGGCGTAAAGTGTGAGATTTACGCCAAGACCGGACTGAATGTTTTCTCATATAAAATACTTACACGTTTGGTATAAATTAGTAGAGAGTGTTCTATTTTGTAGGGATTTTAAAGAGCATGTGATGAGACTTTTTTTAATTTTTAATTTTAATTTTAATTTTTTGGATAAGTTTGTTTTGAAGACACGGATTAATAGGAGAGTGTCCTATTTTCTTTTCTTTTTTTATAAGAAGGAAAACGTCTTATTTTGTAGACATTTTAGGTAGAGTTAGAGATATATTTTTACGTGGTTGTTCTTAAGGTTTTTCCTTGTAAGGTTTAAAGGTATTTCTGAATCACATAAAAGTTCAATCCAAAGAGATGAATCCTCTTATAAATGGTATATACATACATACATACATACATACATATATATATATATATATATATTCTAAGTCTGGTTTGACCGTCACGCATCCTTGGCGCGTTGGTCACTCCACAAGTATAAATGCTTATGGGGTGTGAGAGAGAAAGAGCTAAGGTTCAAGTCTTCAAAAATGAGTTTTACACACATATACATTTAGATTAGATTATAGTAAAATTTATATCTTGTATAAAAAGAAAGTCTGGTTTGGTCATGTTCACAACCAAAATATTAATAACAAGTTATTGAATTAAATGATGTTTAATATACTACTTATCTAGAAAAACCAAAATTATTTATAATGTCATATTTGTATAATTTAAAATTAATTATTAAATGGAGTATAACATCAAAATTTAATAAATAATAAAAATTACAGAAAAATATTAATAGACTAAAGAAAAAGAAAGTTCAAGATTATAATAAATTGTTGATATTTAAGTAAAAAACTAAAACATAGATAGAAGAAAAGAAGCATTGATTTTTCATAAATTTGTTATAGACGGACTTGAAAAAATTAACAAGGATTGTAGTATTAGTGAAAAAAGGTTTAATATGAATTTTAAAGATAAAAACGTGCATAGGAATTTTAAGAGACATCAATTTTCATTTTCTATCACCCTTTTTCAGTATTCGAGCGTAGAGTGTAGACTAACTGAGGGAGTGAATACAGTATCAATTAAAAAAAAAAAAAAAAAAAAAAAGGAAAGTGCTTTTGAAACGGACCAATGGGAATTGTCTGATTGTATTTTACTGTTTCCTAGCTAAGCATTTTTTGTTTATTTAATATTTATTAGCAATTAGCAAAATATATATAAATATATATATATATATATATATATATATATCAGCAAAACCAATACAAATACTATAATAAGGACTCCAGCTGTGCATCATCAAAAACTATTATAAGTCTACAATAATAAGTCTACAATTTTATAATTGACCTCCTCAAAAACTAGTTTTTTTTTTTTCTTAACCTATTCACTTTACACTTTATTTAATTAAGGATCTTCAATTTTTAAATTTAAAAATGGTCTCACTTAACACCAATTTTATTTACTGTATCAGGAAGTGGGTGATCTTATGTTGGATGGAGTTCTAAAAAATGCATCAATGAAGGACCGAACTGTTATATTGACAACTCTAAATGACGCATGGGCAGAACCAAATTCCGTACTAGATCTCTTTCTCCATAGTTTTCGGATTGGGAACCAAACACAGTGGCTTTTAAATCACTTGGTAATAATATGCTTGGACGATAAGGCATATGCTCGTTGCTTAGCTTCACATCCTCATTGTTATGATCTTCGAAGTAGAGGAGACAATTTTACAAATGAGGCTTTCTTCATGACCCCAAACTACTTAAAGATGATGTGGACAAGGATTGATCTGTTGGCTTCTATTCTTCAGATGGGATACAACTTTGTATTCACGGTACGTACTCAATTTCTGCACCTATCTGCATTATTATTATTATTATTATTATTATTATTATTATTATGTAGAAATCCTGAGTGTCCAAAACAACTAATTTAGTTGAAATTGAAAACTTTTTGCTGGAAGTTCTATAGATAAAGGTAAAAGTTAGCTGAAATAGTATAATAAAACCTATAAATAGTATCAAAAAGTAAAGGTAAAAATTAGTTGAAATAATACAATAGGATCTATAAATAATACAAAAAAGTGAAGTGAAACCCATTAATAATAGCAAAAATAAATTGGTTTTTTAAGCCAATGCCAAACGTAACCCAACGGTTATTTAATTAATAGAAACCAAGATTGGGTTGCATTATAAGTTTTGGAAATTTGTAAAATAACTGTTTTGGATTTATTATTATTATTTTGGATAAGACAGTCTGTTTTGGATGGTTAGGTTTAAGGAAAATTAGATGGTAAAATGTGTATATATCAATACAAATGTGGAAAAAAAAAAAAAAAAATTGAAGAGAAGAAGAAGATAGGTACAGGCATGAATTCATAGCTTTGTTTTCGTTAAGTCTATAGCTAGGATGAAATATGATTAATGGAGCCAAATTCTGATTTGACACTAGTTTGTTTTTAAAATTCCAGGATGCTGATGTTATGTGGTTCCGAGATCCATTTCAACGATTTCATTCAAATGCGGATTTCCAAATTGCTTGTGATAGATATGTAGGGAACCCTGATGATGTAAATAATCTCCCAAATGGAGGGTTTACCTATGTAATATCCAACAATAGGACAATTCCATTTTACAAGTTTTGGTACAAATCGAGAGAAGATTATAAAGGCATGCACGATCAAGATGTTTTCAATAAGATCAAAAGCCACCCGTTCATCAAGAAGATTGGAATAAGAATGAAGTTCCTTGATACTGCCTATTTTGGTGGGTTTTGTGAGCCTAGTAAAGATTTGAACTTAGTCTGTACGATGCATGCTAATTGTTGCATTGGTCAACCCAACAAAGTTCATGACCTTAAGATTTTGCTTGAGGATTGGATCAAATTCACTTCATTGCCCGCAACTACCAGAGCATCATCACCATCCTCATGGACAGTTCCAGATTATTGCAGGTAGTGTTATGCTTTCAAGTGGGGCGTAACACCGCACTATTTTGTCCTTATATATGGCCAATGATCTATTTTGGTCTTAGTTTTTTGTTTGTTTTTTTTTTTTTTTTAATTTATTTATTATTTTATATATATATATATATATATAGATTTATTTTTTTAAAATAATAAAAAATAAATAAAAAGTCTCATTTTTTTTTTTTTTGGGAAATTTAAAATGTTTGTGGTTATTTTACTATTTCTTTATTTTCATTTGTCTTTATCATGAAGGACATCCTTTGGTCACCATAAATGACGCATATTGGAGGCTCAAGAAGGCAAAGCAACGATAATTAATTGCAGGCAATACGTTTGTTGTATAGTTCTCAAAAAAGAAAAATAGAGGTAAATTATTTTATGTTCTAATCATTAAGAAGGTTGCATTAATATTATGCTGTTGTTCAAAAGCTTTACTTATTATTAGAAATTAGCCTCAAACCCGTGCGATGCACGGGAAAGCTATTGAAATGATACACATAATTGTATTTTCTCTAATTTGTTCAAAATGAGGCATGTGCCTTAAAAAAATAGAAAAAAAAAGAAAAGAAAAGAAAGAGATTATTGAAGTAATGAAGTTTGATATAAGTAAGAGCCAATATGCCATAATTTTCATTTTATACAAATTATTACACTGTAATAATTATACATATTAAGCTTGCATTACCACCATGTCAAAATATCAAAGCTTGTATAAGAAAGATTAAGGGCGTCAAAACTTAGAACAACTATTGGTCACATGGCACATCTGACATTCATCCTTTAAGACAATTATATTAATGACATTGTAGTGTTGAATTGGTACATCAATTTATGTCTATGCATAACATCAAGTTTATGTTATTCCCAGTAAACTTTTTTGATATGAAACATTGGCTACACCATACCATATAATCCTTCTAGATGAGGAAATAATTTTAATAATGAAAACTCACATCACATCCCAATAAATATAAAACTAATCTAATTAGTTATTATACATGGCTTCCACTTGTCATGAATGACAATGATCATTTATTGTATACATTGTATCACTGAATGTTGTAGTCTCTTTTTTCACCACAAGACAAGGCAAAGTTAAATCGTGGTCTCAAAGTACAATAAAAAGTGGTTTCCAAGCTCTTGGTAGAGTTCTTCCTTTCCCATGGTGACTTATATGCTCCCAAAAGTGTAGAGCTCACACGCCTTCGGGGAAAAAAATATTATTTATTTCCTCAAAGAAATAGAAAAGAAAATTTCTTCTTAATAAATTAAATAATCTCTTTCTCTAGTTTCACCATTCAAAAGTCGAATTTAGTAAATAATCATATAACCAATTGCTGCACAAAAATAAAACTGGCAACCTCATCTTCATCTAACACATATATTAGGTAACTTTAATACAATGCTTTATTATGTTAATAATGAAAATCTATACAATGCTAACAAAAGAATTATAAAAAAGATAAAGATAAAGATAGAGATAATTTAGTAGAAAGCAAACCCAAAAGTGAAAGGACTTAAAGCAATATCACAGTCAAAGTAAATCGTTTCCTTTCACTTGTGGCTCAATTGACCTGAAATTTCATGGAATTAAATAGCTAAACATAATGATAAGTTATTGAATTACATGCTCTTTCTAAAAAAGAATTTGACTTAAATAATGTAGTATATTTAAGCATATAGTGTCTGAAAAAAGAATTTGACTTTAAGCAACAACAACACCAACAATTATGCAGCTACTTAAGCCTCCAGCAGCAGCACCAACATGAGTTATGCAGCAACTTAAGTTGAGCATTATTGCCACCAATCATGAGCATTGGTTCAGCCATCATAAATCCTGAAAATCAGTCTCATTCTGGTAGAAACCCGAACATAGAAAATCATTGCATCAAATCAAATCTAATCTTTGCCAAACTCAAGGAGAATATTATGCAATAATAAATCATGACAGATCATATTTAACCCCACCCTCTAATTTCATAGTGATTACAAAATTAAGAAAACAATTATAATATATGAAGTACATTACTAATTACATAAAAACAAAAGGAAAATATAAAACAAACTGATACAAACCTAGAGGAGAAAGAAGAAACGGAACAAAGTGGTAGATTTTTAAGTGGGGAGTTTTCCTACATGTTGCAATGGCCTTAATTGCAGAGAAAGGTTTAAACCCTCCTATCATTGACCTTCTTAACCAAAATTCTCAAAAAAGAAACAGTACTAAAGGCAGTTTCATATTCTCAAACACTTCTACCTTTTGCATAACATTGATTTTTTTTTTTTTTTTAGCTACCAAGCATGGTGCTAAAAAACTTTCAAAAACTACAACATGGCTGTACAAATGAACTACAAGCAGTAGGAAGGGGTAATCACAAATTTAAAAATAGTTGATTTCTAAGGACCATGCTATCAATAACTTATCAAGGAAAACTCATAACAAAATGAATTGCATGGTTAACATTGGGAATAAGGCCAAATCTAACTCTAACCTTGGTCCCATAGGCCATAAATTCAATCATGCAGGCCACACCCTGTAATTGTTGAATCAGATCATATAGCTGATTACGTACATACTTTCAGATCAATCCTCACGTGCTCCAATTATACAAATATAAATAACCATATATCTTAGGCAACAAACTTAAGTGGACCTCGAGGCAGCTTGTACAAAACTTGAAGTCTTGAACTTAAGTCCATTATTAGGACCTAACAGTTGCATCTACCGCAGAAATGCCTATGTTGGATAAGTTTGATTGGATCAATTTCAAGCTTAGTTTTTCTTCCAATTAAACACTAACAATCTATTATTAATCCAATAAGTAAGCATTTCATGCACATGCTGATTTGATTTCAAAAAAAGTTCTAGAGAATTACTACAATAAGTAAACCATTTAGCAAAATATTCCGCATAATATAATCTTTTCAAGGCAGGCATTTTATCAAACACACATCATGCATTATTATTGCAACCACTGCTGCATATAATCTTATCAAAAAACTACCTACAAATACATTCAACTCAAAACCCAACAACTAAATCCTTTGGTAGACTAAGTTCTCCAAATTGCATTTGCTAGTACTTCGAATGAAATTTTTGAGGCTGAAAGTATATAGAACACATACAGCACATTAAAACACACACATAAATGAAGGAGAAAAATCTCATAGATCATTTAATCTAAAAATAAGATGTCAAAATCTCAAACACATAAAAGCAGCAAAAGAAACATCACAAATTTATGCATAAAGCCATGCCTTATATGACTTTTAAATAATCCAAATGCAGCAATATTAGAAGCAATTTTAAGGATTATTCCCTACTCTCAGTGGCTTTTGCAACATAAAAATCACAATCAACACATATACATCTCATAAAGAACAAATAACATATTTAGGGGGAAAAAATATCATATTTAATGCACAAATTTAAAAATAAAGAGGAAAACTTACTGTTAGCAGTCCTAGCGAGTCAGTGGTGGGAGGGTACACGTTGGCAAGAAGCTGGCTTGACAGAGGGGTTGACCTTCTTATTTCTATCTCCCTCTCTCTTTATTTATCTCATTTTGTTCTATGTTTAAAGTTTACTAACGGTTATGGGCTCTCATTTTAAGTTTTTATTTTTATTTTTATTTTTTAAATAAAGTGTGGATCGGTAGGTTTTAATGATTAGGAGTGTAGATATTGAAAAATTCAGGTGCTAAGGAAAAGCAATTGTAGTAAATTATAGACAACAGAAACCGTATTTGGGGAAGGAAAAGTATTCGAAGAGGATAATTAACAATGTTATGCTTAAACTTAGGTATATGGTGTTGCAAAGAAGAAGCGGAACAGAATTCTTTCAAATATCCAAAACAAGCAAAACGCTAAGAAAAAACCAAATTGTAACCGAAAAACCTTTATTGAAACCATAAATAACCGAAATGCCTAGATCAAAACAAAGCAAATACCCAAACTACCAAACATAAATCATAGTTATCGCAAGATTTTGGGACAAAATGGGCTTTTGCCCTTTTTGGGAAAATTAATTAGCATTTGGTCATTCTTCCCAAACTAAATAGGAAAATGCCCCTCTTTTGAAAATCGAGTTTCTCAAAATCGAGTTAAAAAAAAAAAAAAAAAATTGGAGCCCTATAGTGACGTTTTTAAGGACCTATAGTGACATTTTAAGAACCTATAGTGACGTTTTATAACTTGATATCCATGAAATCGAGTTATAGGCAATAAAATTGCCTATAACTCGATTTCATGGATATCAAGTTACAAAACACCACTATAGGTCTTTATAAACGTCACTATAGGTTCTTGAAAACGTCACTATAGGGCTTAAATCGATTTTGGAAAACTCGATTTTCAAAAGAGGGGTATTTCCCTATTTAGTTTGGGAAAAAGGGCAAAAGGCTAATTAATTTGCCCAAAAAGGGCAAAAGCCCATTTTGTCCCAAGATTTTGGTTTTTTCTTTTAAAAATTAAAATAAAATTAGAAAACAAAGAAAGGAAAAATAAATAAATAAAAACTCACCCTGTAATAGTGTACCGCCGGTTGAGGGAAGCCAGTTTTTTGGTGGTTAAAGTCCGACGGTGGTGCTGGCCTAAGATGTCTCCCTATCTCCCCTTATGCATACGTTTTTTACATTTCATGCTAAACAGTAGGAAAAACAATGGCAAAACCCATCTATTTTTTGACAGGGGTCAAAGAACAACGGTTGACAATTCAGATTTTAAACAATTTAAAACAAAAACGTATGTATATTGGAGATTTAGTATGATAATTCATAAACTAAATGTAGTGGTGAGAAGTTTCAGAGAAAAAGACAATTTGATGTAAAAAAAGAGTGCTAACCTTTAAAAAATAATGTTGCAGAGAAGAGATAAGGCAGAGCAGCAAATCATATGGCAGTTGCAGTTAACGATTACATTGTCCTCATTAGCTTGAATATGAATATCAAGATCAAGAACTCAGGTAACTAATTCTTTAATATGCAGTAACATAGAGTTTAACAAAATCTTCACTCTAAACTTCAGATTTGGCTAATAAAATCAATCTGTAAAGAAAAAAGCTTGCTAAAACATGCAAATTAGAATCAATTCAAACACAAATACACTAAATGGACAAAATCTAATACGAAGTATAAGATTAGTAGAAGGGAAATCAGACCATCCTAACCTATCAGTTTGTTCCAGCAACTCTTCTTGGAAGTTACCCAAGTGTTGTAATTGACAAAGATCTCAACAAATCTGTAATTTCAATAGAATTACAGGGTCAGAATTAAGCTTTCAGATTTAACTATTAAAATCAAGGGTGACACTCCCAATATCTTCAAAATAGAAGGCAAATATGATAAATTAGGTTTACAAATTAGGTATAAAATATTAAATTATATTTTGCAAATTAACAAAACAAAGCTCACAAACATAATAATAAATGATGCTAAAATACATTCATAACTGATTGTGCATGATGTGTGGAGAGCAAAACTTCATGTTTCTTTGAATTATAAGGTGAAATCCAAAATTAAAACAACCCAAATATACAAATTCAATGTGAGGAGACGAAGGAAGGAAGGAAGACAGAGAGGCTACTGTTAGAAGCCGAAACTAAAGCTGAAACCATAGAATAGGAAGATGAAACCGTGAGTGAAATAGTAGAACAAAAGCTGAAACCGTGAGAATCAAAAAGTGGGGAAGGGGAAGGGACTAAACCTGAAACAATGAAACAAAACGTGCGACTGGGAGACAGGAAGTTGTAACCGTGAAAAAACATCAGGTTTGATAAAGGGAATCAGTTGAAAAGGCTTTGGGTGTGGGCTTGGGCTTTACAGTGGAATTAAATGTAAAAGAAGTGGACTTTAAATTAGAGATAGGGCTGGAAATAATTTTAGTTTTATTAGGATTTTAAAATTGGTAAAATGTATTTTAAAATTAAATTAAAAATTCAGAAAAGATGATGGAAATGACGTGGCTGCTGACGTGGCTTAATGTGAGTGTAGCAACATTAAATGCTACGCTTCAACTTTTAGTAATATATAGATTCAACCAAATGAAATCCACAAAGCTGTTATAGTAGCAGACAACATAGAAGCAGCTTACACTAGAACGGATCATATAAACCATACTCATCTTACTTCAATGGTAGCAATCAAATAAAATTATCAGTTTAAAATTTTAAATAGCTGCCAAAAATTAAACTTATACTCCTACCTCATTAGTCATTACCAAAAAACATTTAATTTTATGTGAACATTCCATAATCCATATGCAGCACAGGTATGGAGTTCTAGATTTTTCTTAGTATGATAATGAATCTCTGATGCTGCTATGATCATAGCCTCAATACAGCTTCTTTACTTTTGATTCTACTAGTATGAACTCTAGCATTCCTCTTTGATCGCATATGGTAAAAACTAAAAGCAGTGGCCGGACCAAGTTGATTAAAAAGACATGTAATTAATTCTCTTAGTCAATTCACAGCCTACTTCATTTTGCTTCATACATTCGAACTTGCTTTTAATTAAGCATTTTTAAGCACTGTTTTGCCAAGCTCTCTTAGAAAAGGAAGCAATCAAAGTATAAATACTCTCTATGTTCGAATACTGCTGCAGCACATATACCGGTTAAGGTTTGGCTCTCTCTCTGTTTGAAACTTTTTGGAAGATTTTGCAAGTGACTGAAAAATATATAAGCTTATAGGAAGATATGCATAATTTATACATAAAACAAAAGTAATGCATGTTTTATTCATTAGAAAAAAAAAAAAAAAAAAATCTATGCAAGATTAAGTTTTATAAATTTCTGTTTCCTCTTTAACATTTTAATATCTTAACTAATTTTTGAAGTTATCGTTTTATATTTTGACATGCTTGTTGAGTTATCAACTTATGATTAGACAATATCAAACATTCCATGCCATATATATTCCAACTCAACCTTGGTCCATATATAGTAGGGCTATAACCATACTTGAGATTAGTAATTCCATATATAGCAGGGCTAAACCCATACTTGAGATTATTACTAATGTTACTGCATTTCACATTACCAACCTGAGAGTGATTTTGTTGGGTTATATATTCACCCCAATTAATTAATCCAATTACTTAAATTGATTCATTAGGGCATGTTTGGTAGATTGTAACAGTAATTACATAGGAATAGAAATAGGTATTACAAAAAATACATGATACTGTAATGTAATACTTATTACTATTTATTTGTTTGATGACAACGCAGTAATAGAACTCTGAAAACAATGGAATGAAAGCATTTTAAATTAAACTTAAGATATATTTTAGGAAATATCTTACTCATATAATTATATTTCCTAAAAAATAATATTTTTTACATTTGAAAGAGAGATTAGTTTTTTTTTTTTTTTTCATAATTGTTATGTGCATATGGAAAGTTTGTTTATTTGAAAATATATTAATTTTATAAATTAATACACCTACTAAGGAATATCTATTACAACTCTTTTAAAGATGTGTTATTTTTTATGATTTTTTATTTTCATAATTGTTATGTGCATATGGAAAGTTTATTTATTTGAAAATATATTAATTTTAGAAATTAATACACATACTAAGAAATAGCTATTACAACTCTGTTAGAGATGAATAGTTATTCATCATTTTAAAGAATAACTATTCATAAGGAATGTTTATTCTCTAAAATAAAAATATAACCAAACTATTGAATAATTAAATCATAGAAATAACTATTATATTACAATGCCTATTACAGTCTACCAAATGCAACATTTGTCAAATTATATGCAAATTAGATTAGGTCAGAATCAAATTACTAAACTAAATTAAAGTGCAGTAGAAAATAGGTTTGACACGGTGATTTGATCATGATAGGAAAAACCCTCGCAGGAAAAAAATCCCACTGAGTGAATCAGGTCACCACTTCTAAAGAACCCACTAATTAAGAATTAAGTAATTACAAGTATAAGAAATCTTACCCCAATCGGAATATCCCAAAGTACCTACCTACAGTAGAACCTACTGACCTATACTAGTATTAGCTCCAATACCCGATTGAATTTGTTTTTGTAGAGACTTCTACTTTGCACAGATCCTAGTATGTGACTAACACCATAAGAACTTGATAATTGTTTAGGATTGGCAGAATTCTTCAATCCGCACTTTGAGGATCTAGAAGCAACTTAGTACAAAACCCTCAAGTGCCCAAAAATTCGTAGTAGCTCCTATTAAGCGTGTATCTCTGTATGTGTATGATAACGACTGTAAAATATAGTTTTTATATGCTCTAGAACCCTAGTACACGAAACCCTAGGAAAGCACTATCATCATTGGCCGAAAACTTATCTGAAATATCAAACTACCCAAAGCTTGATAGATCGAGTGGTGTCAAGATAGGTATCGAGGTTCATTAAATCTTGATAGATTGAAGGGTATCGAGCAAGTGTCGAGATCTGTAGTTCTAGCCTTTCTTGAGCAATTCCTTGAGTGTTCTTATGTCTTCAATAATGCCATTTGTATATCCACTTTAAGGTCTTGAACACAATGAAACTGAGACTTAATAACACATAAAGTGTGTTTTTCTTGGGATATGCCAATTTACAAATATGACTCTTACAACCTCCCCCTTTGGAAATCCGTTACAAAACTAGAAGAGTACATTGAATGTCCTAGAATACATACTGAAGATAACACAAAAAATGACCTACTCTAAATCTTGAACTCTTGAAGAACTTTGCAAGAGGAGAGCTCATTTATGAATATGACTTCATAAACAAGTACATTAAGGCATCGAGTGTAAAATAAGACAAGTTATATAAATATTCAACAAATGCAAGAGATAAAGAAAAGAATAACACATGTGGAATAAAGAAAATACACACACACACACATATATACATACATACATACATACATATATACATACATACATATATATATATATATAGAGAGAGAGAGAGAGAGAGAGAGATTAAATTCTATAAGGATGGGGTGTAAAACCCATATTTTACACCATCCAATAAGTGATTGCCACATTAGCATTTTACTTAAAATTCAATACATCCTACCATACCTAATAACATTTCAATAAATTCCCAATTTGGTTAGATTTATATATGGGTATTAGAATTGATTGAGTGTAATTGTGTTTATTCTTAAATATGTAATAAGATGATATGGCATGTTGGGATTGAAGGGGTAAAATATGGGTTTTACACCACGTCCTTATAGAATTTAATCTCATATGTATATATATATATATATATATATATCTCAAAGTAAGACCAAGTGTATGTCAAAGGTTTACAAAAACAATAAGTACATGAAAACCTCCATACTACATCAAGAATCTTCACTACATCCCTAAAAAATATCCACTAACAACAAGCCTACACCTACTCTACAACTACTCCCCATTTTTGTCATGAGGGACAAAGGTGGATCACTATGAAGGAGTAGCCTCGTTGTCAAAAGCAAAAATATCATCATCATCATCAACATCAAAAGAGGCAACTGGAGAGGCATCACGTAAGGCAAGACTGGCGACAAGTGATGTGTCTAATATGAGTGTTCATTTGATACATCTAATCAACAAGATGTCCTAGATGAGCATCATGTGAAGTCTGCATCTCTTGAATCTCACCAATCTCATCTCGAAAGAGATGCATCTAGTCAAGAATGGCAATGAGAGTAGACTTTACTCCAGAAGGAGCAAATGAAGATGATGGTCGATATGCGTAGGCAGCATCCTTAGCATCATAGAACTTAGTCTCCTCCTACTAGGCTAAGTCTCATCCTCTCTAGGCCGCTTAGCTTTAGCTGTTAGCTGTGAAAAGCTCCTAGAGATAGTTCCCTTCCCAAGGGTACCTATGACATGAAAGTGGCCGGTAGAAGGAAAATTGACACCAAAATGAGTGAGAATATGAGTGATAGTGGTGGGAAATACAAGTTTCTCACAGTTTACAGTATCAAGATGCGTATCTAGAATAGATAGTATCAACTGTGATGGGAAGTCTGTGGATAGACATGCCAGCAAACAATAAAGAAACCAAGCGTAAGTCTCAGTGATAGTGTTATAGTGAGAAATAGGAATAAGGACGAACATCATAATCATGTTTAAAAGCCTAGGGCCTTTAGGAAAAAATTACGAGTAGCCATACTTAGGATATGGCCCTAGGTAGACTGTCATCCACAAAACAAAAAGGCTAGTGCATCACAAGAGAGGGATGCAAGCACTAGTGCTCCAAGGTAGTCAGGGTTCTCTACCCTAGGAACATGATGTACATCAAAGATAAGCTCTTGTGTAATAGAGATACATGTACCTCAAACATGTGTAGTGAACATGGGTACAGAGGTATTGATGGTGTATATGTTGGAGTAAAACTCCTTTATAAACACCTCAAAATAGGTAGCGGGTGGTCCACAAAGGAACTCCCATCAATAAGACTTAAAGGTCTTGCATACCACAATTTCTAATAATTTAGATAGGAGAATCTATAGCTCTATGTGAGGTTGGCGTAGTGAAAATTTCTCCTCAAATGCCTTTCGACATTTGGGATCATAGAACCAGATAACAGAGGGAATAGAAGAAGACTCAGTAGAGGGGGAAATGAGATTGCGTACAGGGACACGCTCTTTTTGGGTGCCATAGGAAGAGTAAAAGAATAAGAAAGGACACATGAGTACACATAAAGATGTGAGAGACTACGCCCCTACCCTTTTTTATGGTGTTGAGCCAAACCCACTTAAATAGGTGGAGTCGTGTTATTGCCTCTCAAAATGGAGGTTCGACTGATTATATTTTCCCCTTTAGATTAAGGAATTTACAATGGATCGCCACTTACTTAATTATTGGAATAAATAAGAAAACCAAAATTAAAAAATTTCTCATTTTATTAATTTGAAATTGAATTTACATTGATTATAGGAAAATTACATGACTTTGGTCCTAGATACAATCTAAAATAAAGTACATGGTTTTGTTTCCTAGTTACAATCTAGAAATTGAAAATTACAAGGATAAACATTGATCTATTAACTCTTGATCTAAGCTCGGAGACTATGTTATAATGTGAGAAGGTGTTAGGCACCCACTTTGTCTAGTGAAACAAGTTTTCTTGACTATGGTGGCCAACATTCATATCACATCATCCAATATGTTATCAATTAATTTGCATGTTGAATTTAATGTGTGTGCATGTGATAAACTCTAATTCCATTTATTAAGCATTTCATTTGGATTAAAAAATAAATTTTAGTGAATGTGTGTGGATTGTGATATTCTAGATTCAAGGATTTGAAAGAATTATTAAACAAACATCTTTTTCATGTTTTTTATGTGGATATAAGATCAAAATGTTATGCATGAACATGTGATGAACAACCAAGAACAAGTGAAGAACACCTAAGAACATTTAAGAACATTCAAACATATTCAAGGGAATTTAAATAATTACTATCATACTTTAATCTTAAATTCTCATCATGGCAACATAAAAAAAAAGTTAGGAAAATGGATTATACCTTCATGCAAGATCCATATGGTGGAGGAGGAGACTCTTGGTAGAGGTCCTAAGGGTGGAGGAAAAGAAGAGATAGGAGAGGAAGAGTGAGTCTCACTCAATACCTTGAGTTTCAAGAAGATCAAGATATGACAAGACTACTCTACTTGACTAGAATTCAAGAGATGAGAAAAGATGGGGGGTTTTGTGTGTCTTGGAATGGAGGAGAGGGGGGGCTTATAGAGTAGTGGTAGGGAAAATATGAACGGAAGGTTATTTAATGAAGGATAACAAAGAATCATGAACCTAGACCTTATTTTAGCCTTTGGAGAAATCTGGAGTATTAAATGTAGAGATTAGTGGAAGTGAGGAGTAAGCAAAATTCGGTTTTCCTGTAGCTATTATAACAGGTTGTAGAGCCAACTTCAAAAAATTATATATTACTCAATTTTGATCAGAATTGTCTCATTCTTGTGCTCAAATTGAAGCCCTGGATGTCTAGTTTCTGAGACAAAAAACTTCATTCACAGCTTCAAAATATTTTGAGAGATATCAACGAAATAGTGAGCAGAGGTCATTTAATTAAAAATAATTTCAGCATAATTAACATTAATAGGTACCAAATTAGTTTCCAATTAACATTAATAGGCTCCAACCATTCCCATTTTAGACTTAATTAGTTCCAAATTTACCCTAATTAAAAAATAATTGCATAAATTACTCATTGAATTATTAATGTTTGACTATTTAATTAATTAAGTGTGTGCAACTTTACTATAAAATATAGTCATAACCAATCAAATTATGACACGTCATTAATCTCAAATTGATTATAATTATAACCAAATGGAATCAATTGTTCATAATCACATATAGTCGGACTCAATTTGTGATAGTGCATCTTGGCTATTAAAACTTGATTTGATAATAACTTTCAATCTAATCGTCCGATTAGAGCTTATGACCAATTGATTTGATTGCTACAACATCAAGACCATTTTGATGAAATGAGATTAAAGATCTAATGACTAGAATCAAGATGCATATTTCTAAGGTGAAATTACCCTTTTACCCTCCATGTGAGGTTAAATGCAGGTTGCGAAATGGGGTGTCAATAGAAATAATGAAAGTGCAATGCATGAAATGCATGAACATGTGTCATGAGTGTTTAGTAACTTCCACAGGGCAAAAAACCATTCCAACACTATAACACAACATAATCAAACACACAATCCTAGAAAATGCATGATAATGTGTAAAAATGCAATAGAGATGCAATGCATGGTAGTATTGGTGATAAACACCAAAACCCATAGCCTAAACATGCAAAATTTCAAAAAACTTCCCCCCCCCCCCCCCCCTCCCACAAACACACAAAAACCTCAAAAAAATTGAATGCATGAAATGAATGAAATTTGAAGAAAAAGAAAGGATTTCGACCACATAATGATGAAATGATGGAGCTAGAAGGTCGAAATTAAGGTTGGAAGGAGAGATTTAGTGGTTTGGGTTGAGAAGGATTGTGAGAGATTGAGGAAAAGCCAGTGAGAGAGAGAGACTTGTCTCATTCTTGTGCTCAAATTGAAGCCCCGGATGTCTAGTTTCTGAGATAATTAACTTTATTCACAAATTCAAAATATTCTGAGAGATATCGACGAAATGGTGAGCAGAGATCATTTGATTAAAAATAATTTCAACATAATTAACACTAATAGGTTCCAAATTAGTTTCCAATTAACATTAATAGGCTCCAACCACTCCCATTTCAGACTTAATTAGTTCCAAATTTACCCTAATTAAAAAATAATTGCATAAATTACTTATTAAATAATTAATGTTTGACTATCTAATTAATTAAGTGTGTGCAACTTTACTATAAAATGTAGTCCTAGCCAATCAAATTATGACATGTCATTAATCTCAAATTGATTATAATTATAACCAATTGGAATCAATTGTTCATAATCACATATAGTCGGACTCAATTTGTGATAGTGCATCTCAGCCATTAAAACTTGATTTGATGATAACTTTCAATCTGATGGTCCGATTAGAGCTTATGACCAATCGATTTAATTGTTACAACATTAAGATCATGTTGGTGAAATGAGATTAAAGATCTAATGACTAGAATCAAGATGCATATTTCTAAGGTGAAATTACCTTATTACCCTCCATGTGAGGTTAAATGCAGGTTGCGAAATGGGGTGTCAACAGAAATAATGAAAGATGCATGAACATGTGTCATGAGTGTTCAGTAACTTCCACAGGGCAAAAAACCATTCCAACACTATAACACAACATAATCAAACACACAATCCTAGAAAATGCATGATAATGTGTAAAAATGCAATAGAGATGCAATGCATGGCAATATTGGTGATAAACACCAAAACCCATAGCCTAAACATGCAAAATTTCACATAACTCCCCCTTCCCCTCACCCCTCCCCCCCCCCCCCCCCCCGGCACACAAAAACCTCAAAATTTTTGAAAATGTAGGTCTAAATGCATGAAATAAATGAAATTTGAAGAAAAAGAAAGGATTTAGACCACATAATGATGAAATGATGGAGTTAGAAGGTTGAAATTAAGGTTGGAAGGCTTGATTTAGTGGTTTGGGCTGCGAAGGATCGTGAGAGATCGAGGAAAAGCCAAGTGAGAGAGAGGGAGAGAGAGAGTTTGAAATGATCTGGCTGAATCCTTATATATATATATATATATATATATATATAGAAAAATGTATCTCGATGGATCGAGGGGCTATTGATGGAAAAAATGCTCGATAGATTGAAAAGGTATCGAGGTACGTATTGAGCAAATAGAAACTTGAAAAAATTTTGTCGATAGATCGAGGAGGTATCAAGATAGCTCTGGAGAAACCCAGAATTCACAATAAGAAGCTCGATGGATTAGCTAGGTATCAAGGAAATGCTTGATAGATTAAGAACGTATTGAGAGGCTTCAAAATAGATTTTTCAAGCATGAACATACATGAAGCATATGCAACCATAAATATTTAACACCTAGAACCAACTCTTAAGAATTTAAACCATGAAAATTTCAAACATCAATCTTGAACAAGCATTGCACTCTTTAGCATACAACACAAAACATTCTATCCAATTTTAATTTAGAAATTAAGTCTAGACAATTTTGCATGCTTTACTAATACATTTATCACTTGAGATGGCCAAATCACACAACTTTGAGCAGGTAACAAGAGTAACAAAGACTTGTGTGAAAACATTTGTAAATAAGCATATGTGACACAAGATGAGAAAAATTGTTATGAAAAAACCATAAACATTCACATCATAATCATACGCATTTGATGAGGACTATCACTTTTAGTATCTGTTTGGATCCACGTTTTGGGTTCACGTTTGCGTTTTCTGCATTTTTTTTCCTAGCGCGTATGAACAGTAACATCACATGGATTCACTGTGCAGGAGACAAAGTGCATTGTTCATGGGTCCCACGGCACTATTCATACATTTAAAATTTATTTTGCTACAGTGTTTTCAGTTTTCAGTTTTTAGTTTTTAATAAAATAAGTTGTATCCAAATGGACCCTTAAGGTACATCCTATAACTCCCACATCTCCTTAAAAATATTTGCAATCATATTTTAAGCATAAGAGATACTTTCGTATATTTTTCTTTTGAGAACAAGATTGCTTTGTGAACAAGGGTATATATATTTTTCTTTTCATTTTGGGCAAGTGTTACACCTTCTCTTAGCACGAATTTTATGAATTGCCCACAGGTGTTCATGATGGATAGATATTAGTGATGAGATGATTATTTATGCATTTCTCTTGGGATTTTTTAGTCATTCTTGTCAAAATGAGTAATATAGACATAGAATATGAATGATAAACTCGTAAGTTAAATTCACAAAATGAACCACATGGCTCATAATGCTCTGTTGTGCATAAAGATGCTCATCTAAGCTACAAATGGTATACAAATTCATTGGCCACCCAAAGGTACACAAATACCAATATACACAAACACATAGTTTTGTATTTTTTAATTTTTATTTTATATAGCAATCAAAAGAAACAAAATCAAACAAACAAGCAAATCTAAAACAACGAAAAGCTAGATTGAATCATAAAACAAAGCAAAAATAGACACAAGAGGAGTTTTGAAAACATATAGGAAGAATTAAGAATTGGACAAGATTATGTAGAATCACTAAGCAGTGTCCTTTTCCTTCCACATGGACTTGTTGGACTATTGGGAGGTAGAGGTTCTCTTTTTTGGAGGTCTAGAAGTTGGTGAGACTCATTGAAATTTGGACAAAAGAGCTTTTATCAACTCACCAAATAGAGGTATATAATCTTGATGAAGATTTTGTCCTCTAGAGTTTGAGACACCATTGTTCTTTTGGCTAGAAAGCCATTTATAACAATTTGGATGAGTGTATCCAGCAACGCCACAATAATGATCGAAATGAGATCTCTTAGGATGAGATTTCTTATTTAAGGAATGATGATGATCCTTCTTAACTTCCTTCTTTAAGAGGTTTCCTTTAGGTGGACCTTCAAGAATAGATTTAACCTTATCAATTTTAGCCTCGATTTTATTATCACCCTTGGTTGCATCGTTTTAAGTTTTACTATTATCACATAGAGGTTGACATTACCACTAACAGATTTAGGAGTAAGAGGAATAGTAGTAAACGAAAGATACCCTAGTCATGTTCTGTCAAAGGAAGAATTTTGAATGCTTAACATCTCATCGACTTTTGCACTTGAAGTCCTTTCCAATTGGGCACGTACTTGTAACGGTTCAACATCTAACTTCTTAGCTTTCTCAGTAAGAAAGTTATTCTCAAATTTAAGGGCACTAATAGTCTAATTTCCCTTGTCAATCTTAGTGGATAAATTTCTTTTTCTATCTCAAAATTGCTCAGCTTCTTCATTGCCACCCTATAGAGCTTTTTATACTTTTCAGAATTTCGATACAGCTTTTCATAGGCTTTCTGAATATCATCTTGGACATCTAGCTTCTCAAGATCGGATTCATCCAACACTTCTTTATCTTCACTAACACATTCAACCTTAATCTCTTTTTCAATAGTAGTAGTGAATGCCATGAGCTTATCTTCCTAATCACTATCTGAATCACTCTTAAGTTTAGTGTCACTTAGAGTAGTAGCTTTGCTTTTGGAATGGACTTGAGATAAATAGGACATTCTTGCTTCATATGACCATATCCTTGGCATCCATAGCACTTTGGTCCAAATGGGATATGAGAGTTTTGACCAACCTCCTTGACTTCATACTTAGGCTTATCTTGAGGTTTGTTAGATATGAAACCAGTCTTCCTACAATTTATGTCTTTCATCTTCACATTGGTATTTTTGATGAACTTCTTGAATTTCCTAGTTATGTAAGCCTTGAACCTGTTTTTTTCATCATTAGATAATTCCTCATTCTCATCATCTCTAACTTGTCCAAGCCTATCTCATTGGTTTAAAGATTTCCCACAAGTTTCGTCATTGGAATTGTATTAATGTCTTTTGACTCTTCAATAGTTTTGGTCTTGGTGTGAAACTTTTCTGGGAGGGACCTAAGAATTTTTCTCACAATCTTAGGTTCAGTAATTCTTTCACCTAGATTGAAGGAGGAATTCACTATATCTTTGAGTTTTAAATAAAACTCATCAAAAGTCTCATCTTCCTCTATCCTAATTTCTTCAATACTACTTGTTAAGCTTTGAAGTTTGGTGTCCTTCACTACCTTGGTCCCTTCATATGTAATCTATAGAATGGTCTAGGCTTCTTTAGCAATTTCAGTAAAGGATATATTCTTGAATTCTTCATTCGTTACAGCATTGTATAGGGCATTCAAGGCTCTGCTATTGAACTTAGCAGCTTTGATCTTCTCATTGTCCTAAATAGGGTTTCAGCAGGTACAGAAAAAAACTTTCATGCATACTTTCCAATATGCGTAGTTAGTACCATCAAACAAATAAGGTATGATTAAGATTGTCCACAATCCATGAGAGTAGGAGTCAATGGATCTCACAGTAAAGATTAAACCCTAATTAGAGTGTGTCTTCTTTGATACAACTTGTTAGGTTATATATTGACCTCAGTTAATTAATCCAATTACCTGAGTTGATTAATTAGTCATATTAAATGCAAATCATATTAGGAACAATCAAATCACCAAACTAAATTAGAGTGCACACGGCGATTTGATCACGATAGGGAAAACCCTCACAGGCAAAAACCTTATTGGGTGAATTGTAGGTTACTAGTCCCAAAGAACCCACTAATCAAGAATCATGCAGTTACAAGTACAAGGATTCTTACCACAACCAAATTATCCCAAAGTACCTACCTACTGACCTATACTAGTAACAGCTCCAATACCCAATTGGACTTGTTCTTGTAGAGACTTCTTCTTTGCACGAATCACAGTACGTAGCTAACACCACAATAACTTGATAATTGTTGTAGCTTTGGCAGAGTTCTTTAATCCACGCTTTGAAAATCTAGAAGCAGTTTGGTACAAAACCCTAACACCTACAAAAAGTCACAGCAGCTCCTATTAAGCATGTATCTTTATATATCTCTTTGTGCGTATGAAGATTTCTATAAAATATAGTTTTTATATGCTCTAGAACCCTAGTACACGAAACCCTCGGAAAGATTTGTCATCATGGGCCAAAAATTGATCTGAAATATCAAAATACACGAAGCTTGATAGATCGAGAGGTGTCGAAAAAGGTATCAAGATTCATTAAATTTCGATAAATCGAAAGGTGTCGAGTAGGTGTCGAGATCTACAGCTCCACCTTTTCTTGAGCAATTCCTTAAGTGTTCTTTTGTCTTCAATAATACCACTGGTATATCCACTTTAATGTTTTCTTGAACATACTAGAAACTAAGACTCAATTGTACATAAATTGCATTTTGTCTCGAGATATGCCAATTTACAAATATGACCCTTACACATTTGAAATAGAGTGTAATGATTTCAAGTCCATGAGTAAGGACAGAGCTAGAAATTTAGTTTATGGGGGCAAGTTATGAACTAGAAAAATTTAGAATTTAAGTATGAAAAAAATAATGCTAAAATTGAGGACCAAATATATTATGAAAAATAAATACAGTGTCCATCTCAACAAAGTATTACTAAAAAAACACACAAAATATATATTTCTTAATACATTTTAAATCAATCATTTATCCAAAATGAATTGATTTTATTTTGAATTATGAAAGTAATCTAGCAAGGTCGTCTCCAAATTGGGTCCAGGTTGGTCACAAGACCATCTTGAGCTGGAAAAAGTAATTATTATTATTATATATAAATTTTGAAAATTTTATGATTTTTTTATCCCTAAAAAATATTTGTGACCACCATAAAATTTTTTAGGCCCAACATAATTAAGGTTTGACAACAAACTTGATTGTAGACTAAGACTAAAACTCCACTCAATACTTTTTATTATTGGATATGAATTTTGACAAATCCACATTCGAATTACATTTTCTTCTTATATTTCACATACTTGCAAAATTTCAAAAAAATTAAAGATCAATAACTTTGTCATCAATCAAATGATTAAATTTTAAGTTTTTATAATTTAAAATTATACATAAAAAATAAGTTTATGGACTGAGTAGTAAATAAGATCTGATTGGCATGAAATTCAACATGTATTTTAAGAATATAAAGAACAAACAATTCAACAGTTATATTTTTAAAATATGTAGCCATGTTAATTTGTCTAGTAAAAGCATGGTTTTTAAACTTGGACCGAACCGTATGGTTTGACCCGATTAACCATGAACCTCTCATCTTTGCGGTTCTTTTACTCTAAGAACCCCTTCATACCAAAAAAGTATGGAATCGCTCGAACTGTGATTGGACAGTACGGTTCTCAAATCTGTGGCCAGTTTTCACGGTTCGCCCGGTTCGTTCTGTTTCAATCAATACTAGCCGAAATTGAAATTTTTTCCGGCAATACTTTGGGATTTTATTCAGATCTGGAACCCAAATGATTTGTAAGGAAAAAAAAAAAAAATAGAGAAGAAGGAGAGGAAGAAGAAGAAGAAAGCACAAATCTAAGTTAAACGAACAAAAAACTCAACTCTCACAGCAGGTAGTTTTCATACAACCGTAAGTCACTTGAAGGTCCTCGGCGAACCACTTCTTTGTTTCATCCTCAGTCCTCACTTCCATATTTCCATATGACTAATTTCTCTTTTGCTTTCTTTTGTACTGACTTTTAGTTTTATGAGCCATCAGCCCAACCATGTGATGGCATTGGAAATACAAAGAAGAGTAGAAATTTGAATGGTGGGAGTTGAAAGTGTCAGACCACATTTCATTTCATTTCAATTTTGAGCCACACTCCACCACGTGACATGTATGTCATGTTTCTCTCTTTTTCTTTCTATCAACGTGTCCTTTTTCTTTTCTTTTTTTTTTTTATAATTATTTTTAGGTTCATATTATAATTATTATACTCTAAAAAAATGTAGTTGTTAATTATTATTATTGGGTAGAAATTTGGGTTTGATATTGATCTATTAGTTGAAACATCTTTAAAAATTATATAGATTTTGACCAATAATATATAAAGAATTATATGTTTCTATATTTAATTGGATTATTTTAGTTAATTTTTCTATTTGTATTAATTTAATATATTTATTTATATTTTAAATTAATTACGACTTCATTATGGACCAAGGTCATCAACATTGGTTCGACCTTGGTCTAATCTTTAAAACCTTGAACCCCTTTCTTTTGCGGTTCATTGAATAGTCCAAGTCTGAAAACCATGAGTGAGAGTTGTAGCCTTAGACTATAACTAAGTTTGTAGCCAAATTTTATCCTTAATTTTGATCCACTTAACAATTTATTAGGTCCTTACAAACAAAAAGAAAAACGCCAAGAAAAAATTTATTTAATTAAAATTTTAAAAGAGATGTAACTTGTATCTTTGATAATGAGACTATCATGAAATAATTTCAAAATAAGAAGATTAGTAGAAGGAAATTGTAAAATTTTAAGTATTTACGTGTCTATTTTTTTTTTTTGTCAATATATAAAGTTCTCTTTTTATTAGATTTTGTACAATTTAAAATTTTTAATGACCACCCTAAAAAAATTCATGTAGTCATTACTGTAATCTAGAATTGTTTTTGTATTAAATTTACAGTAATATTCTCTTTTCAATGCACAAAATCAAATAGTCCTTTAGAAAAAACATATTCATTTTTTCTTATAAAGCCTAATTTTGACAATTAATTTTTAATTGAATATACTCATTTTATTATTGTAATAAAAACAAAAAGAGTAAATACAAGATAAAATCACTTTATAAACAAGCCGGTAGGTTGTTGATATTTTGGGTCTGTTTGGATAGTAGGGGTGTGCATGGGTCGAGGTGGGTTGGGTTGAGGGGATTTTTTGACCCAACCCACCATGGTGGGTCAAAAAAAATTCAACTCAACCCAACCCATCACATAAGTTCAACCCAACCCAACCCAACCCACATGGGTCGGGTTGGGTCGAATTGAACCCATGGGTTTGACAAATTTTTATTATTATTATTATTAAATTGAGTAAAAAAAATATTAATATTAATATATTAAAAAAACTTAAAGATTAGTATCAATGTAACTCTATAAAGGCTCAACACTAATGACTAAACAACAATAGTAATTTATTAGGATTTGTGTGAACTAATTGGCTTTTATATAGGATAGGAAGAATTGGTTATTTAAAAAAATTTATTAATTATATAATATATTTTTTATATATATTAAATTAGTATTACTAAGAGGAATTGAGAAAATGTTGCTCTACAGCTGGTTTTTTTTTTAAATTATTAAATATATAATATATATTTAAATATATATATATATATATATATATAAAAGTGCCCTACAATTGATTTTTCTTTTAAAAATTTATTAAATATAAAATATATTTTAAATATATATTAAATATGGTGGGTCGGGTTGGGTTTGGTGGGTTTGTAATTTTATGACCCAAACCCAACCCGACCCGCTATAAATTTTTTTTTATAACCCAACCCAACCCACCAAGCCTTAAAAACCGACCCAACTCGATGGGTCGGGTTGGGTTGGGTCGGGTTTGGCGGGTCGGTGGGTTTTCTGCACACCCCTATTGGATAGAACTTATTTTGCTAAAATTGAAAATTGAAAACTGAAAACACTGTAACAAAATAATTTTTAAATGTGTAAATAGTGTCGTGAGATCCATTTTTAATGAAAAAGTTGCTGAAAAGTAAAATTTGTTGGTCCATGAACAGTGCACTGATGCACTGTTCACGAAAGACTTGGTCAAAAGTTGCGGCTACTATTCATGAACAGTAGCCGTTGTTGGGGAAAACGCGTGCAAAAAAAAAAAGGGGGGGGGGGAAAAGCGCAGGAAACTAAACGCAGGAAAACGCAACGTGAATCCAAACCCCACCTTTAATTCTTGAGCATTTGACATAATTTTTTTTTTTTGAAATAATTATAATATGCTACTAACCCCGTTGAGAGATTGTAAAACTAACACACCTTTTTTTTTCTTCCTTTGAACACAGAATAAAGTGGTTTTTAAAAACAAATCAGTCAGTTACATCATGAACCAATTTGGTTATGGAGGAAGCTTGGGATATCCTCCATCCATACAGTTTATAAAATATGTTGGGTGTTCCTAACTAGTAGGTGGCCTTTATGATTGACATTGCATTTGACATGGTTTATTTCCTTGTGGACAATGTGGCTTCATCGTAATAAAGGAGTTTAGATCAAGTAGTGGTTAAAAGGGGGAGGCGCTGGGATTTATTCTCTTTTCAATGCACAAAATCAAATAGTCCTTTAGAAAAAACATATTCATTTTTTTTTTATAAGGCCTAATTTTGACAATTATTTTTTAATTGAATATATTCATTTTATTATTGTAATAAAAACAAAAAGAGTAAATACAAGATATAATCACTTTATAAACAAGCCGGTAGGTTGTTGATATTTTAATTCTTGACCATTTGACATAATTTTTTTTTTTGAAATAATTATAATATGCTGCTAACCCCGTTGAGAGATTGTAAAACTAACACACTTTTTTTTTTTCTTCCTTTGAACACAGAATAAAGTGGTTTTTAAAAACAAATCAGTCAGTTACATCATGAACCAATTTGGTTATGGAGGAAGCTTGGGATATCCTCCATTCATACAGTTTATAAAATATGTTGGGCGTTCCTAACTACTAGGTGGCCTTTATGATTGACATTGCATTTGACATGGTTTATTTCCTTGTGGACAATGTGGCTTCATCGTAATAAAGAAGTTGAGATCAAGTAGTGGTTAAAAGGGGGAGACGCAGGGATTTATTCTCTTTTCAATGCACAAAATCAAATAGTCCTTTAGAAAAAACATATTCATTTTTTCTTATAAAGCCAAATTTTGACAATTATTTTTTAATTGAATATACTCATTTTATTATTGTAATAAAAACAAAAAGAGTAAATACAAGATATAATCACTTTATAAACAAGCCGGTAGGTTGTTGATATTTTAATTCTTGACCATTCGACATAATTTTTTTTTTTTTTGAGATAATTATAATATGCTACTAACCCCGTTGAGAGATTGTAAAACTAACACACACTTTTTTTTTTTCTTCCTTTGTACCTATAATAATTGGATTAAGTTAGATTTGGGTCATAAATATTTGATTAAATGGGTAAGAAATGAGTAAATGGGGGTGTGTATGTACCCAATTCAAACTCACCCAATTGCCACTCCTATCATTATCTTTTGAATAGAAGCAAACATTTATCTGAGGATATAGAAAACTATGACATGCATCTAGAATTGTTAACTTGATCAAACAACCTAACGTCGAAGTGTCAATGCGGCGTACCTTCTGTTTGGGTTTAATAAATGATAAATCTAAAGCTTCGTATAAAATTGTAGCAGCACCCAAAAGTATCAACATGATCATAAGCCTATTTAACATTCACAATTCACAAATCCATTGGGGGTATAGAATATAGATGCTTAGATGATTGGGCGGACCAACTGCCAAATTTTCATGTATCAAAATCTATGGCCAAGTTGACTTTAAAGTTTTTTAAGAAAGAAGAACACAATGGAAGAGAGAGTTGTAGTGGCGTAAGATGACATATACATGGAGAAGAATTTGCAACTAATAATAAGTTAAAATCTAACCCTGTCCAATGCCAAAGTTGTCTCTTTGCTCCCCCATCAAATATAATTCCAATTACATGGAGACTGGTGTATTATGTATGCAATGCCAACTTCAGGAGTTTTCCAACAGCTACAAAATTCTATCTCAATAAAAGAAATTTAAAGAAAAAAAATTATAAATTATAGCCTTTAAATTTAAGCAATTGTCATTTACGCCCTTTATGTTTTTGTCATTTTAGTCAATGCCCGTTTGGGTGTGTATTCATTTTCTATTTTCATTTTCGTTAGGACATATGTGATTCACTTGTTAGGAACATATGTCACTATTTTATGTAATTGGCTAATCCTTTGACAAAATGTACTTTACTTGTATTTGGATAGATCTAGGATGTGTTTAATACTTCAAGAAACTGTGTTTCAAGATCAAGTGTTGAAGACATGCAAGTCTGTCCAAGATTCAAGCTGAAAAAGTGTTATTCATTAAAGCTCGACAGCTAGCTATCTATCGAGCTTAAGAAGCTGTTCTAGCCAACCCTGTGGCTTGATAGGGGCTTGACAGTGATAGGCCATAAACTGAATGACCCCTTGTAATGGAAATTAATTAATTAATGGGATAACACCATTTTTCATCCCTATATTTTCACACGATTCTCACTTTGGTCCCTAACTTTTTTTTTTCACCGCTTTTAGTCCCTATCTTGAAAAACGCATCTCGTTTTAGTCCCTGATGTTACATCAGAAACGGAAATTACACAGTTGGCAAACGGAAAAAGTTAAAAATATTAAAATAATACCCACAAATACCACGTCATTTTTTAAAAACAAAAAATTAATTTGTAAATTTTAACTAAATAAAAAAAAAAGGAAAAAAACTGAAATAAAAATAAAAACCCAAAAAAGTAAGAAAATTCAAAAACCCAAAAAATTCAAAAAGAAGGAGAACAAGAACAATAACAAACCCAGAAAATTATCTCACTCTCTCTCCTCCTCTCACTTTCAGAGTTTCTTTCTCCCATGCTCTCTCCTCTCTTCCTTTCACTTTGAAAGATTCTTCTCTCTTTCAATATTGGCTTTTGGGCCTCAGATCTGTGTGGCACAAATCAACATGGAGGCTTTGGGTAGGTGGGATCTTCACAGAGAACTACCTCCGCCACCCAACGACTCCTCCAAGCGTGGTGGTAGCGGTGGAATCTCCGATAACTACTCTTCTTCCTCCTTTTCCTTCTCTGGCCCACGCTCCTCCAAGCCCAATTACTCCAACACTTAGGGCCGAGCCCACGACGGCGGCAGTGGTAACAGAACTCTTACGCATAACAATAAGCCCACCGAGAAAGTTTCCAAGGCTTGTAATTTTTGGATCCAAGGGAACTGTGGTTATGGCAAAAAGTGCCGATACTTGCATTCTTGGAGCATCGGTGATAATTTTTCGATGGTGGCGTAGCTCGAGGGTCATCTAAAGGTTGTGCTTTTTAAGGGTTTATGTGATTTTGATTGTTTTTTGGGGTTTTTGTTTTTTGGGTTTGATTTTGGATTTTGATGAACAGGTTGTGAGTGGGATCGCTTTGCCGTCGGATTCGAATTCGCTTTATACGGGGAGTAAAGACGAGACAGTGAGGGTTTGGGATTGTACATCTGGGCAGGTTGTTATTTGCTTTTTTTATTTGGGATTTGATTATATATATATATATATATATATTTAGTTAAGTTTGTGTTTGGTTGCTGGGAATTTATAGGAAGAGAGGGGAAATCTATAATTTGATCGTTAATTTTTACTTTTTAGATTTTTGGTTCGTACTAAATAGTGGTAAACTTAGATCTGTTCTTTTTGCACTGATGATTTTCTGGGTTTGTTCTCCTTCTCCTTCTCCTTCTGGGTTTTGAATTTTCTGGGGTTTTGAATTTTCTTACTTTTCTGGGTTTTTATTTTTATTTTAGTTTTTTCCTTTTTTTTTTCATTTAGTTAAAATTTACACAAAACATCAAACACAAAAATCAAATCCAGATTTTCAAAATATGGGTTTGAATTTAATTTTTTGGGTTTTAAATTTGCTGGGTTTGTGTTTTGTTGATCTTGTTCGTGCTGAGATAAGGCTCATTTTTCATCCCTTTAATACGGGCATACTTCTCTTTACTGTACCTAGTGGCCATCTCTGCTAATAAAAGAGGAAAGGTGAGTAATCAGAGAAAGGACAGAGGAAAATATGAGAAGTCTTGTAAAGACGAACTTACTTTTTCATATCGGTAAATCTTCTCTAACACGTACTCAGTGGGTTCTGTTAGGATTAGTGTCCTTAAATCCTATTGTTTGATGCTATATGTAATATTATGTATGACATTATGTATGACATGATGTATGACTTAATATTGTAATTAATAAAGCTGTTTTATTATTATCTGAAATAATGGTAAGATGAATATTCGGACATTATCATATAGTCCATGAGATGCATAGTATGTGGTTTATGTGAAAAGTCATAGAAGATATAAATCACAAGTTTTTTGTAAACTCAGAATATAGTTCGTAGTCGATGATGAAATTGGGCGTTTCATCTGCGAAGACTATAACATATCAACTAAGATGATTTGTCTTGATCATGGAAGTGGTGACTTCTAGTTGATATGTTGATATGTTTTAAGAGTTAAGACATATTGAATTGGACCGCTGTGAGATTTATTATTCTCGTAACGACTGTCAATTGAATAATAAATCTCACGACTTATATTAACATGAACTCTTAATCTTGAGAGAATAACGGACCTGATCATGGAATGTAGGTTGCTTTGATATATCAGGAGTGAGATCTAAAATAACGGTCAAAATCTTAATATGTTGGGCATCCACATTTAGTGTTGATGGAAAATATATTCTCAAGATGGAATTCATAGTCTCTTAACGGAGATATAAAATATTCCCTGGAGATATAAAATATTCCCTTGAGATAAGTTTAATGGGTTCAGTTATTTAGAGAGTTAAGCCTAACTACTTTAGTAAGAAATTACTAAAGTATATATTTATGAAATTGGATTTCATAAATATATGGTGAATAACTTAAAAGGATTAAACCGGGTAGTCAAGGATTAAGATGTAGTAATCTATAAAGTGACAGTCTACATTTATAACTTTGTATTACTACGAGTATTTTATAAAGGGGTTGCATGTATAATAAAGTCTTGGAATATAATTTATAGATAAGGCCTAGAGTGCAACTATATTTATATAGTGGTATTAAATATAGTTAATGGTAACTTTGGACTTGTCAAGAGTTGGCAAAAAAGTCCAAGGCCCATTGGAGCTAGTGTCTTATTGGTCCCTTTTGGTCCCACTCCAAACCACATACTAGAGCCCAATCGGAAAGGTCCAAAAGGCTAGCCCAATTAGATAATTAGTTATAAGGAGAGAAACATACAAAATTTTGTAACTAACACTTGCATGAAATGGTGTATGTGAGTGTTGGACACTCTCTAATTCTCTCTTGAACAAATTCACATTACTGATTGAGAGATCACACATCTTGGGCATTAGTGGAATTGGAGTGAAGATTAAAAGTATTCCCAAGTACTTACAATCTTTGTTTTGAAATTCATCACACCAAGGTACATTCTCTTGTTCTCATATTCTGAAATTTACACAGCACATGTTATCAATTTCGAATGAAGTAGATCCGTTAATTTTCCGCTGCGCACATGCATTTTTCCATCAGGTTTGGGTCCAAGGTAGCAGTCAAACAAATGACGAGTGTGAGAGACCACAAACTTGGGGTGCTCTCAAAAAAGAGATTTGGGTACTTTTTAAGGCACCTCTTTTTTTAGGTAAGTGGTGTGGAGTCGCCACTTATTTATTTTATACAAAAAATAAGAAAAACTAAATATGAATACATGACTGAATTGTTACTTTATCATTGATTGAATAAAAAAAATTACATATTTGAAAAATTGATAATTACATGGCTCTGGGTCCTAGTTACAAACTACCAAATAATTACATGGTTTTTTATCCTAGTTACAAGTTACCCAAAATAAAAATAAAGACAAGACTTAGATCTACTTATCCAAAGACCTAAATTCGGAGGCTAAATTATGGAATGAGAGGTGATAGACACCCATTCCACCTAGACAGAATCTGGTCTTCTAGACTTTTGTGACCTATGTACTCCTTTATGCATGTTATGAATGATATGTTGCACATGTGAAACAAAACTAAATCACATAAGTTTATTTATGAATGTATCATCTTCTTGATTTTAAAAACAATTTAGATCTGTTTTAGTGATAAAAAATAAAAATTTGATTTTGGTTTATAAAAAACCAGATCTGTTTTTGAGAATTAAAAAAAAAAAAAAGGGTTTTAGTTTTGTAAAAGACCAAATCTATTTTGTGATGATAAAAAAAATGGTTTTTTGGTGATAGAAAAAATCAGATCTGTTTTTATATGTTCAAAAATATGGAAAAGATTTTTTTATGAAGAGAATTTCATTCATAAAATAAATTTATGCTACATGGACCAAACAAAACAAACAACAATAAACACAATCATGCCTGATCTTTTTTCTTTATTTCAAAATCCACATATTAAGAAAAATCAGATCTGTACCTAAGAAGATACAAATCCATTCTTTGTTTTAAGAAAAAATCGGATCTACATCTAAGGAAGATGCAAATCAGTTTTTTTGAAAAAAATTCAGATTTGCATCTAATGAAGATGCAAACCGGTTTTTGATTTGAGAAAAATTCAGATCTACATCTAATAAAGATGTAGATCCATTTTTTGTTTAAAGAAAAATTCAAATCTACATCTAATGAAGATGCAGATCCGTTTTATTGAAAAAAATTCAGATCTACATCTAAGGAAGATGCAAATCCGTTTTATTTTAAGAAAACATTCAGATATGCATCTAATGAAGATGCAGATCCATTTTTGTTTGAAGAAAATTTAGATCTGCATCTAATGAAGATGCAGATCTGTTTTTTATTTGAGAAAAATTCAGATCTACATCTAATGAAGATATAGATCCATTTTAGTTTAAGAAAAGGAATTGATTATATGCAGATCTTTAAAATTAAGAAAAAGATCACATCAATAATAAGAAGATCAAGACCATGCTTTAACAATATTAGTTTTAACAATTCATATTATGGATATTTGACACAACTAAACTAAACAAAAAGACAAACATACATCATCACAATAAGAAATGCATAAAGAAAAGAAAAGGGTAATTGGAAACAACCTCTTGCATGGAGCACTTCTTCTTCTTGAGAGGATGTTTTAGGATTCAAAGAAATTTATTCAATTATCTTTGAAACCTAAAAACCCCAATTTAAGAGAGAATGCCAGAAAAAGGGGGGTGAGAAATTTGAGAGTGTGAAAAGGTGTCCCTCCTCAAGCGTAAAGAATGTGCTAAATTTTGAGACCTAGACCCTATGTATAGAGGCTAGAATGCTTAAAAAATAAGCAACGATAGGTAGAATGCGAATTGGTAGGCGTCTTTCTATGCAAAAGTCGAAAATGGTGTGCCTTATCAGCACTCGAAGAGATTTGGGCCAAAGCCCAAAAGAGTGCTCTTTAAAAGTGCCAAATGGCACTCTTGGGTGCTGATCGCACTTTCGCGTTCGGGTGCATTTTGGACTCCTTTTTTAGGTTTTCTTGAATCGGGCCTTGCACTTAGATGTGTTTTCAATCTGTATTCTAAGATTTTTACCTCTTTTCTAGATAATTCAAGTCTTTTTAGGAACAATTATCTTGTAAATAAATACACTAAAATAAATTTTGATAAAGTTCAGATAATTTTATTGTTATTCAATTATCCCTTTTATTCCTATGCAAGCCGTCCTATTTTAGACACTAATTATCAACCAATCATAAAATTATTTAATTAATTTTAATTTTTTAACCAATCAGAATTAATTTAAATTAATCGTGTGTGGTCGACTCTGCCTTGACACAATGCATGCTAACCATGCAAACTTAATCATGCTATATCTTTCAATCCGATAGTCCGATTTGGAAACCAAACACATCATTGTGACCATTAGAATCTCAAGATCATTTTTATGATATGCAATGAATGAATTAATGCATGTAATGCAATCATGATTTTTAGGGTACATGGATGGTCATTCCAGTCATCTTCCTTGATTAAATCATGGGTGCAAAATCGAGTGTCTAGAACAAGGGTTGACCAGCTCGTCAAAATCCTCGATCTCTCGAGCAAAAGCAAAGGCAGTTGGAACTCGGTCGTGGTATTGATTCTCCAACTTAGGACAATCAAAAGCTGTAAAACCAAGAGAGAAGTAATGTTATACAGGTAAATGTTAGATGAAGGAATCAAGAAAAATGATAAAAGGTACGCACCAAGTGGTGGAACTTCCCATTTCCACAACAACCTCAGGACTTCACCCCATAGGTCGTTAGACAAGGTTTCCCAGCTAGCTCTAGAGATAATATATATATATATATATATATATCATGATTTCTAGTCACGAAAGGAGGAGGGAAACCTAAAGATGACCCTAGATTTTCTGTCCTAGGGCAAAATCTCAAAATACCCATAATGGGTAGAGGGCTTTAGATGATATAAATATAAAAATTTGTTCAACGTTATCATGTCCCCTTCACAAGCGGACATCTAAATTGACATGCAACTAACAATCGTCCTCCAAGCATTAGGGACGAGTTGACCAGGGGCAATTTGGAAATTAGAAAGAAGTTTCATAATGAACAGATGGACATGAAAACGAAGGCCACACAAAAAAGCAGCTTCATAGAAGCACACTTCACCATGGGCAAAAGTGCAAGCCTTTTTGCTAGAACGAGGCAAACGAGTGATGGTACCTTTGGGAAATTGAAACCTTTTCCTAAATCCTTTCAAGTGCTTTCCTTTTAAAGAGCAAGACCTTGAGAGATCGTGTAAAGGGGTTGAAGAAGAGAACGAGGGCAGTATTGATACAACCGTGTCAACCTCCTTACCCAGGGATTTAGCATTTGATGATAACCCTGTTTCTAACTCACTTGACCTAACATCATCCTCCCTATACTTTATGGTGGTCATCTCTAAATGGTGTTTGATCAAAGAGTGGCGAATCAAAGGATAAAAGGTAAGAAAAACAGGTTTGAAAGCAATAAAACGAGATACGAATAGACTTGCTTGAGGACACCGACATGAAGAGTATTCAAGGTAGACTCCTAATCTAGCAAAGAAGAAGGAGATAGAAGGACACTCTTGTCCAATGAAATCAAAATCAACCATCAAGAGAGCATAAAGAAAAGAGACCTTACCAGGGAGAAAAAAGGTTTGAAGTTTGAAATTCTTCAGAACTTCGAGCGTAGGGAAAATAAGGCAGAAGAAGGGGAATTTTTTTTTTTTTTCTCTAAAAAAAGGAAAACTGAAGTTAAGGGCCAAAATCTATGAGATTTCACACATACCACAAGTAGAAGGAAGACACATGTCCAACATCTAACAAAGAAGTCGTTTCACATTTATTGTGGAAGAAGAGAATCGGGAAACAGAAAAATATTAACCATCTAGGATTTGGATGACAAAGGAATTAAGGGGGCAATTGACGAGTAGTGAATAAATGGTCATCTATTCCAATGGACGACAGTAAGCACATTGAAGTTAGAAATAACTCCACCTGACAAGTAGTGATTAAATGGTCGTCCGTTCCAATGGACGATCGTAAGCACATTAAAGACAGAAGTAACTCCACCAATCCAACTAACAATGAGTAATGGCAGTAGGGCTATTACAAAAGTCTTGATGAGTCGCTGCCCAGACGTTACAAACACCCATTTAAGGAGAGACTTTATTGCCATTAATGCTGCAATCCATTCAGGTGCAACGTTAAGGGGAGATCAATGGACAAATGCATTAACTCGAGTACTAGTTATATAAAGCCAACTAACTCAAGTAAGTGATCTCATTCACATATCATACTACATCATATGCTATAGATTCTTGAAAAAAGAGATTATCTAACTTAAGTATCGGAGGCCCTTGGCTAGCATCACCTCAGTGTCTTTCACCTTCTCTTTGTTTTAAATAGGAAATTAAGTGTGTCCATCGACATCGACGAAGAACATACTGATGAGGTGATTTTGTTCTTCATCAGCATTGCTGAATGGAAAATTCTTAGGTATTTTGAAAGTATGAATAAATGGTGCTCCCTCTTCTCACATTTATGGTGGACCTTACCATGAATTTAATGAGTGAACTCCACTATAAACGGTATTACCCTGCTGAATGAACAAAATAGCTTTAAACAATGCTAAATATTTTTTTAATAAATTAGAATTTTGATTAAATTTACTATTAGATTATATATATATTTTTTATAGCTTTCATACTTGCAAAATTTCAAGATGATTAAGGACTTATAAAGCTATAACTGCTTCATTTATAATATATTTAAATTTCAAGTTTTTGTATTTTAAAATTATGCTTAAAAGATGAACTTTTTAATCTAGTAGTAAATAAAATTTAATTGGTACAAAATTTGACATATATAAAATATAGAAAACATGTAATCCAACGATGAGATTTTCAAAACTTTAGTCTAATAAAAAGTAGTTATTAGGTAACATAATAACCATAAAATTACATCTTTTATATATATATATATATATATATATGTATGTATATGTATGTATATGTATATATAAGAGTAACCATGGCTGCCTGAACCTCGGTTTATCACCCTTTTTTTTTTTTTTTGATAGGTTCGGTATCACATTTGGATGGGATAATATTCGATTTGGGAAGAATACAAGCTTCAAAGAAACAAATTAATGGATGTAAAATTTGATCGTACAAGCAGGCAATGAGCTCTCTCTAAATACATGGGTATTGTATAGCTAATTCAGTTGATTTGGAAGATTTACTTTAAAGCTCTCTTTGGGCGAGGATTCCTTTATCGTTCATTTCTTAGGTTTATTTTGGCGCCTATACGGAGAAGTATATGACTAATCCTCTGTTTCAATAAAATTGCACTGTGAACATACCCAGGTTGCAATCCATCATATATACAATTTCTGATATGATTACGACACAATTTTACTGCAACATTATTTTCGGAGAATGAATCCAGATGCAATGTTACAAAGATTGCTGCAACCCGCAAGGCAAAAACATAAATGACTTTGTGGGGAACTGAAGTTAAATATTGAAGCAATGGCAAGGTCAAAAAGAACAACCAGGTGACAATTTGGATAGCTCCAATGGCTGAAAGTAGCAGCACATGGGAGTCTGGGAGTGGGACTGTAATAACCAAGCTACTATCAGCTCCTAAACTTCTAAAAACAAGGTTTGCATACAAAGATATAGAGTGACTTGAAGGGAGCTCTAGTGGAGAAACGGGGATGAAAAGGAGTCTGATACAACCTACATCAAACTACCAAAAATAGCTACTGAACTTGCTTAATAATTCTAACTGTGGACAATTGAGATACATGAAGGTCAATATGAGCAAACTCGAGCTCTTTGCCCTTCTCTCTCTTCCAAAACAATCACAGATGAGTTAGCATCTCTCTCTGCTAGACATCTTTTGTAGGGCGCAAACCCCTTCATAGACTTGCAGGGGTTAATCCTCCCTCTAGTTTCTTGAAACTGAGAATCAACAGCATCTAAATTCTTCCCTTCATTTTCGACTTCACTAGCTGACACAGAGTTTGACCCACTACAAGATTTTTCCTTTAGAATATCTCTCTCTTTCGTTTTTTCTTCTACGCAAGAATATGTAGGTATTTGAACTGAAGTTTGGTTATATGAGGGAAGGTGATAATATGGCAGGCCTTGGTACAAAGCCAACCATGGCAGAGAAGCATAAGGGTTGGCTTCTGCAGAGTTGGTGTTCTCTTTCTGATGTTCCATGCATTGAACTGGGGCTCGGCATGGCAATAATCTCCAATCACAGTTAACTATTTCAAGTGATAAATGTGTGTCTAATTGGTTTGAAGGTAATGTTTCAGGAAACTTCTCAGTATCAATGTCAAGATTCTCTAGAATAGCCTTAGATGTTGGTGAGTCAATATTCTCTGCACCTGGAGAACATGGTTTCTGGGAATCTGTTACCAAGACTGTCCTTCCAAAAAGCTTGATACTTGAGACAATTGCTCCCATGGCTTCATCTCCGTCAGTACTTAAAGTTTCCTTGGAAGCTGATTCAAATTTCTGTAACTTCATAATGGCAAATGAAATCAGAGTCAGACTTTTGCTTAGGACATAGATTAATAAATACAATCCAACTTGGACTAAGTTGAAGATTAATATGACAGTTTCATTGTACCATGGACATAAATTTCTCCAAGGTTGATGAAAAAGGTACTTACTTTCTCTTCTTGGACAGAGGAATTCACCATCATGTGTTCATTCTCTTTCTCAACAGTGGCTAAGCTGATTGAGTGCATGTCAGTTGTGCATGACATCGGCGAAGGACAAACATTGTGCTGTTCCGAAACTCCAGACCCTAATGCATCTGACCCAACTGCAGAAAAAACTGAAGTGGGAGATTCGGTATCTTTCTCAGCCACCAATGAATATGGGGATGGAGACCTCTCAGATTGATCTGCAACTGATATTCCATTAAGAGAATCAGCCAATTTACGTGGGTAAGGATGCAAGGGTTTCCTCTTTGGCCGTGGAGGAGGAATCTCAACTGGTTCAATGGAGCTCTCAGTGCTACTACTGGAAGCCCGGACCACCTGAAGCCAATAGGAGAAAACAAATTAACACAGACGGTACATGCTAACTAGACAAACAACACACATAGCATGCGTAGAATTGTAATTGATCTAACTTAGTTTTATGATGACATGTATGCATTACAATAGGAACCATACACTGAAATATAAAGCATTAAACCTTAGAGAAGAATTTTTGAGCATGACTTCGAATCTGAACAGCAGTTTTGGTGCCTACATGTGCTGCATTAAGATGAGCAAGTTCACTTCGATTGAACAGCCAACATACGGATAAAATTATTGTGAAAAAAATCATCCTACACCAAGCTTACCTTCAATTTGACGCCAACCCCGACCATACAGCTTTAAGGCTTCAAGAAACTTTTGATGCTCTTCTTCCGTCCATTTTTCTCTTTGTTTTGTAATCGTGTAAGGTTTCCTTACCTGTTCAAATATGAAAAAACAGAGGAAAAGATCTAAGGCCATCGAGCAACTAATAAGCCTTCCAGCAAAACTATTCCAAAAGAAAAGCAGAGTATAAAGGTATGGATGGAGAGATTGTAACCTTAACCGCTGTTTCAGATTTCACACTGCCATCAGGATGGTAGTTATCAGCGTTTGATGTTGTTAGCTCATTCTGTCCCTATTTTAGAAAATGAACAATAATCCATAAAGATTTCTTCCGGGAAAATGAAATCAAATGAGTAATATAATTTTTTTTTTTTTAATTGTTTATTTACTTATTGATAGTTATAATCCTTTTTTAGAGATCAGGTCTTGGTACAATGACAAGTTCCTACCATCAAAAAGCCACTAATTGGGTTCGAGTTCGGGAATCAGCCTCTTCAAAATAATTGGGAGTAAAGTAGGAGTTTCTTACACGAGGTACCATCTTTTTTGAAGAGAAAGGGCAACTGCTGAAAATGAAATATTGAATTGGAAGTGAGCCACCGAGCTCAAAGCTTGTTTTAAAAATTAAGATAGTATTGGATGTTTCCACGATTGGAAAGCATAGACATGAAATGATCAATCTCAGACTTGGGTTGCATAGCTAGTTCACTCAGGTAAAGGATTTTATGCAATTATGAGTGAAGACTAAAGTATGCTACATTAGCATCAACAGATGGATTTGTAAATTTCAACAGAGCAAGAAAATTTCTTGTCTTTTGCGACTTAAAAAAGAGGGTGAATCTCAATCAACATACATAGCCCATTAAAATAATAATAAATAGTGCCAAATCCTTTTTTTGTTAAATTTAAATACTAACAGAAATCTTCCAATTAATAACAATAAATACCTGAATATCCATTGGTAGAAAGATCAGGACAAGTCCTCTCTCAAGGAAATAGTTTTAATTCTACAGAGCTGCAATAATGATTTCTAATGTTTCATGATTTCCCTTCAATATTAAGCAATATAGAAGAAAAAAATAACTTTTTTTTTCCCAAAAAGGAAAATAATAACAATAATAACTGTAACCACTTATAACATAGAAGATCAATGAGAATTGGAGAAACTCACCGTGGGAAATATAAGCAGAAGTGATTCCTGGGACAAATCGAAAGAAAGGCCCAACAGCTAGACAGATTCCTCGGATTGTCCAAATGAAAACAGAATCCCAGGAAAAAGGAAGCAAACAACCGCTCTTCTGAGGTACTATGAAATCCCAGAATCAATCGAGAACCCAATGAAAGGAAAGGATAATCACTCTCTCTCTCTCTCTCTCTATCTCTCTGTGCTTAGCGAGCAAGGAAGGAGAGAAGGGAAAAATTTGCGAACATTTACAATTTATTAAATACAAAAGAAAAGAAAAGTAGGTCTGGGTTGGCTTGCCACGTCGGAACTCTTTCGCTTTTTTTCTTTTGGACAGAAATTTCGTGAGCGAGGCCCTGGAATCTTGTGGCTCTAAACGCTTCACACGCGGCATACTCCTATGGTGTCTGTCTTCCACTTTTCCCTTTTTATTATATTATATTATTTCCTTTTTTGTGCGAATATTAGTGGACGAAATGCGCTGTACTGTAATCCTATATAGAGTACACGCATAAGTAAAGTCTTTTTTTTTTTTTTTTAACTGAAAATAGAATTTTTATTTTAAATTATTATTTGCACTTTTGCGAGTGGGTGTCGGTTAAAGCGTTTGGATTTTTACAAATCTATATATATCATTCCTTGATTTTTAAAACCAATTGCATGTTTTATAATTTTGAACTGTGATGTCATAATAAAGTCACATTAAAAATTTGTTATGGATTAATAAATTCTAGTTAATGAGAACTACATTACAATAATTTAATCATTAGTGTGCAAATATAATTTCAATCCAGCCATATTACTATCCACCTCTCATCAAATTAACACTACTCATAGAAATTATTATCTATACTACTATTTATGGGTTTTCTTAACCCAAAAAAAAAAAAAATAGTATTTAAGGACTTTGTTTGAAGTTTAAATAATATAGGTAAGCATGTAAAATTGCTAATTTTAAAACTTCTAAATTTTAAATAAATTAAAAAAAGCAGTTTACCTACAAACAATTTTCCTTTAACTATCCTCAGGTCCACGCAAATTTTAAAGGAAAACAATCACTCAAAACTCAATTAAGAATGCATAAACATACTATTTTTAAAAAAAATAAATAAATAAATTTCATTATATTGTTTTGTCTTTCTTTTTGTCTCACTTTTTCTTATTGCTCAATAAACTTATCTTCTTATAATTCATTGTAGTCAACAATGCTGCTATTCAATGTTAATTATTATCTCTCAGTGTTTTCAAGAGAGAAGTTCAGAATTCAAATTCTCTCATTCCAACTATTAATAAATCAAAATAAAGAAAAAAAAAGTTCATTGTATAAAATATACTTAATCACAACTTTATATTGGTCCTTTAATTTTGGATTTTATAGTATTATAAAAAAATAGATATGTTATAAAAGATATGAAATACTCATTTTGGCAGTGAATAGTACATGACTTGTCTAGTTTAGAGAGAGTGGTCATTAATATTAATTGTGATGCTACAGTTGGCTATGATAGATCTTATATTTCTATCGTGGCTAGAAGCTAGATATTAAAGAGGGGGGTTGGTTTTTGCTCTTTCATAACAAGTAGAAACCAATATCCTTATCCAATTTGAAGTCAAAGCAATCAATTGGGCAATTCAAAAATTGGTTTCACACAATATTAATTGAGTCAATGTTGAAAGTGATGCAAAGATCCATATAGATGCTATTATTGGACTGTCCATTGCGACTCCTTGGAGGATTCAAGTTTTATGTTTAAATGCTACCAAGTTGGTAGCTCTCCTTTCTCAAAAAAAAAATAAAAATGGTAGCTCTCTGTTTGTTTGTTGAGTTCAAATGGAATTATAGAGAGACAAATAAAACTGTCCATGTTTTGGCTTCGTAGTCATTCAAAAACAAGTATTCAAGTTGTTTTGTTTTTTGCTCTACACCTTCTATTTTTTTGTGATTTAATAGCTCTAGAGTAGTCTAGGATCTTGGTTTCTTAGTTGTTGTTTTTGATTCATTGTTTAAAAATTTCCTTGCTGATTATTAAAAAAAATTAAAAAATTAAAAAATTAAAAAAGAGAATAAACATGGGTTGTGTGTGTTCATTGTTTAAAGGCATTTTAGTTTTTATTTTAATCTTTTTAAGAGAGTGAACTATTCTTTCTTTTAAAAAAGAAAAAGATTTTAAGAAAATCTCTTCTTGAAATCGCTTGTAACCAAAGTGGTTTTTTTTTTTTTTTTTTTTTTTTTTTCCCTGTGTTGATGTGTGTGTAGTCACTTGTCACTACAAGTAGTTAGTGCCGGCGTGTGTTGAGTTGTTAGTGCGGGAAGAATTTGATGGGCACTTTTTAATTTCATAATTTACTGTTATGTTCTTAGTTTGTCTTATTCTTAAATCACTTTTAATTAAGTTGATAAATCTATTTTTGTAAGTATAAAAAGTTAAAAATAAATATTTTTATTCCAATTATATAACATATAACAATATTTCTTTCTAGATATGCTCAGGCCCACTGGCAATCATATTATTTCTTCCTAAGTATAAAAAGTTAAAAATAAATATTTTTATTCCAATTATATAACATATAACAATATTTCTTTCTAGATATGCTCAGGCCCACCGCACCCCCCCCCCCTCCCCCCCCTCTCCTCTCGTGGTGTTCTAGTAAATTGTATTGTATGTATTTTTTGTTGCTATATTTGATAACATAGCTGATTGACTATTATTGCTCAAGTAAAATTAAGATACTCTATGGTACCTTTATGACCTTTTCAAGGTATGATAACTGATGATGCTGAGATTGTTAGTAGTTGGGTTCGTCCAAAAGATTTCCAATACAAGTTCGTCCAAGTTCTTACAAGGGGATCCTCTCAGGTGGTCACTAGTGTAGTGCCAACCACAGAGTCTCTGATGATAAAGTTAGCGAATGGAGCTCAGAAAATAGAGTGAATTCAGTAATGAGAGTAAAAATGATTAGTGTGTATGTCCTTTGTCTGGGATTTCATAGGTCCTATAAATAGACTCTTCTTACTAGCCACTGTCCTTCTTGAATGGTGACTTGAAGGCTTATTTGGTAACGTCTTAAGCCTACTTAATTTGGCCTTAATGGAGGCCCCAACGGTCTCATCCCTAATATGTAACTGTTGGGGCATTAAGTACCTATTTTTATGGCGTTCTATCCTCGACCAGGCTGGCTCTTCTGGACAAGGGTAATTGCCTGGTCTATCAATTGCCCCCCTATTCTGAGATTGTCCTTGCATGTGATGATGATCTCAAAAAAATGAAAGGTCATTTGCTCAGATGTGACACTTGAGATTTAATGTGGAGTGGCGGCGCCGTACGTGTCGTGGTCATATGGCGCACCCTAAGTGGTGGATAGCAAAGTTTTGTTCGAGGGACTTTTGGGTTTCCTGTCGATTTTCAGTTTTCCAAGTCTAGCTTTTTAAACCACTTAGCTTCTCTTCTCTTTCTTTACTTTCTCTCCCTCTTTTGCCATTGTTGCTCCGCATTTTTCCTCTCCAAGCTTTTTGAATTCCATCAACTTTTTCTCTTCTAAGCTTGGTTTTTGGAGGTACGGTTTCTCTCCTTTTTCTTTCTTCCTTTTATAGAAAAATTTATCTACCTTTCCTTTTTGGTTTAGGGATAGAAATTCGTACCTTTTCTTTTAATTTCCATGGTCAAAAGCTTTGAGGTTAGGCAACTCTATCCCTCTATTTCATTTTTCTTTATTTTGTTTAGGGGCATCTCTAGGTTCCTTTAGCACTCATTGCCCCCCAATTGAGGGTTTCATACCTAGTGGCAGTAATTTAGGTTTTGTGGTGGCTGATTTGCACCCTTTGCTACATCAGTCTCTTAATTGGTTTAAGGAAATGGTGGGTGAGAGGGAAGTAGTGTCCGAGATGAGGTCCAGTGAGCTTTAGACAGGGTTGTCGTCTAGTGATGACCCCGTCGAGGCGGAGGGAGATACTGCTGCGTTTGGCCCTTCGTTGTCTGGACGAAGAAAGATTAGGCCTTTTCAGGCCCTTAGGGAGGAGTGTGCCCTCGACGCTAATACCCTTTTTAGGTTTAGAGATAGGTATCAATTCCCTAAGGAGGTGAAGATTCGACTTCCTCGTGAAGGGGAAAAAGCTTGGGCTTTCTTGCCTGGGGAAGTGTGCTTCTATAAGGCTGCTTTCTAGTGTGGCCTTAGATTCCCCGTCCATCCATTTATCATGGAACTCTTGAACCACTTCAACATTGCTCCAGGGCAACTTATGCCAAACTTGTGGAGGATAGTGATTAGTTGTATGGAGATTTAGATGGTCATCACTGAAGGTGACATGATCAGGTTGGACAAGTTTGTTCACCTGTATCATTTGAAGGAGTCCAAAGAGTATGGGTACTATGAGCATGTGCCCTAGGTTACGAAGGTGAGGATTATCACGGATCTTCCTTCGTCTTTCCGGTATTGGAAGTCCAAATACTTCTTCATGTTTAGATATGGATGGGAAACCCTTTCTAACGACTTCTGGGGTGAGGTTCTAGATTGCATCATCGATGGAGGTCCCCAAGGCTAGATGCGTTGTCCTTTGCTTATTTCTTGACAGTTCTTTCTCTTTTCAATTTGATTTGTCACTGACCTTTGCTTGTTGTGCATTTGCAATTAAGAAGCACCCTAGGCTTAAGAGTAGATATAAGGTGCGCGTCCAGGCGGCCACTGAATATGCAAAGATGATTGACGACTTTGACAACCTTGTTAATCCCTAAACTTTAGCTCGTCATTTCCTTGGTCCGAAGCCTTCCCCTTTCGTCCTGTGCTCTATCGAGATTGAAGAAAAAAGTAAGTTTTGTTTTGAGTTTTCCCTGTCTTTTTCCTCTTATATATATATATATATATATATCTCTCTCCTTTTTGTCACGTAGAGTTGACGACCAAGTTTAATCAAGAGATGTACGCTAGGATAAAGGCCAAAAGGAACGAGCCTTTTTCAAGTCTGGGAAAGAAGGTGGTTCGAGTCGTTGAGAAGGGGACACCAATCACTCCAGCTACTTCCATCCCTAAGGTTCCCACTACTTCGTTGGAAGAACATACTCCTCGTCCAAAGAGGCAGAGGACTTTGGTGAAGGGGAAGGAGAAGGTAGGCCATGTACTGCGCATTTATGATGACTTGATGTTTGAGTGGTTGGGCGCCATATGTACGGCTAGGATGTGCTCGACGTGCGAACATGTCTAAGTTTTCCTGCGTGAGTTTTGGCTGCTTGTTTTGCATTTTTGCCTGGTGAAGACTTGGACGAAGCCCCCAAGTTTTTCCATGGTTGGGGAGTTCCTGTGTTTGGTGTGTCTTTCTTGTCTTTTCAATTGTTTTCCCCTTTTTTTATGAGTAACGATGATAGATGGCTTACTGGTACTCTTGTTTTGTTGTTTCCCAACATCCTCTTCTGAAGAAGAGGTGCTACTGAGAAAGCAAAGGAGTATCTTGAGTCTGTTAAGGATTTTGACGAACTTGTTTCTCCTTAGTCCTTGTTTTTACACCTTTTGGGTCCAGTATCATCTACTAAGGTTCGGAAGAATTTGGAAATTGTGAGAAAGAGTATGTGTTTCTACCTTCTTCTTTCTCTCTTTCTTTCTTTCTTTTTTATTTTTTTTATATTTTTATTAATAAATTTTTTGCCTCATCCTTTCAAGAATGACGACTAGATTTAACAAGCAGAAATTAGCTGAGGCCTAAGAGAAGAATGCCAAGGGTGGCACCGTCACTAGTCTCTTGTCCAAGAAGAAGATTGGTGACGTTTTTAAGAAAGACCTTGTGACGACAATTCCTCCTGCTCACTCGCTTGCTAAGCACCTTGCCTTTCCTACTTCATCACTAGAGATGATTGCCTCTGGTGGAGAGGAGATTAGGAAGAAGAAAAAGGCTGGTGGTAAATTTTCCTTCCTAACTTCTGGGATGACGTTGACGCAGTAGCTTTGAAGGCCCATGAGGCACTTTCTATGGATGATCTAAGCCCTCTGATAAGTCATCCAGTGAGGTGATGTTGTCTCATAGCCAAAAGCTTGTGTAGGTATGTGTCTTTGGTCATCTCTGCTTCTTCTTTTTCCTTTGCTTTACGTCTAATAAGAGAAAATTTCTTTGTAGGCTTTGGGGGATCTCTTTTGTCACTGGGAAAGATGGCTTGAATGATTAGCATTCCCACAGACGGTGCCAAACTGATGATGCAAAAAATAAACAATTGAGCTCCTCGTCATTGTAGATGGACGACACTGTGAATGGGGTTGTCTCTGTAGGTGAACTGAGGGGAAGAGTAACACGTCGGTGTGGCATCAACCAAACTGCCTTCGATGCTTAAGTTAGTAAGGGAGAATGATTCTAGAGAGAAAAATGATTTTAGAGTGATTTTGTAAAGTATTTGTGTGTACCTTTAACTTTCATTGTCTTCTCTTTTATAGTTATGTTCCTCAATAATTGGCAATGATGTACTGTATTTATGCTCAACGACTAGTGCATTACAGAATCTTTGTCTGGAGATCACAACTTATTTTGTGACCGTTGCTCCGTCTGTTACGTTTCATCATCAATGTGCGTAATAAATGTGTAACTTCTTCTCTGGGTGAATGACGATCTGCATATAATGAGGGCCATAAATTTCTGGTTTATCACATCTGTTTAAGGAATTTTATCACTTGAATTCGTCAGTGATTTACATCCATTTAAGGAATTTTATCACTTAGCCATTTTAAGTGATTTACATCCATTTAAGGAATTTTATCACTTGGCTTCGTTAGTGGTTTATTTGTACACAATTTTCAAGAATATTCGTTGAATAATACTTTTATTGCTTTATTTTCATCAACAAAGGATTTCTTTCACAATTATAATGGCAATTTGTCTTTAGTGATGATACCTCTTCAAATGCTCAATGTTCCATGGATGTGGCAATCTTTTCCCATCCATTGATTCCAGGTGATAACTCCCCTATCTTGAGTAATGGACGATCTTGTAAGACCCTTCCCAAGTTGGTTCGAGCTTTCCTTGTATTGAGTCCTTTGTTGCTGGTGTGATTCTGCATAAAACAAGATTTCCTACATTCAATCTTCTAAGTTTTACTCTTTTGTTGTAGTATTTAGTCATCTTTTGTTGGTACTTAGTCATTTTCTTGGATGCTTCCTCCCTCGATTCGTCCAGGTAGTCCAGGTTGACCTTCAGCTGATCGTTGTTACTGCCTCCTTGAAAGAATTCTCTTCTCATGCTGGTGATTCCTATCTCGATTGGTATTATTGCTTCCGTACCATAAGTGAGCCTGAATGGTGTATCTCCAATTGGAGTTCTAGTGATGGTTCTGTAGGCCTACAAGACATTTGGTAATTCTTCTGGCCACGCACCTTTTACCCCCTCTAGACGAACTTTTATGATCTTCAGCAATGTTCGATTCGTCACTTCCATTTGTCCGTTGGCTTGTGGGTGTCCTGGTGAAGAAAATTGGTTCTTGATTCTGAGTCCTGAACAAAAGCTCCTGAATTCCTAGTTGTCGAATTGACGACCATTATCTGATATGATCGTCCTTGGCATACTGAACCTGCAGACTATATTTTTCCACATAAAGCTCCAGGTCTTCACTCTTATGATCGTTGACAAAGCTTCTATTTCTACCTATTTAGTGAAATAATCGATCACAACTAACAGAAAATTTACCTGCTTTTTACCTTGGGGTAGGGGCCCATGATGTCAATCCTCCATTGAGGAAAGTGTTATGGGGAGGTTATGGTCGTCATCTTTTCTCCAAGGACGCATTGAACATTCCTAAACCTCTGGCATTTATCAAATTTTTCCACATATTCCTTTGCATCCTTCTGCATGCTGGGCTAGTAGTAGTTTGTTCTGATAATTTTGCTAACTAGGGACCTCGAGCTTGTGTGGTCTCCACAAATTCCTTCATAGACCTCCTCCAAGATGTATTTGGCTTCGTCTTCCTCGACGCACCTTAGGTTAGGCATGGAAAAGCCCCTTTTATATATAGTGTCATTCAAGATTGTGAACCTAGCCGCTCGCTTCATGGCCTCCCTTGCTTCATTTGTGCCTATTGGGAGGCGTTCATCTTGAAGGAAAGAGATGATTGGATTCATCCAACTAGTCTGTTTTTGGATCATGAAAGTGTGGAGTTCTTCAATACTTAGATGCCTTTGCACTCCACTTTCAAATTGAGCAAACTCGTTCCTTCCTCTGATGATGCTTGCCTTGCCACTTCTTCTGATTCTGAGTTCTGCCTTCGACGGATTTGTGTGAAGTCCACTTGGTTGAACTCCTGGACTAGTTGGTTCATCAACTTGAGGTACTTTTGCATCCTGCTTTCTTTTGCTTCGTATTCTCCTTTTATCTACCTTATCATCAGCTTAGAATCGCTTTTAAGGAGTAGGTTTTTGGCTCCTAAGGCTCTCTCGATCATGGGTCCTATCAGTATCGCTTCATACTCTACTTCGTTGTTGGTGGCGGGGAATTGAAGCCGTACTCCATACTTAAGGGTTTCCCTTTTAAGAGTATTGATGATAACTCCGACCCCTTATCTTTTTTGAATTGACACTCCATCTATCAATATCGTCAAGCTTTCTAATTCGTCTTGTGCTTTTTCGATATCTAATAGGGTGAACATGGTGATGAAGCCAACCAATGCCTGAGCTTCGATGGCTGTTCTAGGACAATATTTGACGTCGAATTGACTTAGTTTAATCACCCATTGTACTAATCTTCCTGCCGCTTCGGGCTTGTTCATTGCTTTCTTTATGGGTTGATCCATTATCACCAAAATGGGGTTAGTCTGGAAGTAGGGACGAAGCTTTCGTGACTCTACAATTAAGGTGAAGACAATCTTTTCCATGTGTGGATATCTAGCCTTGTCTCCTTTGAACACTTGACTCACATAGTAAATAAGGAGTTGTACCCTATTCTCTTCTTGAATCAAAGCTACACTCATGGCCATGGTTGACACTGTGAGGTATAAGAACAAATCTCCCCCTCCTTTGATGGGCTCAGGAGGGGGGGATTGCTCAAATAACGCTTTAGCTCCAAGAATGCCTCTTCGCATTCACTCGTCCAAGCAAAAGCCTACTTCAGGGTTTTAAAGAAAGGCAGACATTTGCTATAGCTTTGGAGACGAACCTGTTGAGGGCAGCAATCCTTCTTATTAGCGTCTGTACCTCCTTCACTGTCTTTGGAGAGGTCATTTCCAGTATGGCTCGTATCTTCTCCGAGTTGTCTTCTATTCCTCATTGAGACACCATAAACCCGAGGAATTTTTCTAATGACACCCCAAAGGTGCATTTGCCAGGGTTCAACCTCATTTGGTATTGCCAAAGGGTTACGAAGGTCTCTTTAAGGTAGTCCAGGTTTGTGTTTTCTCCCTGATTTTGACGAGCATATCATCAACATATACCTCTATATTTCTTCTGATCTGTCTATTGAATATCTTGTTGACTAGCCTTTGGTAAGTGGTTCTTGCATTCTTCAACTCGAAGGGCATTAGTTTGTAGCAGTATAGCCCTTGACTAGTGATGAAGGCAGTCTTCTCTTGGTCTTCTTCTAACATTTTGATCTGGTTATAGCCTAAAAAGGCGTCCATGAAAGTGCGGAGCTTATGCCTAACGGTGGAGTCTACGAGTTGGTTAATTCTTAGCAATGGGAAGCTATCTTTAAGGCAGGCATTGTTCAGGTTGGTGAAGTCCACACACATCTTCCACTTCCCATTTGCTTTCTTCACTAAGATGACATTGGCCAACTAGTTGGGGTAGTAAACCTCTTGGATGAAACCAGTTGCAAGTAGCTTGTCATTTCGTCCATGATGGCCTTGTTACATTTAGGGGTGAAAATTCGTCATCTTCGTTGGACAGGCCTCCTTTCAAGATTGACATTTAGACGATGCTGAATAACTTTCGCTACTATGCTAGGCATATCCTCGTGACTCCACGCAAAAATATCCAGGTTCTCCTTAAGAAACTGTACCAGCTCCTTCTTCGTTTGATTATTCAGGTTCTTCCCTATGTTCGTTATCCTCGTTGGTTCTCCATCTATCAATTCTACTATTTCTAAGGTTTCCATCTTCTTTTTCTCTTCCTCCTCGATCATCCAAGTATGGTTCTCCTTAGTAGCTAGAATGGCTTTGTAGCATTCTATAGCTAACACCTGGTCTCCTTTGACTTTGCCTATGCCGTGTTCTATTGGGAGTTTTACCTTCAAGCAGTATGTAAACATTGTTGCTTTCCAATGATTGAATTTAGGTCTCCCAATGATCACATTATACAATGACGAGCAATCCACCACTAGGAAGTCAAGTTGTTTGGTGATTTACAGGGGGTATGAACCCACTATGATTGTCAATGTCACTATTCCTCTAGGGTATACTCAGTCTCTGCTGAAACTGACAAGGAAAGATTCGAATGGTCACAACCTCTTGGGATCCACCTTCAGCTGTTGCAGCCGAGAGGTAAATAATGTTAGTAGAGCTGCCATTGTCGACGAGAATTCGTCTAGTGTTGAATCCCTCTATCATAAGCATGATGACCAGGGGATCATCATGTGGCTACTTCACGCCTCTAGCATCTTCTTCCGAGAATAGGATGTCCATACTTATTCGTCTTCTTTGCTTCAAAGGATGTGTCTCGTGAACGCTATTCACAAGTCTCTATTGGGACTTCTTAAGGGATTTGAAAGATCCACCAGTGGATGGTCCTCTAGCAATCATCTTTATCTCTCCAATTGCGCTTTGCAGACGGTTGTATGACTTGTCTTCGTCTGTAGGCGGGTTCCCAGATTTACTAGACTCGCCCTTTTTTACAAACTTTTGCAACTTTCTTTTCTGGATCAATTCTTCTATCTGCTCCTCAAGTCTCTGCAGTCCTTAGTGTAACATAAATATTTCCTTTTTTCTCGTACATTGGGTGAGGAATGAAGTGGTTTTGGCCACTTGAGATGATGATCGTCCTTAATTTGCGCTAAAATTTTGTCGACAGGCATCACTAAGGGACTGAATTTTACTGTCTGTGGAATTTTGTTGTCTCTCCGCTTATTTCCATCGGAGCTGGTCTAATGATCATTTCTTTCCTTCTTGTGTCCCTTTCGGTCTTCTCTAACACTTTCCTTCCCTTTAGGCATGCTTTCTTCCCTTATTGCAATTAGGGCGTCTTTTGCATTCATGTACTTTTGGGCTTTTAGTAGCATCTAGGCCATTGTCTTTGGCGGGCTCTTCATGAGGGTGACTATGAAATCCTTGGATTTTAACCCTGCTTTAAAAGTGGTTAACTGTACCTTGTCATCCGCTTTGTCAATTCTAGGACTTCTTTGGTAAAACGTTTCACGTATGACCTCAAGGGCTCCTTCTCTCTTTGCTTGATAGTGAGCAGATGGTCTGCTGGTCTCTTCTGGCATTACCCACCGACAAAATGGTGCACAAAGGAATTACCTAGTTGCTCAAAATTGTCAATGGACAACATTGCTAATTTACTGAACCACACACGTGCTGCTCCCTTGAGGGTGGTGGGAAAGGAGCAACTCAATATCTCGTTTGGGGGTTGTTGTAGACTCAAAATTGTTTTAAAGGTAATGATATGGTCCAGCGGGTCCTTCAGGCCATCAAATGATTCAAGTTGTGCAGACAAAACTTCGAGGGCAAGGGACACTCTAGGACTTTTGCACTGAGGGGCGAGTCCGTCCTTTTGACCATCTTGTCCAAATTCCGGTCTGTCTTTTCCCTCATCACGTTTCTTAGCTCGTCCATTTCTCTCCTCATATCTCTGAGGAGGCCTGAATTCGCTTCATCCGAAGAATTCGATTCACGGTAGTCATCTCTCCTGTGGCTATCTTGGTCATTATTCCTATTAATCCCAACCTTCATAGGTGAGCAATTTTCTTCCTATTGCAGTTGTAGCCTCATCTCCTAGTTTTGCCCGGTGAGTTCTTCCAAGCTAGCTGTAAGTGTTTGAATTTGCAAAGCTAATGCTACAAAATCATGTGGGGTATTGGACTCCATCTGGATGTTAGAACCAAACGGGAATGCGATTTCAAAGGATGGTCTAAATTTGTCATCCCCACAGATGGTGCCAAACTGATGATGCTGACATCATCAATAGTTGGGTTCGTCCAGAAGATTTCCAATACAAGTTCGTCTAAATTCCTGAAAGGTTAGTGAAAAAAGGGGGATCCTTTCTGGTGTTCATCAGTGTTTTGTTGGCTATAGAGTCTTTGATGATAAAGTCAGTGATTGGAGCTCAGAAAATAGAGAGAATTCAGTAATGAGAGTAAAAATGATTATTGTGAATGTCCCTTGTCTGTGATTTGGTAGGTCCTATAAATAGACTCTTCTTACTAGCCATTGTCCTTCATGAATGGTGACTTGAAGGCTTATTTGGTAACGTCTCAGGCCTAATTTGGCCTTAATGGAGGCCCCAACGGTCTCATCCCTGATATGTAACCATCAGGGCATTAAGTACCTATCTTTATGGCGTTCTATCCTCGTCCAGGATGGCACTTCTGGATGAGGGTAATTACCTGGTCCATCAATAACCTAACGATCTTAATTATTCATTCAAATTAATATAATCTCTACTATTCATATATATATATATATATATATATATTTATTTATTTATGAATAAAAGATTGTTATTCCAATGGATGATTCATTGGAATAAAAGATTGTTAGTTCCCTGAAACTACCTTAATTTTTTATCTGACCCGTTCACACACACACACACATATATATGAATAAAAGATTGTTAGCTCCCTAGTATTTAGCAAGTCCTAATTTTGGGTCCAAATATTTGGTTTACCTTGTTAGGATTAGTGCCCTTAAATCCTATTGTATGATGTTATGTATGATATAAAGTATGAAATTATTTATGACATTATGTATAACTTAATATTGTGATTAATAAATTTGTTTTATTATTATCTGAAATAATGGTAACATGAATATTTGGACATTATCATATAGTCCATGAGATACATAGTATATGATTTATGTGAAAAATCACAGAAGATATAAATCACAAGTTATTTGTAAACTCAGAATTATAGTTCATAGTCGATGATGAAATTGGGCATTTCATCTGTGAAGACTATAACATATCAACTAAGATGATTTATCTTGATAATGGAAGTGGAGACTTCTAGTTGATATGTTGATATGTTTTAAGAGTTAAGACATATTGAACTGGACTGCTGTGAGATTTATTATTCTCCTAATGACTGTTAATTGAATAATAAATCTTACGACTTCTATTTACATGAACTCTTAATCTTGAGAGAATAATGGACCTGATTATGAAGTGTAGGTTGCTTTGATATATCAGGACTGAGATCTAAGATGACGGTCAAAATCTCAGTATGTTGGGCAGGCACATTTAGTGTTAATGGAATATATATTCTCAAAATTGAATTCATAGTCTCTTAACGGAGATACAAAATATTCCCTTAAGATAAGTTTAATAGGTTTGTTATTCAGAATATTAGGCCTAACTACTTTAGTAAATAGTTACTAAAGTGTATATTTATGAAATTGGATTTCATAAATATATGATGAATGACTTAAAGAATTAAACTGCGTACTCAAGAATTAAGATGTAGTAATCTACAAAGTGGTAGTCTACATTAATGACTTTGTATTACTATGAATATTTTATGAAGGGATTGCATGTATAATAAAGTCTTGGGATATAATTCATTAATGAGGCCTAGAGTGCAATTATATTTATATAGTGGTATTAAATATAATTAATGGTAACTTTGGACTTGTCAAGAGTTAACAGAAAAACCCAAGGCCCATTGAAGCTAGTGTCTTATTTGTTCCCTTTTGGTCCCACTCCAAGCAACATACTAAAGCCCAATTGGAAAGGACCAAAAGGCTAGCCCAATTAGATAATCAGTTATAAAGGAGAAACATACATAATTATTTTTTCTATGAACATGAAATGGTGTATGTGAGTGTTGGACACTCTTTAATTCTCCTTTGAACAAACTCATAGAAATTGATTGAGAGACCACACTTCTTGGGCGTTAGTAGAATTGAAGTGAAGATTAAAAGTTTTCTCAAGAACTTCCGATCTTTGTTTTGAAATTCACCACACCAAAGTACACTATCTTGTTCTTATATTCTGAAACTTACATAGCACATGTTATCTAGGGGTGTACACAGTTCGGTTCGGTCGGTTTTAGAGAGGTTTTTTGCACTACACCTATAGGGTGCGGTTTCACCCTATGCTTGACCGCACCTCACTTTTGGAAGGTAAGAACTGACCTACACAAGGTGCGGTTAATCTTAGCGGCTCGGTGAGATTCGTTCGGTTATATGGGCTGGACTTTTAAAAATTACTATTCTAAGTTTTGGGCCTTTAAAAAATAGCATTTTGAGCCCATTTTTACTTCTTTTTAACTGAGCCTTTCTTTATCAAGTTTCAACCACAAGAACACAAAATCTCAACCTGTCACAAGACTCACAACATTCCAAATCAAATACACAATTATAGAGTATAGTCTCAACTATAATATGACTTAACTCTCAACCTATCAAATTAAACATGTGTTTATTAAACACATTAACACATATTAATAAATCTAAACCTGTCACAACATTTCAAATCAAACACACAATTATAAAGTATCAAGTCTCAACCATAACAAGAGAAAATAACCCTTAAAACAAAATCAAACAGCATGGGAAAAAAAAAATCAAACATTAGTGAACTTAAAAAAAATATTATAAATAGTATGAGAAAATACCCAGGAACTCTTTAAGCCTTTGAGATTTAGTCCTTTAATAGGCTGAAACTGAATCTCTTAAATTAACCCTGAAATTACAAGAAAATAACCCCAAAGAAACAAAAATTAGAATCAACAAGAAATATTCAGTGAACTCAAAATAAAACCAAAAAAATTAGGGGTTAGGGTTACCAAAGACAACTACATAGTGGCAGAGCCATGGTGGAGAACGGAGATGAGAAGGAAACTAATTGAGGGCAAAAGATTAGAGAAAAATGGTTAGGTGGGAGCCTGAGAATCTAAGATTGAGAGGGAAACTTTAATATTTGTTTGGCGGGATTAGGGTTTGGAAGAAAATGAAGGTGAGTATGTGATTGAGCTAAGTGACTGAGTGAGTTGAGTATGAGAGCAAAAGTCTAAAAAAGAGAATAAGAGACAAGTTAGACAACTCAGTCTCAGGGTACCAGGTATGTGTATGGCTGAGAGTAAATAAGAAAAAAAAATTCTTACACTCAGTGACTTTAAGTCTTTAACACTAACCAAATGGCATTGTTTTTCTTTTTTTTTTAAATGCTAGACAATTTAGATAAGACAACTATTTATACTTTAGGACTGACACACGCTAACACTTTTTACTTATTGACGATAGGCACACTAACATTAATTTTTTTGACTTCGCACGCAGGTGAGAAACTAAAGAGTACTTTAAAAAAAAAAAAAAAAAAAAAACTGAGAGAACATAGCCCAGCGTGCTCTGTTTAAACTGAGAAACTGAGAGCACGGCGTGCTCACTGCTCAACACGCCATATATTTAAAAAACAAAAAAAAAAAAAAAACAAAATTATATAGATATTAAACATACTCGGTGCGGTTCGGTTCTCGGCGGTGTGCACGTCTCCGCGCTGATGGCCGTATTGGTCCGACATCGGTCCTAACGAAATGCCGCCGACCACCGTGCCGGAAACCTTCAACGGACCCCTGATAAGGGTGGATCGGTGCGGTCAGACCGGTTTCAGTCGGTGCCGGTAGATCAACAAACAGGCCTAATGTTATCAATTTCGAATGAAGTAGATCCGTTAATTTTCCACTGCATACATGCATATTTCTATCAAATGGTGTTAGAGCGGTCTTCAATTTCGAATTGTATAACATATTTTGTGAGTTTTGGAATTAGAGATTATAGTTTCATGTTGTTAAAAGATTACACATTTAATTTTCTGCATGGTTGTTGAAACTATGATTTGATAAAAACTGATATTGATGTTATGATGTTGTTTAAATTTGAATTTTAGTATGTTAAATTGATCTTTAAGGCTATAGCATCAATGACATTCAGTTTTGATATCAATCTCTATCTATCATGTTCATATGTTGGTTGTTTGTTCAAGAAGAACCGTAGAAAATTGCCTTAGAAAATTTCTAGAAATTTGAGTTTCACGAGTTTCGATCGGCTAAAAATTGCTTTCGATTGATCGAGTGAAACAGTGACCAATCTTTTTTAATCGATTGATATTCGATTGCTAGTCGATCGATCAAATTTACCTTTCAATCGATCGAGAAGCGATCGAGTACTGATCGAGCCAAGCAGACGGTCAGGTTCGAATTTTTAAATTTTTTCGACCAATCGAGGGGCACATTCGATCAATTGAAAACTGGGAATTCAGAAATTTTTCTAAGTGTTTTCACATGTATAAAGAGCAAGGCTATGTGTAATTAGATTATGCATGTTTCAAAATGAAAAATCTTTCTTTTAAAACATTTAGTGGGAGAGAGATACAAGGGTTGGATCTCACGACATCCATTGTCGGTTCATAATAGTGTGGAATATATACTTTGTATTTGCCTTGAGCTTAGCATTCCATGTGGAGAGTATTTATTTCATGGTCCTACAAGATTGAATTTCTTGGTTTATAGTGGTTTGATCAAACACCTAGTCTTAGCTTCGAGCTTTGCATTCCATGCGGAGGGTGTTTTGTATCATGGTACTACAAAATAAGCCTGTTAAAGGGATGAAATGTGGCTACACTTGATTCTAGACAATGGTATACACTAGACTAAATATTATAGTATCCTCTATGCTGAGTTCTTACTATTATTATTTAGAGGCCAAATGTGTAACGACATATTATTAGTGTTTGATAAGAGTTATCATGATAGTATTAATAATGAGAATAGTTCTCAATCAATCATAGTATTTAATATTCACTCTATGCTGAGGGATATTGAATCTGGGATTGGGTTGTCATTGCATATATTATATTATGGTTTTATTAAGGTTCCATACTATATGTTTATATGCTAAATTGATAATGTCCAGTTTACTTATTATATTCATGTTTATTATTTTCAAATTTGAACATGGCATCATTTAGCCCACTTGTTACTATTCTTAATCAAAACAAACTGATTGGATCCAACTATGTTGACTGGAAAAGAAATTTGGACATTGTTCTTATAGCTGAAGAGCACAAATATGTGCTTACTCAAACATGTCCTAGCTTTTCTTCATTAGATGCTCCTTTTAAGGAAAAACAATGATATGATCGTTGGTAGAAATCTAATGAGATGGCCAAGTGCTACATCCTAGCATCTATCTCAAATGTTCTACAGCATCTAATGCAGGATGTAGAACTAGCTTCAAACATCATGCTAAGTCTGAAGGAGACGTTTGGTGAGCAAGGCCATTCTACAAGGCAACAGACCATGAGGCAAATTTATAATACCAAAATGGCTGAAGGTAGTTCAGTAAGGGAGCATTGTCTTACAATGATCTTTAATCTGAATACATTGGAAGTTTTAGGTGCCGATATTGATAGAGAATCCCAAGTGGATATGATACTCCAGTCACTACTGGAATCATTCAGGGAATTCAGACTTAATTACAATATGAACAAAAAGATTTACTCTTTGTCTGAATTAATGAATGAATTGGTAGCAGCAGAAGGCATTCTTGGTACTTCTAGTGTTGATGCCAATATAGCTGAAGCTTCTACTTCTCAACCTAAGTCGAAAGGCAAAGGTAAGAAAAAGAAGAAGAAAGACTTCACCAAGAAAAAGGGTAAACAAATTGCGTTAGGGGTTGTTGATAAAGGAAAGAAGCTCAAAGAAAAATGTTTCCATTGTGGTGAGAAAGGACAATGGAAGAGGAATTGTACAATATTTAAGGCTGCCAAGAATAAGGGTATGAAAAATACATTCCTTCTTGAAATATGTTTGGTACAGAATCCCACAGATTCCTGGTGTGTGGATTCAGGTTGTACTAATCATATCTACAATTCCTTGCAGGGGTTCCAGGAGACCAGAAAGCTTAAAGAAGGGGAGTCGTTTCTTACTTTGTCTGATGGGAGCAGGATTCCGATTGTAGCTATTGGTGTTTATAATTTATGTTTTGAGTCTAGAGTTTTAATATTGGAAGACTGTTTGTATATACCTAATGTTCATAGGAATTTAATTTCTACTACTTACATAGGTAAACATGGATATTGTGTTATCTATAAAGACAATGTTGTAATAAAGTAGGGTAAAATGTTTATTTGTTCTGGCAATGTTGTAGATAGTCTTTATATTTTAACTCTTGATAAGCATGAATTATATAATTCTGAATTAGATAATGACTCTCATGTAAAATCATTAAAGAGAAACTTTCCTTCCACTAGTGATGCATATCTTTGGCACTTGCATTTGGGTCATATTAATTCAAACAAAATTCAAAGACTGATCAAAGATGGACTCTTAGAGCCCATGGACTTTGATGAATTTCTAATTTGTAAATCTTGTTTGGAAGGTAAAATGACCAAACGACCTTTTAATGCAAAAGGTAGAAGAGCATAAGATTTGCTAGAGCTAGTGTATTCAAATGCATATGGTCCTATGTCAATCCAGGCAAGAGGTGGCTATGAGTATTTCATCACATTCACTGATGATTACTCTAGATTTGGTTATGTGTACCTAATGAAACGAAAGTCCGAAGCCTTTGAAAAGTTCAAAGAGTTTAAGGCTGAAGTTGAGAATCAATTGAGTAAACGCATAAAGGCCATTCGATCTGATCGTGGTGGCGAATACCTTCTTGGGGATTTCAAGGATTACTTAACTGAAAATGGGATAATATCCCAATTGACTACACCTAGAACTCCACAACAAAATGGTGTAGCAGAAAGAAGGAATAGGACTCTTTTAGATATGGTTAGGTCCATGATGAGTTATTCAACTCTACCTATTTTTATTTTGGGATATGCCTTAAATACTGCAATGTATCTTCTGAATTTAGTACCTTTGAAGTCTGTTCCTAAAACACCTGTAGAGTTGTGGAATGGGGGCGTAAGCTTAGTATGAGACATGTCCATATTTGGGGTTGTCCAGCACATGTGTTGAAAGAAAAGTCTGACAAGTTATAGTCTAAAACAGAAGTGGTTTTCTTTGTAGGGTATCCAAAAGGAACTGTTGGAGGTTTATTCTATAGTCATAAAGATAATAAAGTCTTTGTTAGTACAAATGCCAAATTCTTGGAAAATGACTATATGAATGATTATACTCTTAGAAGTAGAGTTATTTTGGCTGAAATGAAAGAACCTGTAAATGAACAACCAATAGATGAAACTAGGGATGATGTGGCTATATTAGATACACCACAAGATATTACTCATGAGATGTCTAGTACACAGGTGCCTCGTTGTAGTGGGAGAATTGTTCGACTTCCTATAAGATTCATAGGTTTGGGAGAAACTTATAAAGCTATCTCAAAAGAGGCTGAATCAGATCCCTACACTTATGAAGAGGCAATGAATGATATAGATGCACATCATTGGGTCAAAGCTATGAAATCTGAATTCGATTCTATGTATTCCAATCAAGTTTGGGATCTTGTAAAGGCGCCTAATGGCTTTAAACCTGTTGGTTGCAAATGGGTTTACAAGAGAAAGAGAGGGATAATTGGAAAGGTTGAAACCTTTAAAGCAAGGCTAGTGGCAAAAGGGTATACACAAAAGGAAGGTATTGATTATGAAGAAACCTTTTCATCAATAGCAATGCTTAAATCTATCAAAATTCTCTTATCCACTGCTGCTCATTATGATTATGAGATTTGGCAAATAGATGTCAAGACTGTATTTCTTAATGGCAATCTTGAAGAGGAAATCTATATGATGCAACTGGAAGGTTTCATAGCAAAGAACCAAGAGCATATAGTATGCAAGTTGAAAAGGTCCACTTATGGACTTAAGCAAGCATCTAGGTCATGGAACATCAGATTTGATCAAGCAATCAAGTCATTTGGTTTTGAGCAAAATCTTGATAAACCATGTGTGTACAAAAGACATCGAGATAAAGTAGTAATGTTCCTAGTGCTTTATGTTGATGATATTCTACTCATTGGAAATGATGTGGGGGTAATGTCATCAATAAAGGTTTGGTTGTCAAGTCAATTTGATATGAAGGACTTGGGTGAGGCTAACTTTATTCTAGGGATCAAGCTTTTGCAAGATCGCAAGAATAAGATGTTTGGCTTATCACAAGCTGGATATATAGATAAGATTCTAGAACGATTTAGCATGCAAAACTCCAAGAAAGGATTACTTCCTTTCAGACATGGAGTTCCTCTATCTGATGACTAAATGCCTAAGACTCAAGAGGAAGAAAATATGATGAGACAAGTTCCTTTTGCTTCTACAGTAGGAAGCCTCATGTATGCCATGCTTTGTACTAGACCAGAAATCTATTATTCAGTTGACATGGTCAATCGATATCAATCAAATCTAGGACCAAAACATTGGCAAGTTGTAAAGCATATTCTTAAGTATCTACAGAGAACAAGAGATTATATGCTTGTTTACCGGTGTGAGGATTTGATTCCCATTGGCTATACAAATTTAGATTTTTAATCGGATCTAGATTTCAGAAAATCCACTTCAGGATGTGTTTTCACCTTGGGAGGTGGAGCCATTAGTTGGTGGAGTATTAAGCAATCTTGTATTGCAGACTCCACCATAGAGGCAGAATATGTTGCTGCTTGTGAAGCGGCAGAAGAAGCTGTCTAGCTCAAGAAATTCCTTTCTACCCTTGGTGTAATAAGAATGGAGCAAGTTCCAATTACATTGTTTTGTGACAATAGTGGAGTAGTTGCACAATCTAATAATCCAAGGAATCACAAGAAAGGAAAACACATTGATAGAAAAGTACCACATTAGTCAAGATATTGTTGCTCGTGGAGATGTGGGGGTAGCAAAGGTTGAAATTGCAAATAATCTAGTAGATCCATTTACCAAAGCCTTGCCTCAAAGGACTTTCGAGTCACATTTAGAGGGAATGAGAGTTAGATTAGTGCACAATAGTCTTTAGGGCAAGTGGGAGATTGTTAGGATTAGTGCCCTTAAATCCAATTGTATGATGCTATGTATGATATTAAGTATGACATTATGTATGACTTAATATTGTGATTAATAATTTTTTTATTATTATCTGAAATAATGGTAACATGAATATTTGGACATTATTATATAGTCCATGAGATGCATAGTATGTGATTTATGTGAAAGGTCACAGAAGATATAAATCACAACTTCTTTGTAAACTCAGAATTATAGTTCGTAGTCGGTGATGAAATTGGGCATTTCATATGTGAAGACTATAATATATCAACTAAGATGATTTGTCTTGATCATGGAAGTGGAGATTTCTAGTTGATATGTTGATATGTTTTAAGAGTTAAAACATATTGAACTGGACCGCTGTGAGATTTATTATTCTCCTAATGACTGTCAATTGAATAATAAATCTCACGACTTCTATTTACATGAACTCTTAATCCTGAGAGAATAATGGACCTGATCATAAAATATAGGTTGCTTTGATATATCAGGAGTGAGATCTAAGGTAACAGTCAAAATCTCAGTATGTTGGGCAGCCACATTTAGTGTTGATGGAACATATATTCTTAAGATGGAATTCATAGTCTCTTAACGGAGATATAAAATATTCCATTGAGATAAGTTTAATGGGTTTGTTATTCAGAATGTTAGGCCTAACTACTTTAGAAAATAGTTACTAAAGTGTATATTTATGAAATTGGATTTCATAAATATATGATGAATAACTTAAAGAATTAAACCGGGTACTCAAGGATTAAGATGTAGTGATCTACGAAGTGGCAGTCTACATTAATGACTTTGTATTACTACTAATATTTTATGAAGGGGTTGCATGTATAATAAAGTCTTGGGATATAATTTATTAATGAGGTCTAGAGTGCAATTATATTTATATAGTGGTATTAAATATAATTAATGGTAACTTTGGATTTGTTAAGAGTTGACAAAAAAGCCCAAGGCCCATTGGAGCTCATGTCTTATTTGTTCCCTTTTGGTCCCACTCCAAGCCACATAGTAAATCCCAATTGGAAAGGCCCAAAAGGTTAGCCCAATTAGATAATCAGTAGGAAAGGAGAAACATACAGAATTATTTTTTGTATGAACATGAAATGGTGTATGTGAGTGTTGGACACTCTCTAATTCTCCTTTGAACAAACTCATAGAAACTGTTTGAGAGACCACACTTCTTGGGCGTTAGTGGAATTGGAGTGAAAATTAAAAGTTTTCTCAAGAACTTCCGATCTTTGTTTTGAAATTCACCACACCAAGGTACACTCTCTTGTTCTTATATTTTTGAACTTACATAGCACATGTTATCAATTTCGAATGAAGTAGATCCGTTAATTTTCCGTTGTGTACATGCATATTTCTATCATACCTGTGTATCAGATGGATGTTGACACAGCTATGGAGATTGGTAAAACATTAGGGGAAGTTGTTCACTCCTAGGATGAGAACGAGATGGTGGGTGGTAGTTTCATACATATTCGAGTTCGAATAGATATTTCTAAACCTCTTTGCAGGGGTTGTAAGGTGCTTTAACCTGAAGGAATAATTGACTGGATCTCCTTCAAATATGAAAAACTACCAAACTTTTGCTATTGGTGTGGCTTTCTCTCTCATGACAACAAAGACTGTTTTATGGATTCAAAGCAAAGGTTCTTTGAAGATCAAGTCTCAAGAGTATGGTGCATGACTTCATGTACCTTATTTTAATTCAAGGAAGATAACAGTGTTGGAGGTCCCAGGTTATGAGAATGATGAAGAGTAGGTTGGACCATCAACGGAGTAAGGAGGTTTTAGAGATACCATTCCAGAGGAGGTAGTGGAGGATTCCGACGAAACTAGGGAGGCTGATGTCCCAAGGCCAGAGAAGGTTTCAACGAATACAAGGGCGCAAAATATTCAAATTGCTGACGTTACGAAAAATTTGAATAATGATAATACTTTTCCTTATAGGGAAGATTCGGTTCCCTTGAATTCTTCCAATTTATTTGAAGTTCAAATAAATCAAATTAATGAGGGGTTGACGAAATTTGACAAGTTGGATAATTCCAAAAAAGGTGAGATTGCATTTGTTAACCCCTTTAGTTCAGGAAGTGAAAATTCTGATATTCCTGAACTTACTGATAGGGCCAAATCTCTTATGGATCTTGATATCATGGATGGCTTATTCAACGCTCTAATTTTACTCCAACTAGTGCTAGTCACAGAAATAAAAAGCGTTTGACCCTTGGCAAAAATTTTGGGGTCTTAGCTAAGCTTGTTCAACCTAATGGGAAGAAACAGAAGAAGGAAAGGTCTGATCAACTAGAGTTACTGAGATGAAGAATTTAATGATACAATGGAGGAGGCTGATCATCAGCCTTGCCAATCGTAATGAGTTGCTTAGTATGGAACTATTGTGGGCTTGGGAACCTATGTACAAAAGACGAGCTTGTGGATTTAGTGCAGCCAAAAGATCCCTCTGTTGTGTTTATAGTCGAGACATGGGTAGACGAAGCAAGGCTAAAGCAAGTGCAAAATAGATTATACTTTCAAAATTTATTCATTGCCTCGAGAACTCATCGGGGAGGTGGATTGGCTCTATTTTAGAGAGACTACTAATGTTACAGTGGTAACTTCCAAAAATATCACATTGATTCTATTATTAACAAAAATTCTGAGGATACTTGGAGATTCACTGGGTTTTACGAAGAACCTGACACTCAAAGAAGGCATGAAGCTTAGGATTACCTCAGAACCCTTAACCAAAGACATTAACTCCCTTGGCTGTGTGCTAGGGACTTTAATGAAGCCATAACCATATCCAAAAATTTCGGGAAGTTATTGAAAATTGTGGTTTTCTCGACCCTGGTTTCATGGGTTCCCCACACACTTGGAGAAAAAATTTCGCTAATAGGTACAGCTTGACAAAGCTTTAGTCAGTAATGATTGACTGTTGAATTTTGCAAGAACAAAAGTTCATCGCATCTCCTGTAGCATATTAGACCACATTCCTTTGTGGATTGTATCAGATTGCATTAATCCCCCACCTCCCTCTAGACCATTCCGGCTTGAAGAAATCTGGCTATCGGATAAATGCTGTGGCGAGACAATTGAGGCGGTCTGGAATTCTCCATCTCTTGTTGAATTCAAAAATATGGTCTTGAGTAATGTAGATAAATGTGCTAGAGACTTAACTCAATGAAGTAGAAGAAGTTTTGGAAATGTTAGAAGATCACTGGTGGAAAAAAGGAAGTTGCTAGTCCAAGCTGAGAGATTGGCTATTTCCTTTGGTAATGATTTATGTGTAAGAGAGTTACAAGTCAAAGTTAATGAGTTGATGGATAAAAAGAATCGTTTATGGAAACAAAGAGCTAAATCATTCTGGTTGGTGGGGGAGACAAAAACTCAAAATACTTTCATAATAGAGCAACACAAAGACATCGCAAGAATAAAATTTCTGGCATTTTTAATTCCTTAAATCATTGGTGTACCCATGTAGAGGAAGTTGCAAATGTCTTGATTGGTTTTTACCAAAACTTATTCACTACCTCCATCCTAGTTCTTGATGATGAAGCTTTAAGCCCTATAAAAAATATTGTCAATGCCGAAATGAATGCCTAGCTTTCTCAAGACTTCATGGAGTGGGAGATTTAAGTAGCTTTGAAACAAATGGCTCCCTTGAAAGCTCTTGGCCCGGACATCTTTCAAACTTCACACAGCATGAGCAAACACAACTCAAGGAAGACTGGGTTCATGGCTCTCAAGCTTGACATGAGTAAAGCATTTGATAGGGTGGAATGGGTTTTTTTTGGAGACAGTGATGCGCAAATTGGGCTTTAATGAGAGGTGGATAAATCTCATGATGGTGTGTGTCAAATCTATTACTTACTCCATTTTTGTCAATGGGAGAACCAAAGGGTTTAATTCACCCTTCAAGGGGCATTGGGGAAGACGATCCTCTTTCACCATTTCTCTTTTTATTACGCACTGAGTGGCTGCATAGTCTCATCTCCCAAGCAGAGAGAGTATGTAGTATTAAGGGTTTCTCTTTGAGTAAGAGAAGCCCTAGTCTAACCCACTTACTTTTTGCAAATGATAACCTACTTTTTTGTCAAGCAAACAGGGGTGAATGTCAAAAAATTTTGGACATCTTGACCGATTATGAAAAGATTTCTAGGCAATAAGTGAATTGAAATTAAATGGCTCTCTTTTTCAGTAAATCTACTATAGAGGATACCAAGCAAGAAATTAAAGATTTATTGGGAGTTCCTGAAATTAAGCATTATGAGCAATATTTAGGCTTACCCTCGCTTGTGGGAAGAAGGAAAAAAGCAAGCTTAGATTATATAAAAGACTGGATATGGAGAAAGCTTCAAGGTTGGGAAGAGAAGCTTTTATCTCAAGCAATGAGAGAAATTCTCATTAAAGCAGTGGTCCAAGCCATCCCAACTTACACCATGAGTTGCTTCAAATTACCCTTGGGACTTTGCAATGATCTTGAGAAACTAATCCGTAAGTTTTGGTGGGGTCAACAGGGAGATGGACGGAAAATTCACTAGGTTAAATGGGAGGATATGTGCAATCCAAAACTTGAATGGGGTATGGGGTTTAAAGACTTGACTCTCTTTAATGACGCTTTTTTGGCTAAGCAAACATGGAGGCTACTGCACAACAAAAACTCACTGTTTTATCAAGTTTTCAAGTTTAAATTCTCCCCAAATTGCTCGGTGATGGAGGCCAAAGATTCACGTATGGGTTCTTATGCATGGAGAAGCATCCTTAAGGGGAGAGATATAATAAAATAGGGAGCTAGATGAAGGATAGGCAATGACAATTCAGTCAATGTTTGGTTTGAAAATTGGCTCCTCTCTCTGAGTTACCCAAAGATCTATTCCTCACTGATTGATGATGCCCAAGAGATTACAGTGAGTTCCTTTATCAACCCTTTTACATAGTAGTGGGAGGTGGGACTTCTAAAAAGTTCTTTTAGTCCTACTGAAGTTGAACTAATCAAGCAAATTCCCCTAAGCAATCACTTCACTGAAGATGTTCACTTTTGGCCTTATGTTCAATCTAGTGTTGTCACGACCCAAACCTAATACCTAGATTTATGACCATGACCGACATGTTAATATCAAGCTTAAACCTGATATTAACGAGGACCAACTAAACTTATATACAAAAACTTTCCTCTTTCTTTTCATTCTTGTTTCTTTACATTCTTAATATAACTTTTCACTTGATATTCAAAGCATCTACATGGTACTTCAAGAGATAACATAAACCACCAGTCATTCAAATTCCATACTTTCACATAATAAATCTATAATTACTTTAAAATATGCAACTCCTACAAAGCTAAACATCAAACCTCCAAAATAGGGGCTATACTTTTAAAACTAAACCAACTCCTTCCAAAACTCGACTAAAGCTCCTTCTGCACCAAAATAAAACTTGTTGACTAGAGTGGAAGGGGTGAGCTACACAACTCAGTAAGGGTAAGATACATGAGAATTTAATAAGAATGCATGTAAATCAAAGCATTTCATTTTATGGAGATTCAGATAGGAGAACATCTTTTCATGCATGGTACTTTATACTATTCATAATAATAACTTATACACTTCTCATAGAAAAATAATTGTCCTCCTTTTTCTTATCAGAATAATATTACAAAGCCTTTCAAATTGAATTTCTTTCATTTCTTACAAAGTCACCAAATATAGTATTGACTGTTTAAAATCAAATATATATATATATTCTTATTACAAAATAATCATTTTGACTAAAATCAGATAATTGGTAACTTTGTCTTAAATTAGAAACATCTTACAGAATAACAAAAATTTTCTTTATAAACTTCTTCTCATAAAATATTATAACTTTCATAGTCACAAAACTTAATGTTTCATAAAGAACAGATATCTGATAACTTTTTAACATAAACTTTCATCAGAAGTTTTATCTTTATAGAACACTAAACCTTTTCATTAGATACTTTATCTTTAAAGCACAAAGAACTTTAGAAAATTTCATCTTTAAAGAACACCTTTTCTTTTCTTCAGAAACTTCTTCTTTGCACTAGAGCTTTTATCTTTTCATTACGCTCGTAATGCATTTCAACATAATCATTCTCTCATGATCATAAAATAAAATAGTTGTTCATAATTAACATTTTGGTTAGTCTATATCTGAAAAGTCCGTACAGATTTGTCGTGCATGTGCACGATATTGTCTATTTTAGGATGTCAAAAAGATCAAATCATCAGAGTTATGGGCACCCCCATTTCCTCCAACTTTCAGATATTGTCCGCTTTGGGACATCAGAGTTATGGGCACCCTTATTTCCTCCAACTTTCAAATATTATCCACTCTGGGACATCAGAGTTATGGGCACCCTCATTTCCTACAATTTTTAATGGCCAATCAGATAACATTTTCCATAGAAAGCCAGTAATTTAACCTCTACTGGCCGAGTTTAGATTACCAGATGACATAACTCGAAAATATTTCATACTTATACATCATACTGAAATTCATAGTTTGCATAACATTTCATAATAATAGTATTTCCATTCTTTTCTTTAAACATCATGTTCGTGGAATTAGTAATAACATCAATATGCAGAAACATGTTAGTCAAGTTAATGTTAAAGCCATGAAGATCTGACCAAGAAACAAGTGAAGAAAAGCTGTTTATTAAAGCTTGACAAATACCTCGACAAAAACAATATCTATCGAGATTTAAGAACAAAACTCGACAAAAGCTGAATCTGTCAAGATCTACGAAATCAAAATTTTCAGATCTGATTTTCGGTTCATGTTGACATGTATGTGTAGGGTTTCTTTTCTCACAACCTTAGACATATATAAGACTTATTTTGAAGGCCGTTATACACAGAGAACATATGCAGAAAATGACCTACTACCTTATTCTCTTTGCAAGAAGTTACTGCGTCTTTTGCGCCTTAGGGTTTTGTAACCAACTACTTCTTGATCTTTATTGTTGATGAAGTGTGGAACTTTGCAGCCAACGACATCTTCAAGTTCCTAGAGTTAGTCACATACTGGGATTCGTGCAAAGGAGTTAGTCACGTATTGGGATCCGTGCATCATTGGTGACGTTTATATACTAGAAAGTTCAAAGGTTCTGAAGCGGTTAAAGATTTCTACTATAAGTTCATCTACGGGGATTGTAGAGTCTAGGGACAAATGTTTTGTACTAGATTTGAAACTACTCTTTACTATAGTGAATTTCTTTTCGGGAAGGTTTCCCCCTAGGTTTTTTACTGTGAAACTAGTTTGTTTCACTAGTTTTCCTGGATCATCATATCTTGTTTTATTTACTTTTCCACTGTGCATGATATTAATGTTTGTGTGTTTGAACAAGTTTTATTCATAATAAATCTAATTAACAACTTGGATTTAAAACTTGTTAATTCTATCAATCGGGGTCTAAATTTCCCAACAAGTGGTATCAGAGCGGGTACACTCTGATTGGTGTAATTTCCTGAGTGTGATCCTTGACCCCTGTTGTCATGGATTGTGGAAAATCTCTTTAGATTCCTCTTTTATTTGATGGCACTAATTATGCATACTGGAAAGTTTGTATGAAAGTTTTTTTGTAGGCTCTAGGTGAAAAAGTATGGCAAGCTGTTGAAGTTGGCTGGATTAAGCCAAAGGAAGCGTCAGTGGATTGGGATGAAGCAACAATCAAAGAGGTAAATTTCAATAGTAGGGCCTTGAATGCTTTGTTTTGTGGGGTGACCAATGAGGAATTCAAAGAAATATCATCAACGAAAGTTGCCAAGGAAGCATGGACCATTCTTGAGACCACCTATGAGGGTAACAAGGTAGTAAAGACTGTAAAGCTTCAAAGACTCACTTGTAGTTTTGAAGAAATAAGGATTAAGGAGGATAAGACCTTTGATGAGTTCTATGCTAAACTAAAGGATATTGTGAATTCTTCCCTCAATATTGGAGAATCTATTGCGAAACCCAAAATTGTTAGGAAAATCCTTAGGTCCCTACCTGAAAGATTCCATGCCAAGATCACTGCCATTGAAGAAGTGAAGGACATTGATCAAATTCCTTTGACTGAACTTGTAGGGAACCTTCAAACCTATGAGATGGGATTAGGTTTAATGGGAAAACGTGAAAAGAGTAGAAACTTGGCTCTTAAGGGTATAGAGGAAGAGATTGATGACTCTGAAGATGAAGATGAAGATGATGATGAGGATGAGGATCTAACCTTCATAGCTAATGAGATTATCAAGCTTCTTCAATATAGGAAAAAGGATAAGGAAAAACCTCCTAGGAAAAGACCAAGAATTGGTAAATGGTTAGTTGCTACCTTGAGTGATATTGATAATGACTTTTCTGATGAGTATGTGGTCACTTTATGGCTTTTGCTACCACAACCGATAAGATGATTGTGGATAGTGCTAGTGACAGTGAGGATTCTTCTGATGATGAAGTACCCAAGAAGTTGACCCTTTAGAAAGCCTATGATAAGGTATGCACTGAATTTATAAAATCTGAAAAGACTTCTCATCTTTGTAGAAAAGAGCTTAATAAGGTAAAAACTAAAAAAGCTAAACTGTTAGTCAAACTAGATGAGACTACAAGGTTAGTTGAGACTCTTGTATTGGAGAACACTTCATTAGAAGAGAAGGTCAAGAATCTTGAGATTGAGCTTAGTCAAGTTAGAACTCAAATAGAGAGGATGTCTAATGTAAAGCTTGATGAGGTATTGAGTGCTCAAAAGCCTAGTTTTGATAAGATTGGCTTAGGATATGTTGTTTCCTCTAGTCCCTCCTCTTCTACAGCTTCTGGATCAAAGACTATCTTTGTGCTCCAATCTGAGAAAGGTGATAAAGGTATGAAATCCATAACTGATTTGTCTAATTCTAAATCATTTGTTAGACCTTACTCTAGGAAGTCTAGTAGTCCTAAAACTGCTCATGTTTGTCTCCATTGAGGTGTTTCTAGACACATTCGTCCTAATTGCTTCAAGTTGTATCCTCAAAAGCAAGTGTCCAAATGGTCACAAGTTCCCTCTCAAGGTTCAACACCTTTGTTTGGAGAGTTATTAAAAAGTTTTGAGCTTTTTAACTCAATTTCAAGAGAATTCTCATTCTTCTATGTCCTTTAATAGACATACTAGGACACGTGTCTTTTTATCTTCAAGGCCAAAGACTTGTGCTGTGTGGGTGAGAAAGGAGCCTAAGACTTAATTGTCTTTTCTATTGTCCTCTGCTTTAATTCTTTCTATTTAAAGTAGGACTCTCTTTGCTTGATTTCGTACCTGCTTTTGGAATCATGCTTTAATGCATTTGCATCTTTCTTTCATGCTTTCATGTTATTTGTCTGCTTTTGTTTGGTTGTTTAGTCTTTATTCTTGTTTATTTTTCAAAATAAAAAGAGAAAAAAATACAAAAATAGTGTGTTCTTGTGTATATTGGTACTTGTGTACCTTGGATGGCCATTGAAACAAAGTTTTCTAAACTTTGTATCTCTTGTAGCTTAAATGAGCATCTCAATGCACAACTAAGAAAGTGAGTTTTGTGGCTCATGTTTGTGATGAGTACGATTAAGTAATCTCTTATACTGAACACTCATATCACTCTTTTTGACAGGAAGGACTAGAAAATCCTAAAATAAAGGCATAAATAACCATCTCACCACTAAAGCCTGCCAATCATCAATAACATTTGTGTGCTTCGGCATAGCAAAATTGTGATGTTTCAGCTTACATAATTGGGTATTTCTACTATATCTTATATGCCCATGCAAGATACGTTCAAAAAGAAAAGTATGCAAAGAACAAAAGCAAAAAGAATCAAAATGCTTTTAATTGTTAGGATATGTGCCCTTTAAATCCTATTATATGATGCTATGTATAACATTCTGTTGTGATTAATAAAGTTGTTTTATTATTACCTAAAATAATGGTAACATGAATATTTGGACATTATCATATAGCCCATGAGATGCATAGTATGTGATTTATGTGATTTAGTTATAGAAGATATAAGTCACAAGTTTCAGAATTTTAGTTCGTAGTCGGTGATGAAATTGAACATTTCATCTACGAATACTATAACATATCAACTAAGATGATTTGTCTTGATCATGGAAGTGGAGACTTCTAGTTGAGATGTTGATATGTTTTAAGTGTTAAGACATATTGAATTGGACTGCTGTGAGATTTATTATTCTAATAATGACTGTCAAATGAATAATAAATCTCACGACTTCTATTTACATCAACTCGTAATCCTGAAAGAATAATGAATCTGATCATGAAGTGTAGGTTGCTTTGATATATTAGGAGTGAGATCCAAAGTCACGATCAAAACCTCAATATGTTAGGCAGCAACATTTAGTGTGGAAAGAACATATATTCTCAAGATGGAATTCATAATCTCTTAACGGGGATATAAAATATTCCCTTGATATAAGTTTAATGGGTTTAGTCATTCAAAGTGTTAGGCCTAACCACTTTAGTAAGGAGTTACTAAAGTGTATATTTATGAAATTAGATTTCATAAATATATGATGTACAACTTAAAGGATTAAACCGGATACTCAAGGATTAAGATGTAGTAATCTTTAAAGTGGCAATCAATATTCATGACTTTGTATTACTACGAATATTTTAATGAAGGGGTGGTATGTATAATAAAGTCTTGGGATATAATTTATTAATACAGCCTAAAGTACAATTATATTTATATAGTGGTATTAAATATAATTAATGGTAATTTTGGGCTTGTCAAGAGTTGACAGAAAAGCGCAAAACCCATTGGAGCTAGTGTTTTATTTGTTCCATTTTGGTCCCACTCCAAGCTACATACTAAAGCAAAATTGGAATGACCTAAAAGGCCAGCCTAATTAGATAATCAATTATAAGGAGAGAAACATACAGAATTTTGTAAGAGAATGAAATGGTGTGTATGTGAGTGTAAGCCACTCTCTTATTCTCCTTTGAACACATACATATAAACTGATTGAGAGACCACACTTCTTGGGCATAAGTGGAATTGGAGTGAAAATTAAAAGTGTTCCCAAGTACTTCTAATATTTGGTTTTGAATTTCACTGCACCAAGGTACACTCTCTAGTTCTTAAATTCTGAAATTTACATAGTACACGTTGTCAATTGTGAATGAAGTAGATCAATTAATTTTCCGATGCGTATGTTTTGTATGCGAAACAAACTATGTTTTTCCACCATTAATTTGGTTGCAAGTGTATTTCTAGGAGATGTGGGAGTTATAGGATGTACCTCAAAAGTGATAGTCCCCATCAAACAATCATGATTGTGTGTAAGTGTATTAGATTATCTCATATTTAAAATCTTCATAATATGAGACACATTTGCACTCTTGCTATGTTTGTACACACAACATGCATACTTTTTGCTACTTTTGATACATGTGCAAGTACAATGTGATTTGACCATCATAAGAATTACATGTGCTAATATATTTGCTCACTAAACTGTCTCAACATGTTTTTGAAATTTAAAATTGGTTAGACTTGTTTAGTGTGTGTGTTTTGGATCTATATGCTTTGCATCTTATTTGAGATGAGTTTTGAGAGCTTAATATGTTGGTTTGATGTTTGAGTGAGTAGCTTGATATATGCATTCATCTCTATGTGTTTTTCCCTTCTTGAAAAACTTCTTTTCTTCAAGATCGGTAGCTCCTCGACACATCCTCGACAGATATCCTTTCTATCGAGCCTTCTTCTTGTGATCTCGACAGATCCTCGATAGCTTCTCGATCCATCGAGGAAAATTTTTGAGCTCTCTGTTCGCCCGTTAGATTCTCGACAAATCCTCGATCCATCAAGAACTTTGGGTTTTCTCTTAATAGCAACTTGACAATTTCTCGATCTATCAAGACCCTCTTACATGCATTGTTTTTCACATGTTTTCATCTTTCTATTATTTTGTCATCCATAGCTTCTTGATTCATTACATTTGTGCATTTATATGGATTCCTTGTGCCCCCTTTGATCATCTTTATGTTTCTCAGGTGAAGTTTTATAGATTCTTGTACCCTTTGTCAATCATGACAAAAAGAAGGAGAAAATGTGGTTTCTTTTTTCAGATTTTATATGTTAGGGGGAGAAATACATGCCTTTGTAAGGGGGAGTGTTTACCTCCTTATTGTTTTAGGAGCTTCTTTTAGCTTCTTGTACACCGGTCTTATGAGCATTTTTACACACTTTGTGCTTATCTTTGATTTATATGTATGATGATATATGTTTTCTTCACCTACCTCTACACGTGTTGTTTCTTTTCTCTCTTTATACACATGTTTCTTTATGTATGCTATCTTTATTTCTACTTTACAGTTGATGCCTTGATGAGTTTTGTTGAAGTGTTTCAGAAAGACAAGTTGTGAAAGTCTACCATGCCATAAACTCTCTTCTTGCAAAGTTTTTCAAGAGTTTTTAGTAGGGATAAATTTATTTTGTAACACAACAAGTGGTTATGAGTTTAGTGATTTAAGACCTGTCTCATGATTATTTGTTTTGTTATGGTTTTGTCACAGATTGCCAAAGGGGGAGATTGTTAAGGACATATTTTATGTAATTGGCTAATCCTTTGACAAAATGCATTTTACTTGTAATTGGATAGATCTAGGATGGGTTTAAGAATTTAAGAAACATGTTGTTAAAGTCAAGTGTTAAAGTCATGAAGATCTGACCAAGAAACAAGTGAAGAAGAGCTATTCATTAAAGTTTGATAGATACCTCGATAGAAACAGTATCTATCGAGATTTAAGAACAAAACTCGATAGAAGCTTGACAGAAGCAGAATCTATTGAGATCTACGAAATCAAAATTTCCAAATTTGATTTTTGGCTCATGCTGACATGTATGTGTACGGTTTCTTTTCTCACAACACTAGACATATATAAAACTTATTTTAAAGGTCATTATACACAAAGGACATATGTAGAAAGTGACCTAGTGCCTTATTCTCTCTACAAGAAGTTACTACGTCTTTTGCGTCTTAGGGTTTTGTAACCAAGTACTTCTTGATCTTCATTGTTGATGAAGTGAAAAACTTTGCAGCCGAAAACATCTTCAAGTTGCTGGAGCTAGTCATGTATTGGGATTCATGCAAAGGAGTTAGTCAAGTACTGGGATCTGTGCATCATTGGTGGCGTTCATATACTAGAGTTTAGAGGTTCTAAAGTGGTAGAAGGTTTCTGCTGTAAGTTCATCTATGAGAATTGTAGAGTCTAGGGACAAAAGTTTTGTACTAAATCTGAAACTTCTCTTTACTATAGTGAATTGTTTTTTGGGAAAGTTTGCCCCCATGTTTTTATTGTGAAACTAGTTTGTTTCATTGGTTTTCCTGGGTCATCATATCTTATCTTATTTACTTTTCCACTATGCATGATATTGACATGATATTGATGGGTTGTGTGTTTGAACAAGGTTTATTCATAATAAATGTAATTAACAACTTGGATTTAAAACTTGTTAATTCTATCAACCGGGGTCTAAATTTCCCAAAGTGCCATATCTCTAATCAAAAACCTTTTAATACATAATTCACTTTAAAATAACCTCATAACTTACCAAATGCCCATATAACTTATCTCTTACTTGAAAGCAGAGGAACCGAGAACTTAAAGTTGAAGGAGCTCAAACTTGAATGTTGGTAACACCTATACCAGATGTGAAAGCTTATTGCTATCAATTCTACATTCGCATAAATTTACACATTCATCTCAAAGCCTGATGAGTCAGAAATTTATGATCGTCATTAATCTGAGATTGTCATTAACCAAGAGAAGATGTTATGCATTTATTACACTCATTGATGACAAAGTGTAACGGATGGAGCAACGGTCACAAAGTGAGTTGTGAACTTCAGACAAAAATTTTATAATGCACTAGCCGTTAAGCATAAATACAGCAATTCATTACCGATTAATGAGGCATGCAACTATAAAAAGAGAAGGCAACAAAAGTTAAAGGTACACACAAATACTCTACGAAAATCACTCTCCAATCAATTCTCTTTAAAATCACCGGCGTGTTACTCTTCCACCCAATTCATTTTTGCAGGTTTTCCTCCAACAGAGATTACCCCAATCATAGCTTCGTCCTTCCACTACAAGGAGGAGCTCAACTGCTGATTTTTTGCGTCATCAAAGCCTATCTATTAAAATCATGGAAATCCTAATCCCACCTCAAAAAGGTTCCCCAAACACAAGTTATATTCATCAAACAATATGATGTACCAAACTACAGAGAAACCATTATTTTTATGTTCATATTCATATCATATTGTACATATTGAATGGAGCTAAACTAAATTCTTAATATGTTGGTCCATGCACTTCAAGCAAACTAAATAGTCAAGAATGCTTAGTATGGCCATTTAGTATACAAACTGTCACTATTATGCCTAAATGATGAAACAAGAACAGAATTGACACATGAATGAGTTGAAATCATGAAAACAATTCATGGAATACATAATAAATTCAAACACCTTAGTAGCAAATACATGAATCCATCTTTGAAAGTTCACGTTCCTCTACCGTGACAATCATTACATAAATAATGTTTTAGACACAAACTTAAATGGAACTATGATACATTCAATTTATAATTTAAAAGCAAGTCACTATTACGATATGTGCCCTTTAAATCCTATTGTATGATATGTATGACATTATGTTGTGATTAATAAAATTGTTTTATTATTATCTAAAATAATGGTAACCTGAATATTTGGACATTAGCATATAGTCCATGAGATGCATAGTATGTTATTTATGTGATTTAGTCACAGAAGATATAAATCACAAATTCTTTTTAAACTTAGAATTTTAGTTTGTAGTTGGTGATGAAATTGGGCATTTCATCTGCGAAGACTATAACATATCAACTAAGATGAATCATGAAAGTGGAGACTTCTAGTTGATATGTTGATATGTTTTAAGTGTTAAGACATATTGAACTGGATTGCTATGAGATTAATTATTCTACTAACGACTGTCAAATGAATAATAAATCTCACGACTTCTATTTACATCAACTTTTAATCCTGAGAGAATAATGAACCTGATCATGAAGTGTAGGTTGCTTTGATATATCAGGAGTGAGATCTAAAGTCACGATCAAAACCTCAATATGTTAGGCAGCCACATTTAGTGTTGAAGGAACATATATTCTCAATATGGAATTCATAATCTCTTAACAAAGATATAAAACATTCCCTTGAGATAAGTTTAATGGGTTAGGTTATTCAAAGTGTTAGGTCTAACCACTTTAGTAAGGAGTTACTAAAGTATATATTTATGAAATTGGATTTCATAAGTATATGATGTAGTAATCTTCAAAGTTGTAGTCTACATTCATGACTTTATATTACTATGAATATTTTATGAAAGGGTTGCATGTACAATAAAGTCTGGGGATATAATTTATTAATAAGGCCTAGAGTGCAATCATATTTAAATAGCGGTATTAAATATAATTAATGGTAACTTTAGTCTTATTTATTCCTTTTTGGCCTCACTCCAAGCCACATACTAGAGCCCAATTGGAATGGCCCAAAATGCTGGCCCAATTAGATAATCAGTTATAAGGAGAGAAACATACAGAATTTTAAAAGAAAGAATGAAATGGTTTGTCCGTGAGTGTAGGACACTCTCTTATTCTCCCTTGAACACACATATATAAACTAATTGATAGACCACACTTCTTGAGCACAAGTGGAATTTGAGTGAAGATTAAAAGTTTTCCCAAGTACTTCTAATCTTTGGTTTAAAATTTCACCGCACCAAGGTACACTCTCTTGGTCTTATATTCAGAAATTTACATAGCACATGTTATCAATTGTGAATGAAGTAGATCTGTTATTTTTTCCATGGCGTATGTTTTGTATGCAATACAAACATATATTTTTCCAACAATGGGATCTCTACCTCTGTAGGGAGGATGGCTTCCATGCTGTAGACTTAAGAATATGGGGTTGCACCTATGGAAGTACGAATAGAAGTGCGATAAGCACACATGGCAAATGGTAAGAACTTGTGCCAATCCTTATAGGTGTCTGTCATCTTCACTAAGATTTTCTTTATGTTTTTGTTGGCTACTTCCACTGCGCCATTCCTCTAAGGACGGTAAGGAACCAAATTCCGATGTTTAATCTTGAATTGTTGGCAAAGTTGTTCGATAATTTTCCCATTCAAATTCTTCCCATTATTTGTAAAGAGCACTCCTAGCACCCCGTAGTGACAAATGATGTTTTGCTTAAAAAATTGGGCCACTACAGCTTGGGTAACGCTTTTATAAGAGGCGGCCTCCGCACACTTGGTGAAGTAGTCAATGGCCACTAAGATATACTCACGCCCATTTGAGGCTTTTGGAATCACAAGTTCAATGACATCCATTCCCCAAGCTGAAAAAGGCCATGGCGCTATTAGAGAGTGTAGGGGTTGGAGGGGAACATTCTTCCTATTCTGATAGACTTGACAACAATGACATGTCCTCATATGCTTGATGCAATCGCTTTCCATGGTGAGCCAATAGTAGCCGGTTTCATACTTTTTTGGGCCAATAGGGGTCCATTGGCTTGGGTTCCAAGGCCCTTATGCATCTCTTCCATCAAATGGTTAGCCTCAAAGGCATCTATACATCATAGTAAAGTTATGTTGTGGTTCCTCTTATAAAGGAATTTCCCACTCAAGAAAACCTAGCACGGCATGTGCTTGATGAATTTCTTCTCACTATCTGTGGCTCAGCATAGGTATTCACCATCTTTGATATTAGCCTCGATATCATGGTACCATGGTTTCCCATCGATTTTGATTTTATAATTCATGCATTCTTCGATATTCATGCAGTAGGCCAGCATGCTACGGACCTCTATGCACAATTGTCGCATCTCATCTCCTTCTGCCAACTTAACCATACTAGCTAGAGTGGCTAAAGCATCCGCAAACTAATTGTGTGCTCAGGGCAAATAAGCAAAGGTAATGTTCTAGAACTTTGGGATTAAGCGGTAGACACATTTTTGATATGGAATCAACTTGGTGTCTTGGGCTTGCCACTTTCCATCTATTTGGGAGATAATCAATAGGGAATCAAAAGACGCTTAAATCATATGAGCCAAGGTGACTTGTAAGCCCACTATGCATGCCTCATACTCTGTGACATTGTTTGTGCAGTCGAAATTTAGCTTGACTAAAACAAGGATTTGTTGGCCCTTTGGGGATACTAGAACTGCTCCCACTCCCTTTTCCAGTGCTATTGGCAGCTTCATCGAAATAAAGCTTCCACCGCCATAGTTCTACATTGCTTGGTTCTAGTTCTACTGCTAAAACATCCTTATCCCAGAAGAGGGACTCTGTGAAATTTGGATCATTCAATGGCTGATCCACTAGGTAATTGGCTATGGCTTGGCCCTTGTTGGCCTTTCGCACCATAAACACAATATCGATCTCAGATAGCAACATCTGCCAACGGGAGATCTTCCCTGTGGGAGCAGGCTTTTCAAAGATGTGCATGATGGGGTCAACCACATGGTGAAGTAGAGCATGTACTGTCGTAACTTATGTGAGGCCCATGCTAGGGCGCAACATGTATTTTCAATGGCGATGTAATTAATCTCACAACTGGTGAACTTCTTACTTAAGTAATAAATCGCCTTCTCTTTTTGATCGAATTCATTTAGCTGGCCTAACATGCAACCCATGGATGTCTCTTGCACTGTTAGGTAGAGAATCAACGGATGTCCCAACATTGGGGGAACCAGAATAGGAAGGTTCAACAAATACCACTTAATCCTGTTAAAGACCGCTTGACACTCAGTTATCCATTCTATCTTTGTATCCTTTTTCAAGAGCTTGAGCAAGGAATCACATGTGGCGGTTAACTGCACTATGAAGCCTGCTATATAATTTATCCTTCCCAAGAAGCTTCACAGGCATGTCCCTAATGGCCTAGACTTTTGCTAGGTTCACTTCGATTCCTTTTTGGCTAACTATGAAGTTGAGCAATTTTCCTGAACTGGCTTTGAAGACGCAATTGTTAGGGTTTAGCCTTAACCTGTACTTGACAAGGTGCTTGAATAGCTTTCTCAAATCTATCAAATGATCACTAGGAGTGCGTGACTTGGCAATCATATTATCCACATAAACTTCGATCTCATTATGCATCATATCATGGAACAAGGTTACCATGGCTCGCTAGTAGGTCGCACAGGCATTCTTTAGACCGAATGGCATGACATTGTAGGCGTAAGTTCCCCAATGGGTTGTGAATGTTGTCTTGGCTTTGTCCTCTTCTACCATTTTGTTCTGATTATAACCTAAGAACCCATCCATAAAGGAGAAGAACATGTTAGTTGCGGTGTTATCAATTAGGGTATCAATATGTGGCAAGGGAAAATTATCCTTTGGGTTGGTTCGATTCAAATCTCTATAATCAACCCATATGTGTACCTTCCCATCCTTCTTTGACACAAGAACAATGTTTGCAACCCAATTAGAGTAAGCTATGGTGGTAACAAAACTGGCGTTTAACTTCTTTTCTAGTTCTTCTTTGATTTTCAAGATAGTCTTAGATTTCATCCTTCGAAGAGCCTGCCACACTGGAGGCATTTGGGTTTAACCTAAATCATGTGGATAACAATCTCTCTATCCAATCCTGGAATAGCTTGATAAGATCGAGCAAATATTTCCTTGAATTCCTGCAACAGAGCTATTAGCATATATTTCATGTCCTTGGGAAAGTTTACCCCAATCTTGACATGTTTTTCCTTCTCTCCTTCCTCAGCTAGGTTTATCACCTCTATCTTTTCTATATTAGGCTTGCACCCTTCACTCTCTGTATTCAAAGCTTCTAGGATGTCTCGAGGTACGTTCGGAATCTTTTCCAATCCTTCAACATCATGATCCAAATCTATTGTCTCATTCATATCATCCACACCCTCGTTATGGCAAAGGGACGATGTACCCACTTGGGAATTTGCACACACATACACATAGGAAAGCAAATAAAGAGAGATGCAAGAATTTTCCCGAATAATACACTGAATATTTCATTAATGGATTATGGGTATGGGGAAAACAAAGTTCATGCCTGATAATGATAAAAATAGAAATACAACAAAATAAATATGCTATTCCAAGCCTCTTAGGTGATCGGGAGGCCAAATCACTCAATGATGGAATGCTCTTTACTCAACTGGTGCAACCACAAAGCAAGGCTCGATGGTCCAAAGGTCTGCCATCTTGCCTGGCATGCCTAGTCGAATAGTAGAAGTCGAGTCATCTTTGCAAGATGTGATAGCGTTTATAGAGAACTCTTTGGGACAGAACCAAATAATGCAAGCTAGATCAAACTCCTCATCTTCCAATTCCTTGAAAGGTTCTGGCATAATGACCTCGACCGGAGCCGAAAAAATGGCCTTGATATTGAGAATAAACATCCCTGGAGTGGCACACTTCCTCTTCTTTCCTCTGGAGGCTCGAAAGAGTTCTTCATGATGGGTTCATACCCCAAACTGAATTTTCCTTTGTTATTTGAAAGTTCAATTAGAGCAGGGCTTCCAAGTCCTACGGCACTGAGGCCTTGGCCTAACTTATACCCAAACTTGAGTATTTCCTTTGCGACCATCAAAACTACTGTGGGCCAATTGAACTCAGGCTCTGAAGCATGGTGAATCATGAAGACTAGTTCGAAGCTATGGAAGAATGCTTTTCGAAAAGCATTAGCATCGATTTAGGAAATAGATGTCTCTTGGAAGATAGTCATGGGCTCTTCATCCATAATGGTGATCAACTGATTCTCAAATATGAACTTTAGTCTCCAATGAAGTGTAGACGTGACTACACCTACTGCATGTAACTAGGGCCTTCCTAAAAGCATATTGTATGTAGAGCACTTTAATCACTTGGGCCAATCTCAGTCATTAGCTCAATTTTGCCATGGATTTTTTGAAGCATGTCGTCAAAGGCTCTAATGATCATAGTGCTAGGTTGAATAAGAGACAATCCACTTTCAAGTGCTCTAGAGTGGCCATTGGGTAGACATTCAAGGTTGATCCATTGTCGATTAATACCCTTGTGATAATCATGTCTTCACACTTGGCCACGATGTGCATAGCCAATGTATGATCTTTTCCTTTTGGAGGCAACTCATCATTTGAAATGGAGACTTGGTTGGTGGCCAACACCAACGAAATGATACCCTCGAAGGAGGAATTTGTAATACCGGTAAGAACATGCATTTCCTTCAATAGAGCCTCACAATGAACCTCAGAAGATAATAATAAGGCTAAGATATAACTTTGAGCTGGAGATTTGTTTAACTATTGAATCACACTATAATCGACCATTCGAATGGTTTTCAAGAATTCCTCAGCTTCTTCAGTGATGACCCTATTTCTGACTAGTTCAACCATGCCTTTGCCAATCTCTTTCCTCCTCTTTCGTATTTCCTCAGGAGTATAACATCGACCACTCCTAGTAAGCTCGGATAAACCTGAAAAGACATTAAAGTAGACCTTTTCCTTTCCAGTTCGGGTGGAGATCAAAGTTGCATCGTACTTCCATGGGACACGATGGCTATCTTTGCAAGGGAAGGGTTTTAGCATACGAATGACCAAGCCTTCTTGAGTTTGCAAATTTGGCGTCAGGGAGAACATCTTCAAATTGATGATGACTAGACTAGGTAGAACGGCTTCTAAAGCCTTTGAATCAGAAGCCCTAGAGATTTCTTGGATAGACTTCAATAGAACTAGAGGATAAAAATCTCGACTGGCGGGGACTACAGGGGTTCCCTTCTACATAAATCCCGAAGAGGGCTTGGCGATCCCAGGCAAGGATAAGATCAAAGGAGCAAAATCCTCAATGGTTGGTATGGCTTGTCCCTTCTTTGGAGCTGGCACTCCTGAATCCACAGGTGATTCTATAATTTCTTCGATAACAACTGAAGTTGGAGGAGCTAGCATCCTCATTACTAGAGGAACCTTACAATGGCACTCTCGTAAGTATTCATCTCAATCTTTCCTTGATCCTATTGACATAGCCCTATGACTATTTCTCGCTTGGGTACTTGGAGGGCATAGGCTAGTTGCCACGCAATCATTCCTTCACATGACCTCTCTTTCGATCTAGACAATGCCATGGTCAGTCAAACTCTGAACTTGTGCCCTGAGCATGCTACAATCAAATAGGGCATGTCTATCCTCACTGTCATAGAATGAGTAGATTTCCCAGTCAAATCTTGGGGCTCCTATGTTCTCTAGAACAATGTGACATTCTTGAGCTAGAGCCCACAACATGGCTTTCCAAGGGAATAAGGGAGGTGAGAAATCTGGAATCCTTTCTTCTACTATAGAGATAGCATTCACGTTCCATTCCGAATGAGGAAGCAAGGGATTGATGATGACAATCAGCCTAGCTGTGTTGTCAAACTGTATTAGCTTGTTATTGATGAGATCTTGGATTCAATGTCTCAAATGCACACATTCTTCCAAGGTGTGCCGGTCCTAAAATGGTTCTCACATTTCTTGGATGGGTCAAGACCGGGCAAAGAAGGATTGTCCCTAGGTTTCGTAAACAGTGGAATCACTAGCTTTTTCTTTGACAAATAGGCATAAAGTTTTGCCATGGGCATGGGTAATGGAGAGAATTTTTGTGGCTCCCCCTTGGGATATGGGGGTTGATTGGGCTTTCCCCTCTTATTGAATGCTTGATAAGGTGCTTGGGCTGGCTAAACTTGTTGCTGATAAGGTCGGGCATTCGAGGCTACATAAGCAGAAGTGACACTCCTTAGTGCTTTAGGCGTTTTGTTGAGCATGTGAAAATCGACTTCCTTCCTTTTGTGGCTGGTTGCATTTTTCACCAACTATTCTATCATAGAATTCAAAGCCTCAGGATCAACTATTTTCTTGCTCCCAATACCCTTATCAATACGCTCCCCAATAGGAATCAGGCTTGTGAAGTGAGTGACTTGGGCACTAATCATCTTCTTATAGTAAGGAGGCTTAAGGTTATCAATGAACCACTTGATCATTTCATCTTCCACCATGGGAGGAAGTACTTGCGCGGCCAACTTACGCCACCTTTGGGCATACTCACGAAACGATTCCCCATTTTTCTTTTCTGTCTTCTGAAGAACTGTGCGGTTGGGAGCTATCTCTGTATTGAACCAGTAATACTCAAAGATGCATGGCCATCTCTCTCCAGTTGAAGGTCTTTTCCAATCTCACATACCATGTGGCCATAGGGCCAATTAAGCTATCAGGGAAAATCTGGCAGAGTAAAGCATGATTGTCTCCATAGGGTGCCATCTTCCTATAGAACATGCATAAATGGGTGCAAGGATCTCCAGTGCTATGATACTTGACAAACTCAGGTGACTTGAACTTGGGAGGCATAATGACCTGAGGGAAATTGATCAGGCTGTCCAAAATGACACTCCCTTAGGTGCCAAAGCCCTCTATGATACGTATATTCTCAATCAAGGTCTTCATTTGGATTTCAACCTAACCATAGCTAGACTCTTAGGTCTTATCCATAGGAGGATTTAATTTTTAGTCACCCCTTGTGGGACAAATGGCAGTGTGGCTTCGCCTTGATTTGGAACTAGTGGTGGCAGGGCCTTATTTTCATATTGAGGTGCAAATCCCTCTAGAGTGGGCCAGACGAATCTCGACTCCCTAATATAACCAGCTGTTGCATCATGTGCATCATTTTTGCCATCTGCTTTTTCAATATAGCGATCTCATAATTATTTTCTTCAATGGGGGAAGGACCACTAGTAGACATCTCTTGAGAATGAGACCTAGTGATGATGAGATCATGATGTGATGGTAACTTGGACTATTTCCTTTGAGCAATCTTTTCTCTTTATTATCCTAAAAAGGAAAAGAATGGGGTGGGCAAGAAATGGAGTACATTTGAAAATTTGACAATGTGGAAACACAAAACAAACACAAAGTTAGTTTAGGTTCTTGCTTATTTAAAATGTACCTATCATTTTGGAAATATTAGCTTTGACCCTTAAGCGGGTTTTTATCATGGTGAGTTTTTATAGTGATGTAGAATTAATGCACAAGCTTGGCAAGTAACCAAAACTTTCATATCATGCTTGAAATTGCAGGATTGACCCTTCTTCTTTTGAATACAAAGAAAGCAATGCTTTCACAAAAGTTTGGCTTTTTTACAATTCCCCAAAACATGGGCTATATACAATGGCTCCAACAGTGGGCCTTTTACAATACAAGGAAATTCAATTTTACAATGAAGAGGCTTCATTTTGGATGGCCTTGCCTTCTTGGAGAAGTTCTTGGACTCTTGGCAATGTCCTCGTTGGTGTGGAGTTCCGGCTACTTGCCGCAAATTTTATATGTACACATTTACATGATGAAGCCATTAGTGCATGCATGCCTTTGTAAGGTTGGAAACCCTTAGGAACGAGGTGTGATCTAATGTGCTTTTCCTTATGGGTTAATCATAGATGTTGTGTAAATAGGATGGATAGAACCTAGAGTAGAGCATAACCTCTTTGATGCAAGCAAAAAGGGCGGACCTGCAAACGGAAACTGGACACTTTCCCCTTGACTCGTTTTGAAAGCAATCCTAAGATGGATATCCTACCCTAGGCTTGGATGTTCACTCGGCTTTGGCTCTTCCTAGTCCTCACAGGTTTTGACTTAGTTTAGTCTAACTATAAGGATCACAACTTAACTGGTAAGTTGGTCTTATTCTAATCCTTCCCTTTATGGAAGTTATGGGAAAGAGTGGATTAAGGGGGGCCTTTTCAGCTATTCTTGTCCACCCATGGACCCTAAAGTGCCTACAAGTTGGCGCCCAATAACTATCTACGGTATGTGCATCCAGCATTTGCCTTCAACACTAAGTCTGGGTTCAACCCAATATGAGGGGTGATATCATGCATTTTGAAATGAAAAGGAAAAGACTTTCCAAGAATAGTAGATATATGAACAGATAAAGGTGTAGCAGAAATTAAGTCTACTACCCTAGGGTCACGCATGTGAAGGAAAGCTGTAAAGCATACTTAGGAAAGCAGGAAAGCTTCACACATACAAAAATACCTCAAAGACGGTTTTGGAAAACCATTTGAAAACATTCTTGAAAATTTTTTTTGAGTTTTGAAAATAGTTTAATAAGGATATAGTAAAATCATTTTTCAAAAAGAAAGCCTTGGAGGCTAATGCTAATTTCAATGTTTTTGAAAGTCAATGTCCAAAGATTAAGATGTTATCAAAAGCTCTAAAGGCTAAACTCTCTAAGTATCTCTAGTGGAGTTGCTAGTCTGTCGATGCCTTATGGTGATTCGACCACCCATTGCAGCGACACTTGCGTGTGCCTAAAGCTTACAGGCCCGAGAACTTGGGTGTTGTGGAGGAGGGTATATACCCCTGGTGTGTGATTCGAAAAAGAGTCAATTTTAAGGGAGTTATCAAAGGTAAGTGAAGTCGCCACCAATCATTGGGTTTTTTCTAAGGTGTGATTGGACACCTGACTCTATATGATTTTAGGGATAATTACACTTTACGCACCTTTGGTTTGCCTCTAATTTGATGTGCCTACCCGTGGTTTAAATTTTGACACTTTACCCACCTATGATTCCCACCGTTACTGTGCCGTAACCCACCTCTCCTTCAGTCGTTACTCTAACACATAATATGTCAAAAACAAAAGCCCAAACAGATCAAAACACTCCTTACTCAAATCTCGAACATGAAGAGCATACCCAAAAATCTGAAGATCATAATATGACTTGCACCTTATCTTTTCCTATTTGTCTCTTGAGTTGGCTCACTAAAGCAAGCCCAGGCATTTGTTCTTTTCTTTATATTTGTATATAGTTACTCTTTTACATTAATATAGTTTTGTCTATTTTCTCAAAAAAAAGTGAACCCAGAATTTTTGAACATAAACCCAAACCAAAAACTAAACCCAGAAATCTGGAAGATTAACCAAAAATTAAACCCATAAATTTTGAACATAACCCACAACCACTACAACCAAAGATTAAAACCAAATCAAACACACCACAAATTTCTTTTTCAATCTTTTCTATCCTCTTGACAGTTTTGTTTGGATTCATAGGCTTGAGATTTGAGAGTATTCTTATGATCCCTATTATCGAACCAGTCAAACAACATCGGCATCGTCACGGATGACGACGACAACGTCGTCTGGGAATTGGAGCTCGACGCCTTAATGTAAATGTTGTTGTTGTTGTCGTTTTTGTGGGTTTTACCATCGGATGAGAATGTGAAGGTTGAGGAAGATGGGTCCTCAGATTGGGGCTCTTGGGCATTGGCAATGGAAGTGAAAAGACGAGTTTGGATTTGGGATTGGGATGAGAATATTGTGAAAAATTTTGGGTTTCTTTTGATGGAGTTTAAGGTTTTGATAATCAGTGAATTCGCCATTGAATTGGGATTTTTTTTTTCTGTGCTCTGGGTTTTGCTGGAAATGTGTTTGGGGTTTTGACTATTTTTACTTCCCAAAACCACTTTTGCATTTGCAGAGAAATTTTGCTCTTGGAAAAGCTTTAGGCTAGTCAGTCGGCTTAGGGTTTGGGCCTATGTTGGATATTGTTTTTGGGTTCAACTTCCTGTAATTTTTCAGATTTTTGGGTATGTTCTTCATGTTCAAGATTTGAGTGAGAGTGTTTTGATCTGTTTGGGCTTTTTTTTTTTGCATATTTTGTGTTAGAGTAACGGCTGAGGGAGAGGCAGGTTACAGCGCAGTAACGGTGGGAATCATAGGTGGGTAAAGTGTCAAAATTTAAACCATGGGTAGGCACATCAATTTAGAGGCAAACCACAGGTGGGTAAAGTGTAATTATCCCTTGATTTTATTACCAATCCTAGGCTAAGAAAAAAAAATGTTTTTCCTAATCTAATATGGATGGATAAAAACTCTAGATTCTTGAGATTGGAAGTTTAATTATGTGTGGGGAAGGTGTTAGGCACCCCACAGTGCCTGCCCATATACAACCCTTTGTTTTGGTAAAATCTTAATTTTCAAGCATTAGCAATTAAAAATCAAGCTATTGGCATTTAGCATTCGAGGCATTAATCGAATTGGGCTTTGAGGTTTGGCTTCAGAAAGGGTGTGGTTTTGATTGATGCTTCCTTAGGGTGTTTGGATTCAGTGCCAAATTTCCACGACGAATATTGGCAGCATTTTGCCTTATTTTCATGGCAGAGTTTCACCTCAAGTGCATCATAGCACAAAAAACACTATTCTCACCATGCTTTTGTTGTGAGAATACGGCAACGAAGGTGCCCTATTTTCACGGTGAAATCCAGTAGAGTTTTGCATTTGTTGTGCTATGGTGCACCGATGAGGTTTGATGCATGTGTATACAGCACGTGCCAACATGCTCATGTTAGGACGAGCTGGAGCCACTTAAAGCATTAAGCACATTGATACATGCCGTATACATGAGGAAACCGATGTCACTTGGTGACATGGATCGGGACAGTCACACCGCGGTGACTATGCACACAGTATGACATGAATATGCACCTACAACAAATGCCTTGAGCACATACTCCTATCACAAGGTCAAGAGCACTCATGGCTAGACAGGGTCACTCACGTAGCCACGAGGGTCCATTATACAAAGTGCACAATTACCCACATACAGGAATATATATACATACATTATGCACAATGCTATCACATAGAGCGGGAAAGTAAAACAGACATTGCCAATGTCCTAAGGGTATGGCCCAGCAAGGTATAAGAAATGTAAAACAGACATTGCATACCCAGGGAATGCGACCCAGGCAAGGTGTAGAGAAGATAAAGGGTACATGGAGAGGGGAACCCTAATACATGATTTGGGGTCTTGTATATCAAAGACAAGTGTGAACCTGCATGAGATAGTAGGAATTAGGCTTAATGACACAAGCAAGCAACGACTCATGCATGAATGTGTAGGCAAGCGTGTAAAAATGCAAAAAAAGCAAAGAAAGCCAAACAGGTGGCACAAAGCAAGCAGGGCAAGCATAACATCATTGCACGGAGTAGAGAAAGGTATGTATAAAGAACACCAACATCATGGAGATGTGTTTCACAAGTGGTTACATCCAAACAAGCCACAAGAGGGACGAATGCAACCACACAAGCAAGTGGCCATAAAGACTGACAAGCCCAAGCCCACGGAGGGTACAAAGCATGGCAAATCCTAGACCTAGACAGGTAAACAGGGAATTATCCAAACCCTTTAATATAGGCCAAGGTGTACGAATGTAGGCCTAGACCAGAAGATCTAGATCTACACCCTACCTAAAGGGCCAAAAACACAAGAAAGAGGTACATTAAGAGACAAAAAGGCTATAGAAGCACATAGCACAACAACCAACATGTAGATCTAGACACATGAACATGGAACGGAGCACACAAGGATATAGATCCAAACATAAGCATGGCAAGGAGCAAATAAACATGTAGGTCAAAGAATAAACATGGCAAGGAGCACCTAGGCATATGGATCTATGCACAAACACAATATTTAGACATATCCTAGCCAAAGAAGGCTAGGCTAACATCATCAAAGCAATAAAACATGTTAAAAAGCAAGGAGACATGCTAGAAAATCTATAAAACTTGCTTGGAAGCAAGATAAAGCAAAGATATACTAAGGAAAGCAATAAAACATGTTATGAAGAAAGATAAAGCAAAAAGGTGTAGATTGTAGCTAAAAAGCTACATCTACACCCTTAGAACCTCAAATCTAGTGTCCTAAGGCCAAGGAGAGGAAAAAGAGTGCAAGAATAGTACCTCTTGATTGTTGAAAAAAGAGATGAATCAAAGGTTTTCGTATGTGATTTGGAGAGAATTTAGAGAGGAAAAGAAAGAATCTACCTAGAAAAGTACTCCAAAATGCCAAAAATAAAATAAAAAATAAAAAAAATTAACTGGGGGTCTAGTGGTATTTATAACTGTTTTGTGACCCTTTGGCTTCTAGTAGCCACTTTGCGGCCACTGATTAGGGCCGACGGCCCTTTAGTAGCTGCGAAGTCCAATGCTGACATCGGCAATCTCGGCTTCTTCCCTGGTTCAACTTCAGATGCATATTTAAAGGCCTTCCCAAACTCTGATTGAGCTGATCTTGGTGTACTTGGAAAGCTCTGGATGTTTAGTTTCTATACTACTAAAGAAAATGAAATTCCAACAATCGGCTTAAACGTTATGGCCTCAAGAAGTGACATGACACGCTTTGCACGATTTTCAAGATAACTCAACCGTTTTAACTCTAATTTTGACGCATGAATATTCATTGGAAAAGGAATTCAATAATCATCGCAATGACGTTGGTCTCAACCCGTTATGATTGTTAAATCAAAGTTAGGGTTTTTAGGGCCCCTAAAAGTTAACCTCAGATCAAACTTGGTCAAAGTTGACGAAAATCACCGATTAGCTCAGGTTTATGTAGAAACATGAAAAATGTGGTATTTGGGTGATATTTACCAGCTTTGAATTTTGGTCAAGCTAGGGTTAACCAAGGGCATTTTAGTCAATTTGACCTGAAATGGTACTTTGAGTGCTCTGATGCCCGAATGGGTTGCGCCACATCAATCCAAATGTTTTTGTGGCCCCATGGAAGAAAGTTAATATTTTTGGAATTTTCGAGGTCCAGCACACAAACTAAAGGCAGACAAAATATAGTATCTACAAGGCATATAACATGGCATCAATCATCTCAAGCCTAGTAATCATCTATTATAGCATAAAGCAAGCATATCCAAGGGAAAAGGCATCGTATGGCAGAATCAAACAAACATCTTATGACATCCAAACATCGAAGGCATAGCATTCAATCCAATCATGTTCATGTTATTTAATATAAAAAACTTATATTCAAACCAATGCATGTTCATATGAATGCATGACTTACCTCATTTACCTCACTGCATCATAGGACCTATGCATGAATGCATGTTCATAGTATTTAAGCAATCTAAGAACCCTAATAAGCATCAAAGAGATAAAACAAACTAAGTAAAATGAAACAAAGAAGAAAAGACTTAAAGATGCAAGAACTAGGTTAAAGCAAAGGCTAAACATGTAAATAAAACAAAGAAAACATCATACAGGAATGAGATTAGGGTTTCTGGGTAAGGGTATACATGCACATACATAAGGCATGTGTGCGCCTCCCAACTGTATGCGTATGCATACTATGAGTATGCATACGCATGCAAGTTGCATTTGCACACATACATACCCTAAACCTAGAAAACCAGAACATAAAACAAGCAAAACACAAAAGAAACAAAGAAACTAACCTAGCATGCTTCTAACAGAAACACAAAATAAACCTAAACTAAGCAAGCATATTAAAGCATTAAAACATATAAACAAGCCAAGGAAACACAAAAAAACTAGGGAAAATGAAGAGCCAAAGATAGAACCTTTACCCTCACACAAGAACTCTCTAGAGCTTGATTTTTACCATTCCCCTCAGTCAATCTAGTCATAACCAATTCAAAAATGAGTTAGTAAACCTAGAAATCAAAGATCAAGACCAGAAAAGGTCCCATTCAAATAAAATTTGACTTGAAGATGTTTTGTGAAAAACTCCTTTGATTCACTATTTTCTAGTGAATCTTAAGTGTTTTACCACTAGAATTTGTCCTTCTTGAAACTATACCATTTATGGCTTTATATCTCGAAAAATAGGGGTTTGGGGCGGCTCCTAAATGATGTGGGATTTGTTCTAAACCAAGTTTTAATGCAAAAAATCTTTCCTTTTATAGTTTCTAGAACCCTAGCATGTGAATGCATGCATGTGTATGTGTGCGCATGCATGAAGCATAAGTATATAGAGCTTGAGCATCCGTGCGCATACGCGTGTAGGTGTCATTTGCATTGATTGTAGCATCAAGGAAGCTTTGTCCATACTTCTAGGCACATTCGAACATCGTTATGATGGACCAACCCATCAAGAAGGCCATGAATAAACCAGACGCAGTTGGACACCTCGTGCAATCAATCGTCGAGCTCAGTTAGTTCGGCATCGATTATAGACCACAGTCAGTAATTAAAGCATAGGTATTAGCAGATTTTATTGCCGAATTCACTTTTGTAGGTGATGACCATATGCAGTTTTGGACTGTTCACACTGATGGATTATCCATCAAAAGAACTGGGAGGCGTAGGAGTCATCATGATATCTCCTGACAAGGACATCCTCAAATATGAAGTAGAACTTCAATTCCCAGCCACAAATAATGAAGTAGGATATGAGGCAATACTCACTAGCTTAAGACTAGCCAAAGCTCTGGGCATTAAAAGCTTAGTAATCAAAAGCGACTCCACGCTCATTATTGGACAAGTGAACCATAAGTTTGAAGCAAAGGAGGAATGAATGCAGAAGTACCAAAGGTTAGCAATCCAGATGGCCAATCATTTTAACAAGATTAAGTTCATCTAAGTGCCATGGGAGGAGAATTCAAAAGCAAATTAGGTTGCTCGGATAGCCTCGTCAAAACAATAGACTCCTAATGAAGACTTGATGATTGAAGTACAGATGAAGCTTAGTATCGAAGAGATGCAAGCTCTACAGGTAAAGTCCAAAGGCACTTGGATGACTCTAATCCTTCCATATATTCATGAGGGGGAATTACTGAAAGATCATGATGAAGCTACAAGAACCAGGGTTCATCAAGCCAGATTCACCATTCTCAATGGCCAATTATAAAAACGAGGGTATGCATTGCCATACCTCAAGTGTTTAAACCCACAAGAAGCAGACTATGCACTTAGAGAAATTAACAAAGGAATCTGCAGAAACCACTCAAGTCCAAGATCGTTGGTAAATAAGGTCGTTAAAGACAGATATTTCTGGCCAACAATGCAAAAAGATGCATACTCCCTGGTCTAGAAATGCGACAAATGCCAACGCTTTGGATCCAAGGAATTCCTGCTAAGAATTTGACGAGCATTGCCTTGTGAGGGCCATTCGCAACATGGGGAAGAGACGTCGTTAGACCACTCCCATAAGGTAAAAAGCAAACTCGATTTTACTTGTTACAATTGATTACTTTACCAAGTGGGTCAAGGCAAAACCCCTTGCTAGGATCACAAAGGCAAAAATCTAGGGCTTTATCTGGAAGAACATTATTTACAAGTTCAAAATTTCGAGGATTATCATCTCGAATAATGGACGGCAATTCGATAACTCCAAATTTAAATATTTCTGCCGCAATCTGGGAATCAAGAACTACTTCTTTTCCCCTAGACACCCCCAGACCAATGGATAGACAAAGGTAACAAATCAAACCTTACTGAAGATCATCAAAGTTCGACTTGAGGGGGCATGGCCAGAAGAACACCTTGGTGTTGTGTGCATACTGGACGATAGCAAGAACTCCTATAGGAGAAACCCCATTCAAACTCGCCTTTGGCACATAAGTAGTCATCCTAGTGGAAGTTAGTCAGTCTAACCTCAAAAGAGAACCTTTTAACAACAAGACCAACAACAAAAGTTGTAGACTAGACCTTGACTACTTTGATGAGGTCAGAGAAGATGCCCTATGGAGAATGACAAAGCATAAGAAAAAGATGATGAAGTATCATAAACAAAGGGTTAAGCTCAAAAGGTTCAATCCTGGAGACATAATGTTGCGCAAAGTAACAGAAACCACGAAAGACCTAACGCAAGGAAAACTTAACCCAAGTTGGGAAGGCTGTACAAGATCATCAAGCATTCCAGAAGAGGAACTTATTACCTCGAGTCACTCAATGGTAAACAGTTACCTCATCCATGGAATGTAGAACACCTCAAGAGGTACTATTGTTTAAAGAGTGATGTTTTTAATTTCCATGTGTTGAACTATTTTGTAAGAATGAAAGAATAAAGGGACGAGCTCCCTCAAATGAATAAACATATTTTCTTGAAAAACATTGTGTTGACTTCATTAAGGTCAAGTTTCACAAAACAAGAGATTCATTGAAAATCCAAATGAGTAAAACCATGTAGATGATAAGAGTCCTTAATAAATGGACAAAAGTCGTCACATAAGGTTAAATTCAAACTAGTACAATCAATATGACAATCAAATTCTCAAAGTGAAAATAAGTCAATTTGATTAAATTCACAAGGTTAAAAATCAACAAGTACAGTCATTATGACGATCAAACTCTTAAAATAAGAGTAAGTCTTATGATTAAATTCACAAGGTTAAAAACCAATGAATACAATCATTGTAACAACCAAATTCTTATAGCAAGAGCAAGTCATGTGACTAAATTAATAAGGTTAAAAACTGACGAACACGATCATTACGACGATCAAACTCTTAAAGTAAGAGTAAGTTATATGATTAGTTCCATGAGGTTAAAAACAGGCAAGTATAATCATGATGATGATTAAATTCCTAACACAAGGACAAGTCATTTTGATAAAGCTCCATAAGGTTAAAAACCAACGGTCAAATCCTCATCAAGAGAATAAAGGTCATACGATTAGACCCACAAGGTTAAAATCAACGGGCAAGATTATGGTGATGATAAGAGGATATGTCACATTCTCAAGCTCACAAGGTTAAAACCAAGGAGTAAATCATGTTGACGATCTAACCCTACAAGGGTGAGACACATGATTAAACTCACAAGTATAAAAACTAACGAGCATAAATACTTCTACAAAATTCTCAAAAAGTAATGAAAAGCAAGCAAGAACGACGATATCAACAAAGGTTCTTCCAAAAATGTCAAGTTAGCAAGAAGCATGTGAAGATCAAATGCTCCAAATCATTTGCAAAATAGAGATAAGAGAAAAGATTGTCTAAAATAAAATCGTCAAAACACAGACGAGAACCAGCCCAAAAAATAAGGGCAAACCAAAATAAAGCAAACATAAAGAAAACTAATGGCAAGGTCAGCAGGGGATCATCTAAATGAATAGCTTGAGCATCTACTCCAGCTTGCTCATCAACCATGGCCCCTTTAGTGTCTTCATTAGCTATCATCTCCTTGTGAATAGCCTCAAAGTCAAGATCAGAGAAATCGATGGCCTCGAAGTGATGCTTCATCGTCCACCTCTGCAAGAGCTCAAACCTTTGAAAAACTCATCAAAGGTGATGGTCAAAAAAGCATTAGACGTCTGGAAATCAGCTATAGCCTTTTATCACTCGTTAGAAACCTTCAGCTTCACCGAGCGAATTTCCTCGTCCTTCTGAAAGACGAGCATCCTCTCTTTCCTCAATTAGTTAGAAGCTTCTTTCAGCTTGGCTTTCGCCTCACTTGCTTGATCCATAGCTCTAATCAAGTCCTTTCTCAGCCTTTAACTCTCGGCCTCAGCTACTTCCGCCCTTGAGTTGGCAGTCACGACCTTCTCCTCCATCATAAGATAGTCAGTGGTCAAGTGTAATGATTCCCCAAGGACCTAGAGAAAACAAATATGTAAGGATCAGTATATTTAAATGTTAGGACATATGTGTTTCACATGTTAAGAACATATGTCATGATTTTATGTAATTGGCTTATCCTTTGACAAAACATACTTTACTTGTATTTGGGTAGATTTAGGATGTCTTTAAATACTTCAAGAAACGTTGTTTCAAGATCAAGTATTGAAGTCTTCAAGTCTGTTCAAGAAAACAAGTTTAGAGTGCAAAATCATTGAAGCTCGACAGCTGCATCTATCGAGCTTAAGGAAGCTATTCTACACTCGGTGTGCTCGACAGCTACTCGACAGCTGCTATCTGTCGAGATTTAAGATTTTCAGAATTTCAATCTGATTTTCTTGGGATCCGTGAATGTGTCTTTGGGCTTTCTTTTCTCCTAACCCTAGACATATAAAAGGATCAGTTTAAGGGCTGTCAAAGTGTTCATAAGTTGCACAAACTTTGAGCAAACTCCGTTCAAGCAAATTGTGACCAGAGACGAAGTTCTTGCCCTAGTTCATCTCTTTCTCTTGAAGAAGTTTTTGTGTATGTGCACCGTAGGGTTTTGTGACCAAGCATCTTCTTGATCTTCATCGTGTGGAAGAACTGAAGAACTTTGCAACCAACAACCTTCTTAGTTGGTGATTGAAGTCGTGTATTGGGATCCGCGTAATTGGTTAGTCACGTATTGAGAGTCGTGCATCTGAAAGGGGAACTGTCACTACAAAACAAGTCCAATTGGGTATTGGGGTAAGGGTTCAACTATAGGTTGGTAAGGTACTTGGATTCCTTTACTTGTAACCGCTTGTTGTGATAATAGTGGAGTTTCGGGAGTGATGACCTGAAAATCACCCGGTGGGGTTTTTGCCGTTAGGTTTTCCCCATTCGTAAACAAATCATCGTGTTATTTATTTTTCGCTGCATATTTAGTTTGTTGGTGATTTGTTTGTGCTACCACGTGTTTGCATGATAAATTGATTAATTAATAACTTGGCTAATTAATTAATTAATTTCTATCACAAGGGGTCATTCAGTTTATGGCCTATCATTAAAGACTCACCTACACAAGCTTACGGACATGATGAATAAAGATTGTGGATCCACAAGCTTGTCAAAATCCTTCATACTAAGGGAGAAGTCCAAGGCAGCTTGAACCTAGTCCTAATATCATCTCTTCAAACTTGGATGGGCTTTCACTACAAAACAAAAGGGGATTAGGACGAACAAAGTACACCTACTTAAACGACAAACAGAATCAAAAGAAGGAAAAAATGCACCAAGTGTGGGAACCTCCCACGTACGCGACAATGGGGGCACCTCACCCTAAACTTCATCAAAAGAGGTTTCCCATTCCTTTCCATAGAAGAAGAAGTACCTAGGCTTCTAGTCGTGAATAGAAGAAGGGAGACCACAAATGACCCTAGAATTCCTATCCCAGGGAAAAAATTCAAAATACCCATAATGGGTCGGAGGCTTTAAGTAATAAAGGTATAGAAACTCATTCTGACTAACCATGCTCTCCTCATGGATGGACATCCAGATCAACATAACATTCACAACCATTTGGCATGTGTTTGGGATGAGCTGACCAAAGGGAATATTAAAATGATCAAGTAGCTCATGAATAAAGGGATGGATTGCAAAACAAAGACCACAAAGAAAATCGGCCTCATCAAAACACACATGACCATGGGAAAAAGCACAAACCTTTTTGCCTGGACAAGGTAGACTTATCTTCATCTCAACAGGGAATTGGAAACACTTTCTGAAATTTTTTAGGTGTTTCCCCTCTAAGACACACTCCTCGGTCAGAGCTTGGAAAGGCTTAGACAAAGAGAAAGTAAATGGTTTAGATGTCATCACGTCCTCCTCAATAGCCATGGGGTCGTCACTAGTCGACAAACCCATGTCCAATTCACTTGATCTCACCTAGAGCCTACAAACCTTTCCCCGACCATCTAGCTTCTTAAGTGGTGCTGAATCAGAGAGTGGCAAGTCAAGGGGTAAAGCTTGAGCAACACCAGCCTAAGGGCATAGTCTCGAACCACAAACAAACCCACCTGTCAATGTCGACCACCCGAATACTCAAGATAAACCCCAAGCCTAGAAAAAATGGACACTGAGAGAGATTCTATCCTAACAGCAGTATAATCAACCATGAATCAAGGAAAGAAAGAGAGAACTCACCAAGAGACGCAGAGAGAATGGGCTCAGAAATTTGAAGAAGATAAAGAAAAAGGAAGATGAACGGTTTTTTAAGAAAAGACGTGAAATCAGCACAAGAAAACCAAGACCTAACCTTCGCATGTCCAACCTATCAAAAAGAGACACGTGACCACAGCCAGCCGTATGACATGAAATGCATTTAATGCGACGTAAATGACATCATGTAATCCTCGTCATGTGAAATACAAACCATCATTATTCCTAATGTCGTCCAAAAATTATGACGAAGAAGTAAGGAGGTAACTGACAAATAGTAGAATTATGGGTTCGTCATATAGCTAATAAACCTTGAATCCATAGGCTCATCCATAAAAGATGATGAGCATACAATCCATTAGGTTGTCGTGTGTGAAGACGACCATATAGCATTAATGTCGCAGCTATTAATAGTTTTGTAACTGACGAGCTCCAATGGTAGAAAGGCCAATCATGAGCTATTCAAATGTCCATTAAGCTCAGGTAGATGTTACTCCAACAGTCAAAAGAGCCATTAAGAGGTCAACGACAGTTACACTAATAATGAGGCTCCTAACGAGGTTATCAACTAACGACCATTTTTGACTTCATCAAAGAATATAAAAAATAAATGAATAAAATGAAATTAATAATGTTGATGCACCAATTTCACTTAAAAACATTTGAAGCCTCATATTGTATCTAGAAATTATTAAAATTGGGTACATCTTGACCATGCAAATGAAGATTTGGTTCATCATCACATGATGATCGGTACATAAATTCTAAATGTAACTGGACAATTGGAGTTGCTGTAGTAGAAAAGCAAAGAAAAGGCTAACCATTTATTATAAGGTAGGCAAATGTGGAGAGCTCGTGAAAGTAATAGTATAGTCTGATAGATACTGAAAAATTGGCATCCACAAATTTTGGCATGTTTATTAGTTGGGTTGAACAGAAGTTTTAACTCAGAGGAAATCCGCCACATGGCCTTCCCCACTAATCCAAGTCAAAAAAAAGAAATAATAAACGACTGGTTCATCTTTCTCATAGATAATTCTCTTTTCAGCTTGGTCTTTGGAAAAAATAGTTTTATCCATCTTGGTTTCCTCTTTTGCCTCTCTGTCTCTTTAATCTTTTATTATTATTATTATTATCATCGTCTGAAACCCCGTGCACCCAATCACATGCAACGCCGATAACTAAATTTGATTATAACCACTAATTTCTCACCCATTATTTTGATTCTTCCACATCTTATTTGGATTAATTTTAGGCCAGACTAGTTTTTCTCCTACTCAAAATTTTTTGTTGCTTAACGAACTTATGTATAATACTATACCGCCTAACCCATCACCTTTTTTTTTTTCCTTCCTAAAACACATAAAAACATCCTCAAACATTCATTACTGTCTGTATTATGGATCTTCATTTTAATTGAATTATTCAATGTGGTGGGCAGTTCTTACCACTGAAGTTACCCGGCCAAACAAGACTTTGGTCCAAGCCCATAACGCCTTATTCACTTCTTTTTTGGGCCATGTTCTCAAGCCTTTTATAGATTTTTTTTTTTTTTTTTTTTTTTTTTGAGGATCTTATATAAAATTTAATGGAGGGAATTTCCAGCAGCACATATATTACACACAAAAGCTAGAGAAAACACAAGCAAGAGACGTAATAAGGATTTGGGTGTGAGTTTTCTTCTTCCTTCTATCATAGTCATTGGTGTTATAATTAGTGCCCTAAAATTATATTGCATTATGTTGTGTATGACATTATGTACAACATCATCTATTAAAATATTGAAAGTTGTTTTATTATCTAAAAAAAATGGTAACATAAATATTTGGACATTATCATACAATTTTTAAGATTCATTTTATGTGATTTAGTTACCCAAAGTATAAATTGCATGTTCCTTATAAACTCAATATTTTGATTATATAGTCGTTGATGAAATTGTGCATTTCATCTACTAAGAATATAACATCTCAACTAAGATAGTTTGTCTTAATTATGGAAGTGAAGACTTCTAGTTGATATGTTGATGTATCCTCTTCTTCTTTTTTTATATATTTTTTAAAGAATTTCAACCTATGGCATCCTCTTCTGATGATAGCTCTTTATCATCAGTCCAAGACAACAATCGATTTTTGGTATAGGCGAGGATTGAACCCTAAATCTCTTATTCAACCATCAGAGAACTTTAATAGTTGAGCTAATTGGAACCCAAATATGTTGATGTATCTTAAGTGTGTAAGATGCACTAAACAGGATCGCAATTCAACCATCAGTAGAAAATACACAAAATTTCACTAAGTGTTTATTGATTGTCCACACCCTCTTGTGGTATGGACGACCAATACCTCTTTGGACGTCCTTCTTTGATGTTTATAGTGCACATTCTCTTTTCTCCATTCTGAAGACTGCCCTAGAAATCATTGGTCTTGGACAACCCTTGTGGACAAAGATTACTTGTTGTGGATCACCATCAGTTGCCCCTTTGTCCATAGGTCGTGTATGCTCTTGTCAAAAAATTTTTTTTTTTTTTAATACATGTGTGCACACAACGGATGGAGTCACCACCTAGTTTTTGCAATGGTCTAGGAACCATATATATAGCATCATCACGAGGAATGACCTTTTTGATCTTACTAGCAAAGATATGGGTTTGGAGTTAAGTACGGTCTTGGAAAGGTGTTAGGCACCCAAAACCACCAAACCCTAAGGTTGGCTTCCTCTTATTGTGTCTTATGTCTTGACCCTATTAAAGGCATACTCAATATTGTTATTCTAACTCATACACACACTAGCATTCATCTAATAATCACCATGGCATCAACCATCCCTAAAAAGACCTAATCATACATCTATCATGGCAATCTACCAAAGCCTAGCATTCATCTAGCATACATGTCATATCATCACGGCATCCATCTAGCATGGTATACATGTCAACCTAACATTCACCTAATCCTTCATATCATCACATCACAAACTCTAGCATACATCTAATCATGGCATCTCCTAACATATTACATCATCCAAGGCAGCAACAAAACAGGGCATAAAGATAGGCATGGCAAATAAACATAGATCATCACATGTATTCCAAACTTCTAGACATGAAATCAAACATAAGAAATAAAATAAAAACATATTACATCATTAAAATGTATGTTCATACCAATGCATGACTTACCACACTTACCTTACAGCTACACCTATAGCATTATACATGAACATGTGAATCCGTGTTCATAGCATTGAAGTAAGGAAAACACAAAATGAACCCTAATTCTAACATGTGAAAGGCAAACAAACAATCAAATATGTGAAACAAAAGCTCAAAAGCATGAATACATAAAGAGAGATCCAAAATAGAAGCATTACATGTGTATCCAAAAGCAAAATCATCAAAATTAGAGTTAGGGTTTCTGGGTAGAATCATGCGCACGCATGAATAACCATGCATGCGCATAATCAAGCCTATGTGCATAGGCAGGATTATGCGCACATGGGTTTCAATCCAAAAACCCTAGAAACACAGCAAATAGAGCAACATTTCAAAGTACTAAATCTAATATCCTAACATGCTTTAAAACATACAACTATGCAAGCCTAGACTATATAGACATAATAAACATAAAGCTTAAAGAGACCAAAAAAAAACATATTTAAACTGAAAAAAAAAAATAAAAGAAAAAACTTAGAACTATTCCTCAAAGAAAAAGCTTTGCAAGCTTAATTTTTGACCATTCCCCATAGTCAAATCTATTCATAATCAATAAAAAGAGTGATTAGTAATCTTAAACTCGAAGATCAAGGCAAGAAAATGTCCTAATCAAAAGAAAATTGATTTGAGGATGTTTTGTGAAAAACTCCCTCTGTGATTCACTATTTCTAGTGAATCTTAGTGTTTTCTCTTGGGATTTCTATGTGTTTTTGAAAGGGTACCATGTATGACTATTTATACTGAGAAAATAGGGGTTTGGAATGACTCCTAGACGATGTGGGATTCGTTCCAAACCTCAGCTTTAATGCAAAAAACTTGTCTTATTTATGTTTGTAGAATCTGCCATACATGCACAAAATCGTGCCTGCATGTGCATGATCATAGCTGTGCTTACAGGCTGATTCCTGCGTGCACATGCTGAAGGTTTTGTTATTTTACTTTTCCAAAAATAGGTTTATTTGCTCATTAAAAGTTATATTTTTCATTTTAACATCTCTCAAGTCAATTTAACATCTAATTGAGCCCTAAACCAACCTTGGGTTTTAGAATTTCAGCATCATTAGGGAATGGGGGCCCGAGTCCTAAGGGTTACAAAATGTGGTGTCTATAAATGCCCCTCATTTGATTTGTGAGCTTCACTAACAGAATCAAAAGAATAAGAGACAAAACATTTTGTTTCTATGAACAGCTCGGACCAAACCCACACACACAACACATATCACGCATACATGGGGTGGGGTGCAACTCCTAAGAGTTGTGTGGGATTCATATGTTTGAATTCCCATCTCTGTTACTCGGGAAATGAGCAACAACAGGTTCGCTATCCCAGAACTTGTTTTGCCAAGCAAAAGGTGAGTAACTCTCTATCTTAGAGTCACTTAAAAAGAAAACAAACAAGGCCAACGGCCGCAACCATCAACCAAACAATCGAGGATGCTTTTATGAGCTTAAAAGGATATATATTTGTGGTGTCCATTTGGGACTCTTGCCTTAAACTTCTTTGGGTGGCTTGCACCTCTAGATAATACTTGTCTTCTCCATCTCTATCTCTACCTTTTTCAGTGAGGCTCTTACCTCAAGATGACCTTGGTCTCTATCTCTATCTCTACCTCTTCTATTGTGCCAGCATATTAAATTCCCTCCAGATATGTGCACAAGTTCTGATTTGTTCTTTTCTGATTTGTATGGGGTTTTGTGCCTACATGTTCAATTCCCTCGAGATATGTGCACGAGTTCTGTATTCTGACTTACTTGACTATTTTTTGGATGAAAGATCCACTAGGGATGCTAGAGGACTCACTGGGGAAAAGAATTGTATTGAGAAGTGTTTTGGTGATGACTTTGACCTACCATGAAGTCTTAATGGTGTACAGTCTTTTAGAACATATCTGTTTCACTTGTTAGGAACATATGTCACTATTTTATGTAATTGGCTTATCTTTTGACAAAACACACTTTACTTGTATTTGGGTAGATTTAGGATGTGTTTAAATACTTCAAGAAACCATGTTTCAAGATCAAGTGTTGAAGCCTTCAAGTCTGTCCAAGAAAACAAGCTGATAGTGCAAATTCATTAAAGCTCGACAGCTGCATCTATCGAGTTTAAGAAAGCTATTCAAGCCCCGTGTGCTTGACACCTGCTTGATAGCTGACCCTCATCTTCCTCTTCAATCTCAACCTCTCTCTCAAACTCTCTCATCTCCTTCAATGGCACCCAAGTCCAAGGAGAGTTCCTACATCCTCTCCACCGATTGCATCCATCTCACCCACTGGAATGGAGTGGTAAGGCTAATGACGGCTCCTCCCTTGACCTACAGATCACAACAACACCTTTTGGAGGGTGCAAGGGCTAGATTAGTAAGTTTTTCAAATTTTTCTTATTTTCCTTTAATCTATTTTTAGGCTTGTAAATGCTTAGGTTTTGCTATGGGGTGGGTTTAGATGAAAACCTGACACTTTAGAAGGGGTAGGAACATGTTTATGTTGGGTTTTGGTTGAGAAAAGTTTGAGAATGTCAAAGAACACCCTTCTGTGTTCATTCTTGCATGCCCAGACATGTTCTTACACGCGTAGCCTGTACTTATGCGTACGCAGGCTTGTTCTTGTGTGCTTGTATCTATTCTTCAATTTATGTGCACCCAGATTCCACCCTATGTACGTGTGTAGAATTTTGCATATGCAGGATTTTTCCTTCACACGTATGGTGCCAGGCAGAAAGCTTAATTTAGGCATTTTAGCTCCTTATTCATCTGTTTTTCATCTGTTTGCAATTTTAACATCATCCTTCACCATTTTTGCATTCAATTGCATGTCCCATGTCATATCTCATCCCATTGTGAATCCAATATCACTTTCCCAAAATTCTTTTCACTTAATCATGAATTTAATTCCATTCTCTTTCCACAGGTTTCAGCCCCATATTTTGGAAGGGGAAGTACCAGCCAGGTCTTGGTGTGGTATATCATCCTTTACGAGGAGACTCAAGGCCACATCATTGCTATAGTTTTTGAGCTTGTCATCCATCTGATGCCTGAGATGTTTGCCAATGCTGTCTTGGCACAAACCTTAGCTAAAAGGTCGTGGGACACTACTCACACCATCCACATTGCTAATCGGGAGATGACTATAACTCCCCATGACTTTTACTACATGACTACTTTGTGGTTTAATGGGGTCCCGATAAGTTTGAAGGACGAGTCGGGCACTCAGCTGGGTGCAGAGCTGCTTGGGAGGAGGTATACTATTGAAACAATCCACTATATCGATCTAGAGGTGGACTTCATGCATCTTCCATAGGGGATGGCTGAGAAGTGTATCCAGATGGCTATGGTCTTTCTACTGAACTTGTTGGGGGCGTACTTGTTTACCAATGGTGGGCAGATGGTGTCCTTAAGGTGACTAACCTTTCTTCGAGACTTTAAGAAAGCTCGGACTACCAAATGGGGCCAGGTATGCTTGGCTTACTTTTACTCCTCCTTAGACACTCAGTCGAGGGACTTAGCGCCAGCTAGTGGGGCCTTGGAAGCTCCTCGAGGTTAGTTTCTTTCTCTTTTCTCTTGTAGCTTATACATTCTCATCCTTATGGTCATAGATCCACATGCCGTCTAGGTTAAGACTATGTACCATATTCCTGCTGATTGTATTCATTCCTATAATATCTTGCAAACCATCATCTTACAAACTGTAGCATAACATCTTGCAAATTGTCATCTTGCAAACTGTCATCTTGCAAAATGTACCATATTCTCTTCAAACTGTCATCTTGGAAACTATTATCTCTTTTCAATGCTGGGTCATGGAGTACAATCTCATTGCTCAGGGGACTTTGGTGGACTTAACACCTCGATTCAAGCCCACCACGACTAGCTCTCTCCTAATGATGTAAGTTAGGAATATATTGCTTTCCACTATTTGAATGCTTCTTAGGATTCTCTTTCTAACCCCATGTGTTATCATAGATTACGTGGAGTCCTTGGGCCGGTGCTAATCTTGTGGTTGACCCGAACTTGGAGCAGCTGCTACCATTGCTTCTAGGCTCTCCTAGCCCCTGAGGGAGGTGGATTGAGGGTGATCTTCTTGGCTGAGAGGGTTTGCTGCCAACTGGTAGGTGAGGATGTGGCTCAAATTCCCATAGACCCACTATTGTTCATGCTTGCTTCTCGCTCCATGACGAATGTGGAGTGCGACCTATAGGGGCTAGGCATCCCTTTCATTGAGCGAGTCACGACTGAGCTATTTGTGTTGTTCATTGCATGTTTTTTTTTATGAATATGTGTCTGATGTTATTGTCAATATGATCTTGTTCACAATTTATATGCCATGTTTGTATGTTTAGTAGGAATTTTCTTTAGTTCATTAACATGCTTATGATTTAATTCCTCTTTAATTTCAAAATCTGCAATTAACCACTACAACCTTTTTTTAAAAAAAAACAAAAAAAACAAACAAACAAACAAACACAGATCTGTATTTTCATTAAATATAGATCTGAATTTTTTCTGAATTTTTTTAAAAACAAACACAGATCTGTATTTTCATTAAATACAGATCTGAAAATTTTTCTGAATCAAAAACAAATCTATATTTTCATTAAATACAAATCAGAAAATTTTTCTGAATAAAAAAACAGATCTGTATTTTCATTAAATATAGATTTGAAAATTTTTTTGAATAAAAAATTGACCTATATTTTCAGTAAATACAGATTTGAAAACTTTTCTGCATTAAAAATTGATCTATATTTTTATTAAATACAAATCTGAAAATTTTTCCAAACCAAAAACTAGTTTGTAATTTCATTAAGTACATATTTGAATTTTTCAAGCATACAAAACTAATCTGTATTTTCATTAAATACAAATTTGAAATTTTTTTAGAATAAAAAATGGTTTTCTTCTAAAATAAAAATTGCAGATTTTGAATTTTCAAAGAGTGAATTAATTTTGAATTTAGGGATTTTAATATGTCATTGTAATGTCATGCATCTTTTGAAAGGGTATATAATGGTCATGTAAAGTCAAGAAGACTAGACTCTATATGGGCATAATAGGTGCCTAACAGCTTCCCATTATGTAACCTAGCTCCCGAACTAAGGTTTTTGGATTGTAGACTAGTGTTTTATCTTTTGTTTTGGTAGATTGTAACTAGGATCAAAGCCCTGTAATATTACTCTACCAAGATTATAGATTGTATTTAGGACCAAAGCCCTGTAATGATTATTTGATTAAGATTGTATTTACATAATTAATGAAATTTGATGTACTTGATGTAAATTTTATATTTATGTTTTTCCTATTTTTGTAACAAAAAATAAGTAGCGACTCCACACAATTACCCAAAAGAGAGGTGCCTTAAGCACTCGAATCTCTTTTTGAGAGCACCCCCAGGAAATTTCCCAATCTCTCACAATGGTGACTCCACTAGGGATGTCAAGGGCTAAGCTTCGTGTTAGACTTTAAATGACCAATTATATACCCTTGTTTTTTGCATGATGTTTTTTTTTTGTTTGGTTGCTTATGTCTTGATATGTTTGTGTGATATTTTATTTGAAAATGCCATATTGGTTGTTAAAAGCTTTCCCTAACTGTCATAGTGTGTGCCATCAAAACAAGAAATATGCATGCACCCATGTCAACATATGGTGGTAGTAACCATGGATCACCAGTCTTTATTAGATTTGGGTACCTAGTGGTGAACTCACCAACTCACACCCCAAAGTCACTGGATCATTTTTTGTTGACTACAAAGGATAGACCATGCCGTTTGGACCAACGTAATGTTTATCACATTACAAGTTGGGAGGTGTAACGTCCTAGCTATAGCAAATAATGAAACAACAAACCCACCCTCAAATGTAATGACTTAGAACCTATCCTTAGGCCCGTCCATGATAATATTGCATTGCATTGCATTTTGTGTGTGTTTGTTTGGTTGATAGATTGATATAGATAGGGACCTAGCTTTGTTTGACCCAACCAAGCTTTTTCTTAGGGGAGAATTTGGCCAAGATTAGAAGGAATACTTTAAAGAGAATCCAAAAACAACAGCCAAGCTAGCAGTTCCAGTTCCAAGCCTATCACAATGCTATGGCCTGTTAGCATAGAAGGCACTCCACAGTTACAACATCTCAATCCTATGTTCAACTTGTAAGACAGCCCAAGCCACAAGAAGTTCGAAGACTTTGTCACCATGGTAAAGGGGAAGAGCACCCAAACACTAAAAAACCAATAAACACTCAAGAGCTATTAAGCACCACGGTAGCAAGCCAAATTCAGTTAAGGAAGGACATGAACCTTATCATACAACAGTTTCAGAACTTGAAGGGTAGCCAAGAGGAAAACAAGATCGATTAGAATCCTCCTATCCTAGAGGGTGAGAAGAAGATTAATGAGAGGATAAATAAGATGGAGGAGATGATCAAAAAGGGCCCATAAGATGGAAGACCTCATGGATTACCAGTCACTCTCGCTTTTCCCAAATGTGAGATTGCCCCCTAAGTTCAAGATGCTGATCTTGGATAAGTTCGATGGTACAAGCTGCCCCAAATCCCACCTAAAGATGTACATGAGGGCTATGCAACCCCTGGGGCTACTGAAGAAATGTTGGCACAAATGTTTCAAAACACCTTAACTGGAGCCACTCTCAGGTTATTCCTCAATGTTGAAGACAATAGAGCAAGAAACTAGGAAGAAATTTATAGGGAGTTTCACAACCAATACAAGTACAATATAAAAGTGGACGTGACAAGGAGAGATTTAGAGACCACTAAACAAGAGCCGAAAGAGTCCTTCTCTGCCTTCATTACCAAGTGGAGGTCCAAATTTACACAAATGATGAATAGGCCAAATGAAGAAGAGCAATTAACCATGGTTGTAAAACACTTGTTACCTATATACCATAAATATTTGTTTGCTCAGTACTTTCAAAATTTTAGGGTTTTAATTGATGTTGGTATCCAAATTAAGGATGCAATAAATAATGGCACCATAAAAAATGAGGATGCACCTAAGTTTCAAAAGAATTTTGGGTTTAGTTCTAATACTGCAGAGGTCTCTAATATATATAAAAAAGATCCCTATCAACTTATAGCCCCAGTGCCAATATCACAAGGGCCACCTCCAAGGCCTAGGAGAGAATTTCATGAGCTGTTTACACCAATAAGTCAAGTGTTTGAAAAAATAAAAGCAAAGGGGTTACTAAAACCCTTAGACCCAAGTCCAATCCCAAACCCATTACCTACAAGGTTTGATGTGAGTAAAAGGTGTGCCTACCATCAAGGCCCAGGCCACGACACTGACAAGTGTTATAACCTTCGTCTTGCAGTCCAAGATTTAATAGACGCTAAGGTGATTGCACCACCAACAAAGCCTAGTATCACCAATAATCCCTTGCCTAACCATAATTTTGGGAGAGGACCGAGGATAAATTGTTTAATGTCTGAAGAAGAAGGAGAAGAGGACTTGTCTGAGTTAATTTATGACCTACCTGAGTGCTTTATGATGACTTGGGAAGAGCTAATGGGCATGACATCCACTGCAAGGTATGATATATGGAGTGAAGATGCTACAAAAACCCCAAATTACTCAACATCCACATATGGGGGGAGACACTTCAAACCCCAGTCAAATGACCCAACATCCATATATGGGGGGAGATACTTCAAACCCCAATCAAATTAGCCAACATCCATATATAGGGAGAGACACTTCAAACCCCAATTAGATGACCCAACACCCACATGCAGGGAGTGACACTTCAAACCCCAAGACATTAAAGTAAATGACCCATAAAAAATTGTCCACATCATAGGGGGGGAGACACTTCAAACCCCTACATATAGAGACAGACAACCTTATAGAGGCCTTGAACAAGTCTACCAAACAAACACCCAATGAAAAGGACAAGGTTCTCAAGTAGTTGTAGAAGATGCAAGCCAATATATCCTTATGGGGTTTACTCATGGCCTTATACAAGCACCGCCAGAATCTAGTAGACCTACTCAATCAAATCCAAGTCCCTACAACCACTACTTCTTAAGATCTGAATGCTATGATTAGGTCTATAAGTAGGGAACTCACTATTTCCTACTCTGACAAAGATTTGATGAAGAAAGGGAAGTACCACAATGACCCATTGCACAATACTGTAGATGCCAAAGGCAAGAGGATCCCAATTGTCCAAATAGATGACGAAAATGCCTTAAATGTGTGTCCTTTAAAGACTGCAAGTTGCCTAGGTCTAAGCATTGAGGATTTTGTGCCAACTGATCAACATGTGAAAGCGTTTGACAATAGTAAAAGAGAGGTCTTAGGAATTGTGGCACTGGAGCTCACTATAGGGCTAATGATTAAGAAAGTGGAATTTCAAGTGCTGAATATAGCTTCATGCTTCAATATGCTCCATGGGCGACCATGGATCCATGATATAGAGGTTGTACCTTCATCCTTATACCAAAAGGTTCGGGTTTCGCATGAAGGAGCCATAGTTACCATATACTTTGACTGTACCAAAGCCCATTTTTTATATCGATTTTGAGAATGAGCCATTAATCTTGGATGGCTTTGAAATTAAGAAGCCTGGTTGTTGATACTGTATTTTATCTCCCCTCAATTTACGTGCCGGACCCCGAAAATCCCAAAATATTATTTTATCTGCAAGGCCGCAAGAACATCCAGAATAACGTGGTGTAACCCGTTTGGGCATCAGAATACCCGAAGTGTCTCCTTTCGTAAAATGACCAAAATGCCCATGGTCAACCCTAGGCTAGACCAAAGGTCAAACGAGGTCAAAACCCTCACAAAACAACATTTTTCACAATTTTACATCAAACCCGAGCTTCTCAGAGATTTTTAACAACTTTGACGAAGTTTAACCCAAAGCCAATCTCAAATGAGCCTGAAACCCTAATTTTGATCCTATTGTCAGAACGGGTTGAAACCAACACCATTGTGAAGATTATCAAATTATCATTCCAGCAACTATTCATGGGTCGAAATCAGAGTTAGGATGGCCGAGATATCATGAAAACCGGGATAACGCACCGATCGATGCATCGCTATCTTCTGAAAACCATAACTTTTGATCCAACCGTTGGATTTTCAAGATCCATACCTTTTCAGAAACAAGAAATCAAGATCTTTCCAAGGGATTGCCATCTATAGTTATCCTACGCAATTTGGGGGCGTAGGACATAAATTCGGTCCTCCACAGGAGCCATTCCTTATTCATTAGTGTATGGGATGGAGACAGTCTTTCCCAATGAAATAGGTGTTCGTTCATTGAAAACAGTATTAGAGAGTGAAATCCCAAAAGTAGATTGGTTGTAGAGTAGATATGACCAATTATGCATGATGGATGAGAAGAGACTCAAGGCCTAGTATCACATTCAAGGTTAGCAAATGAGACTTATAAAAACTTTTGACAAGAAGATAAGAGCTAGAGATCTGAAGATAGGAGATTTGGTGCTGAAGGAGATTTGAGCCCTAATTCAAGAAACAAATGAGAAGTTCAAGCAAAATTGGGTAGGTCCATATATTATTATGCAGATACACTCTAGGGGAGTAGTAAGGTTGATGGACTTAGATGCAAACCCTTTTACTGAGCCAACCAATATGGACTAATTGAAGAAATACCATGTCTAAGGTGGTAGTCTGAAAACACCACGTCTGAAGTGGTTGTAAATTATGTTATTTTCTTTCCTAGGTTCGGATAATAATAAATAAAAAAAAAGAAAAAAGCTCGCTAGGCTGAAAACCTAAAAGAGCAGTCTAGGCAAAAAAAAAAGGGGTAGGTTGAAAACTCGAAAGGGTGATCTAGGCAAAAAAAAAAAAAAAAAAAAAAAAAAAAAAAAAAAAAAAAAATTGAGAGAGCCTGCTAAGTTGAAAATCCGAAAGAACAACCTAGGCAAAAGTTAAGGTAAATAAACTGAACTACATGATGACCTGATCCTTTTGCAAAAGAGGTACGTAGGCAACTTTACATTGGTCCAGTCACAACTTCCCTAAACCCACCATTTAACCATTACAAGTAGTTGATGTTACACTCTTGAGGAAATATAAAAAAGGAGGAAAGAGATTGGCAAAAGCACGGCCAAGCCAATCAGGAATAGGATCACCACTAAAGAAGCTAAGGAATTCTTGAAAACCATCCGAAAGGCCAATTATAGTGTGATTTAGCAGTTGAACAGATCTCCAGCTTAGATATCTATTCTAGCCTTGTTGCCATCTTCCAAGGTCCATCGTGAAGCTCTATTGAAGGTGTTGAAGGAAACGTATGTTCCTACTGGTATTACAAACTCCTCCTTTAAGGGTATGGTATCATTGGTGTTGGCCACCAATAAAGTCTTTTTTTTTTTTATGACGAGTTGCCACCAGAAGATAGAAATCATTCCTTGGCCAAGCATATCGTAGTAAAATGTGAAGACATGATTGTCACAAGGGTATTAATCGACAATGGATCAGCCCTGAATGTCTACCCAATGGCCACTCTTAAGCGCTTGAAGGTGGATATGCTCTTATCAAACCTAGCACTATGATTATCAGAGCATTTGACGGCACGCGTTGCGAAGTGCAAGGCAAAATTGAGTTAATGATTGAGATTGGTCCAAGATGAGTGAATGTATGCATGCCCTAGGGTTGGAAACCCTTAGGGACCGAGTATGATCTAATGTGCAAGAAACATGGTTACTTTTCCCTAGGGATTTAATCACAAATGCTATGAAAAAAGGACGGATAGAACCTGGAGTAGGGCATGACTCTTTGATGCAAGCAAAAAGAGCAAACCTGCAAATGGAAATGGACACTTTCCCCTTGACTCATTTAGAAACAATCCTACAAGGATATCCTACCCCAGGCTTGGATATTCACTCGGTCTTGGATTTTTCTAGTTCTCACTGGTTTGACATAGTTTAGGCCAACTATATGAGACACGGCTTAACTAGTAAGTTGGTCCTATTTCTAGAGGGGGCCTCAATCATCTAATCCTTCCCTTCATAGAAGCTGTGGGACAGAGCGGATCAAAGGGGCCTTTTCAGCATAATCTTGTCCACCCATGGACCCAGGAAAAGCATACAATTTGGCATCCAATAACTATCTAAGGTATATGCATCCAGAACCAGCCTTCAATGTTGAGTCTGGGTTCGATTCAATATAAGAGGTGATGCCATGCATTTTGAAATGGAAGGGGAAAGACTTTCCAAGCACAACAGATATATGAATAGATAAAGGTGTAGCAGAAATTAAATCTACTACCCTAGGTTCATACATGTGAAGGTAAGTTTTAAAGCATGCTTAGGAAAGCTTCACATACGAAGATATCTCAAAGCCGGTTTTTTGGAAAACCATTTTGAAAAACATTTTGGAAAATATATTTAAGTTTTGAAAATAGTTTACTAGGATATAGTAAAAGCATTTTTCAAAAGGAAAGCCCCAAAGGCTAATGCCAATTTCAATGTTTTTGAAAGCCAATGTCCAAAGATTATGGTTTTATCAAAAGCTCTAAAGGGTAAACTCTCTAAATGTCCCTAGTGGAGTCGCCGGTCTATTGACGCCTCGCGGCTGCTCGACCACCTATTACAGAGATGCTCACACGGAGGGCTTCCTCTGGGAGCCTTTATAGGTGCTCGTGTGAAGGAAGGTCATTACCTTTAGGTGTGTGACTGGAATCTATGTCAATTTTTAAGGAATTACCAAGGGTAAGTGAAGTTGCCACCAATCATTGGGTTTTTCTAAGGTGTGATTGGTCACCTAACTCTATTTGATTTTATTATCGATCCTAGGCTAAGAAAAAGGTCTTTTTTCCAAATCTAATACGGATGGATAAAATATTGATTCTTGAGTTCGGAAATCTGGTTACATGTAAGGAAGGTGTTAGGCACCTCATAGTGCCTGTCTAAGGACAGTCCTTTGTTTTGGTAAAACCGTAATTTTTAGACATTGGCAATTGAAAACAAGCTATTGGTATTAGCTTAAGGGGCTTTAAACGTGTTGGGCTTTGAGGTTTTATTTTGGAATGGTTTTGGTCCCAATCGATGCTTTCTCAGTGCGTTTGGAATCAATGCCAAATTTCCATGGTGACAATTTGGTAGCATTTTACCTTTTTTTGTGGCGGAAATCTAGCAATGCTTCACCTCAGGTGCATCATAGCACACAAAACACTATTCTCACCAAGATTTCACTGTGAGAATATGGCAACAGGTTGTCTCATTTTCACTATGAAAATTCAGAAGAGTTTCACGTTTGGTGCATTATGGTGCACCGGCAGGGTTTCGCATCTATGTATACGACACGTATCGACATGCTCGTACAAAGACAAGCTGAAGCCCTTTAAAGTATCAAGCGTGCTAATGCATGTCGCATACATGGGGAAACCAGTGTCACTAGGTGACATGGATCAGGACAATCACACTGCGATGATCATGCACACAATATAGCATGAATATGCATCTACGGCAATCGCCTTAAGCACATACCCACACTATAATGTCGAGAGCTCTCATAACTAGAGAGGGTCACTCATGTAGATGAAAGTCCATCATACAAAGTGCACAATCACCCATATACAAGCAAATATAGATATACATACATCATGTACAATGCAACCACATAGAGCGGGAAAGTAAATCAAACATTGCCAACGTTCCAAGGGTATAGCCCAGCAAGGTACAGGAAATATAAAACAAACATTGCCATACCTAAGGAATGCGGCCCAAGCAAAGGACAGGAAAAGTAAAAGGGGTGCATGGAGGGAGATAGAAGGACATAACCACTTGGGAAGGCTAGGCCTCCAATCTATTGAACATTGCCCTATTTGGGCTTGCATCTTCTTGCTTGCATCTTTACCCTCTTTGCTCACACCTAGGAGGTCATGCCCTTGCTCCAAGCATCCTCACTCCATGCGTGTACATGCAACAAACAAGGAAACAAGCTAGCAAATAAGCAAAGAAAGAAACAAAGGAGATACGAAAAGCATGCAAAGAACATACTAACAAAGAGAGCCAAATGGGGGCAAACAAAGCATGCTAAGCATATGAAAGGGAAAACAAGCATGTTATCAAACAAAAGAGGGTGTCCTAGGAGGAAAAATTTAGGTTTGGATTGAGTGTCCATAGTTCCATTAGATTGGAGTATAGACGACACATATGCCGTCAAGCAAAATTCCTAAAAGGGACACAGGGTCTCGTGTATGAAAGACAAGTGTGAACCTGCACAAGATAGTAGGAATTAGGCTTAATGACAGAAGCAAGCAAAGACTTATGCATGAATATGTAAGCAAGCGTGCAAAAAGAATGCATAGAAGCAAAGAAAGCCAAATGGGTGACACAAAGCAAGCATGGAAAGCAACATCACATAGGGCGGAGAAAAGGTATGCATCAAGAAAACTGGCATCACAGGGATGCATCTCACAAGTGGTTACACCCCAATAGGCCACGAATGGGATGGATGTAACCACATAGAAACAAGCCCATCTGGGGGGAGGGGGGGGAGACAAAGCATGGCATAGCCTAGATCTTGAGATGCAAGCAGAGACATAAGCATAGAAGCAAGCAAAAATACACATGCATATAAGAAAATGATCCAATCCCTTTAATATAGGCCTAGGTATATGGATGTAGGCCTAGACCACGGGATTTAGATCTACACCCCATAAATAAGGGCCAGAACACAAGAAAGAGAGATATCAAGGGACAAAAGAGCTATAGAAGCACATGGCATTAGCAACCAACATATAGACCCTTGAGTAGCCCCTGGCCACTACCGTCGGCCACCTCTACTGACATCAATAGTTTTGGCTTTTTATGGTCCAACTTTGGACGCATATTTGAAGGTCTTCCCAGACTTGGATTAAGTTGATCTTGGTGTCCTTGGAAAGCTTCGGATATCTAGTTTCCATAACACTAAAGAAATTGGAAATCTGACAGTCAGATCAAAAGTTATGACCTCAATGTGCCGCTGTGCTTTGTACAGTTTTTGGGGTATCTCAACCATTTTAACTCCAATTTTGACCCATGAGCAGTCGTTAGAAAGGAAATTTGATAATCTTCGCAATGCCACTAGTCCCAGGCCATTCTAATGATCAGATCAAAATTAGGGTTTCTAGTACCCTCGGGAGTCAACATTGGGTCAAGTTGGTCAAAGTTGACAAAAATCTTCGAGTGGCTCAGATTAGATGTAAAAGCATGAAATTTTTTTTTTTCCAGGAGGACTTTGACCTCGTTTAACTGTAGGTCAGCTCAGGGTTGATTAGGCGCATTTTGGTCAATTTGATCGAAAAAGGCACTTCGAGTGCTCTAATGCCCGAACGGGTTACACCACGTCAATCTAGATGTTTCCAAGGCCCCATGGAGAAAATGTAATATTTTTGGAATTTTCGGGGTCCAGCACGCAAATCGAGGGCAAACAAAATACGGTATCTAGATACACTCCTTGATCCTCTCAAAGAATTTCCTTAAATTAACTATGTGGCCTTCTCTATCTTTGGACTTCACGATCATGTCATCAACATACACTTCTACCTTATTATGCATCATGTCATGTAACAAAACCGTAGCCATCCTTTGGTAAGTTGCACCCACATTCTTAAGCCTAAATGACATCACGGTGTAACAATAGATTCCTCTTTTTGTGGTGTGAAGGTAGCCTTAGTCATGTCCTTAGGAGCCATCTTGATTTGGTTATATCCCGAAAATCCATCTATGAAAGACATCAAGGCACTGCCGGCGATATTATCCACTAAGACATCTATATGAGGGAAGGGGAAATTGTCCTTAGGGCAAGCCTTGTTTAGGTCTCTAATGTCCACATAGATCCTTACGATTCCATCCTTCTTGGGTACAGGCACAACATTAGCTATCCAATAGTCTTAGTGCACAAGTTTGACGAATCCTACCGATAGACACTCGATTTTGCACCCATAATTTAGTTTTGGAAGATGACTAAAATGACCATTTCAAATACCCAAAAATAATAGTTGCATTTCATGCATTAAATCATTCATTGCATATCATAAAAATGATCTTGAGATTCTAACGGTCGCGATGGTATACCTGATTCCCAAAGAATTTCCTTGATCCTCTCAAAGAACTTCCTTAAATTATCTATGTGGCATTCTCTATCTTTGGACTTCATGATCATGTCATCAACATACACTTCTACCTCATTATGCATCATGTCATGTAACAAAACCATAGCCATCCTTTGGTAAGTTGCACCCACATTATTAAACCTAAATGACATCACGGCGTAACAATAGATTCCTCTTTTTGTGGTGTGAAGGTAGCCTTAGTCATGTCCTTAGGAGCCATCTTGATTTGGTTATATCCCGAAAATCCATCTATGAAAGACATCAAGGCACTGCCGGCGATATTATCCACTAAGACATCTATATGAGGGAAGGGGAAATTGTCCTTGGGGCGAGCCTTGTTTAGGTCTCTAAAGTCCACATAGATCCTTACCATTCCATCCTTCTTGGATACAGGCACAACATTAGCTATCCAATAGGCTTGGTGCACAAGTTTGACGAATCCTACCATAGATACTCGATTTTGCACCCATAATTTAGTTTTGGAAGATGACTAAAATGACCATTTCAAATACCCAAAAATAATAGTTGCATTTCACGCATTAAATCATTCATTGCATATCATAAAAATGATCTTGAGATTCTAACGGTCGCGATGGTATACCCGACTCCCAAATCGGACCATTAGATTGAAAGACATCACAAGATCAAATGTTCACGGCCTACATGCATCGTATGGGGGTGAAACCTATCACATGTGATTAATTGAAATTAATTTTGACTGGTTAAAAAATTAAAATTAATTAAATAATTATGTGATTGGTTGTTGGTTGTTGGTTTTTGTTAGAAATAAGCTTGGTTACATAGGAATAAACTGGATAATCAGATAACAAGGGAATTGTTGATAATTAAGTCTTTTTAGAATATTTATCTATTAGATAATTATTTTTTTATGAACCTGATTATCAAAATAAAAGGGATTTATTTTGAAATATGAGTTAAAAATATGTCCAGGTGCAATTCCCGACTCAGAAAATCCCTAAAAAAGAGTCTGGATCAAACTAAAGTTGGAAACTAGGCTCGGCACTTAAGAGGGCCAATTGGCACTCCTGGAGTGCCAATTGGCACAACTTCAAGGCCCGACTTGGAAATGTTTTGATCAAAATAAAATGCATCCATTTCAAATTTTTAGGGATAAGAATTCAACCTAATTTGTATCAGATCCAATCCAGCTTATTTTTTAAGCACCAAACCTTTATAAATAGGGGACTAAAATCATAAATCAGGACCGATTTTTCTAACTTCTCTCTGCCCTTGTGTTAAAGAAGTCATGGAAGTTTTGCTTTAGGAATTTCTTTTCTATTAAGAGGCTTCACTTAAATCCTTAGAAATTCATTCTCTTTGATCTCTAGGATAGTTCTCTACTTGCGGAATACATTCATGCAGGAATGATTCTAAATTTACTTTCAAAACATGATTTATTTTAATTCCAAGAACATGCTTTCATCTATGCTTTATTTTCCATGAATGTGATGTTGTTTCTTGTGTTTAAATAACCATATCTGTCATATGTTATTGCATGCTTCCTTCTTGCTTTCAAAAATTTCACATGATTAGTTTATGAACATGCCTAGATCTAGGTTGAATTTCATCTTGAGATGTTAGATCTGCAATTTTTCTCTATATTTTTCAAAACCAATATCAAATCTACATTTTTCTCTATGTTTTTCAAACTAAAACCAGATCTATATTTTATATATAAAATCTTATCTGCATTTTATTTATAAAATCTGATCTGTATTTTTTTTTTCAAAACCAAAATCAAATCTGCAATTTTCTCTATGTTTTTAAAAACCAAAATCAAATCTGCATTTTTCTCTAAGTTTTTAAAAACCAAAATCAAATCTGCTTTTTTCTCTAAGTTTTTCAAAACTAAAATCAAATTTGCATTTTTCTCTATGTTTTTCAAACTAAAACCAAATTTGTATTTTATTTATAAAATCTTATCTATAATTTGTTTATAAAATCTTATCTGTACTTTTTTTACAAAAATATGGTCTATTTTTAATAAAAAAAATCCGATCTACATTTTCCCAAAAAAAAAAATCTGACCCTTTTTTTTTTTTTTTTAGAAAAATCCAGATCTCATTTTTCATAAGAAAATTGGTGTTATCAAAATAAAAATATGTTTTTTCCCACATTTAAAAATCCAAAACAGATCTAAATTTTTATTGAAAATTCATTCTCTTTCTTTCACAAAAAAAATCAGATCTAAATTTTTCATCAAACATTCTCACTAAACTTTTTTTTCCCATAAAATAAAGTGCAGATCTAAGGTTCTTAAATAGCATTTTAACCCTAGGTCTAGGATCTGATATGGCATGTGTTGTACATAATTTGACTTTATGAATATGGGTATTTAATGGTCATTTAAAGTCTAGAAGACCAGACTCTGTCTGGGCAGGGTGGGCAGGGGCGACAGCATATTGAGGCCAGGGTGGTCACAGGACCACCCTGACCTGGGAAAAAAAAAATTATATGTAATAATTTAAAATTTTATATTTGTCTACCCTTAAAAAAAGTTTTGTGACCACCCTCAATTTTTTTTCATGCCCAATAAAATTAAACTTTGGTCCATAATTTGGTCCAGTTAACAATTGTTGACACCCCATTTTGCAACCCGCATTTCACCTCACATGAATGGTAAAAGGGTAATTCCACCTTGGAAATATGCATCTTGATTCTGGTCACTAGTCCTTAATCTCACTTCACCAAAATGATCTTGAGGTTGTAATGATCAAATCGACTGGTCATAAGCCCTAATTGGACCATCAAATTGAAAGTTATCATCAAATCAAGTTTTAATGGCCGAGATGCACTATCACAAATTGAGTCCGACTATATGTGATTATGAACAATTGATTCCAATTTCTTATAATTATAATCAATTTGAGATTAATGATGTGTTATAATTTGATTGGTTAGGACTACATTTTATAGTGAGGTTGTATACACCTAATTAATTAGATAGATAAACATTAATTATTCAATGAGTAATTTGTACAATTATCTTTTAATTAGGGTAAATTTGGAACCAATTAAGTCTAAAATGGGAGTGATTGAAGTCATTTAATGTTAATTGGGAGCTAATTTAGGACCTATTAATGTTAATTGTGCTGAAATAATTTTCTAACAAATGACCCCTGCTCAACATTTCATTGATATCTCTCAGAAAATTTTGAATCTGTGAATGAGGTTAATTTTCCCAGAAACTAGACATCTGGGACTTCAATTTGAGCACAAGAATGAGACAATTCCGATCAAAATTGAGTTAAATATGATTTTTCGAAGTTGGCTCTACAGGCTGTTACAGCAGCTACAGGAAAACCGAATTTTGTCTTACTCCTCACTCTCACCAATCTCCACATTTAATGCACCAAATTTTCTCAAAGGCTAAAATGAGGTCTAGGTTCATAATTCTTTATCAACCCTCATTAAATGACTTTCCATTCATATTTCCTCCACCACTACTATATAAACCCCCCTCTCTTCTCCTCTCTTGAGTTCTAGAGAAGTTGAGTAGTCTTGTCATATCTTGGTCCTCTTGAGACTCAAGGTATTGAGTGAGACTCACTCTTCCTCTCTTAACCCTTCTTTTCCTCCACCCTTAGGATCTCTACCAATAGTCTCCTCCTCCACCATATGGATCTTAAATGAAGGTATAATCCATTTTCCAAACTTGTTTTTTGTGTTGCCATGATAAGAATTTAGGATTAAAGTATGATAGTAACTATTTAAATTCTCTTGAGTATGTTTGAATGTTCTTAAATGTTCTTATGTGTTCTTCACATGTTCTTGGTTGTTCATCACATGTTCATGCATAACACTAGTTTTAATCTTAAATCCACATCAAAAATATGAAAAATATGTTTGTTAAATAATTCTTTCAAATCCTTGAATGTAGGATATCACCATCTACACACATTCACTAGAATTTATTTTTCAATCCAAATGAAATGCTTAATAAATTGAATTAGGGTTTATCACACGCACACACTTTAAACTCAACATTCAAATTGATTGATAACATATTGGATGATGTGATATGAATGTTGGCCACCGTAGTCTAGAAGATCGGTTTCACCGGGCAAGGTGAATGCCTAACACCTTCCCACCTTGTAACATAGCCTCTGAACTTAGATCAAGAGTTAGTAGATCAAATACTTATCCTTGTAATTTTCGATTTTTAGATTGTAACTAGGAAACAAAACCATGTATTTTATCTTAGATTATATCTAAGACCAAAGCCATGTAATTTCCTATGATCAATGTATATTCAATTTCAAATAAATAAAATGAGGAATTTTTCAATTTTGGTTTTCTTATTTATCCCAATAATTAAATAAGTGGTGACTCCATTGTAAAACCTTAATCTAAAGAGGAAAATATAACTAGTTGAACCTCCATTTTAAGAGGCAAAAACACGACTCCACCCATTCACATGGGTTTGGCCCAACATCATAAAAACAGGCTAGGGGCGCGGTCTCTCACAGTGGAGGGCTAAATTTCAATTAGGTTATAGTGGCCAACAATGTCATTGTTTGTTTATTGCTTTTTGTATATAATATGTCTAATATGTCATTATATTGCATGTCATACATCATTTTCTTGAATGAAATTTATTTTATTTGTGTGCTAGCCCAAAAGCTCGGTAGTATTAGCTGTGGATTGTGGTCTTCCTGAGACTCACATACCTAGTGGTGAACCTACCACCCACCGCGACAAGGATCATCATGGTTATACCATGGTGGTTCAAAGGGACAAATTGTACCATTTGGACCAACACAACACTCCTGGCGTTACAAGTTGGGAGGTACGACGTCCTAGCTTGTGGGGACCTTTAACCTACCTTTTACCCATGTTGTAATGACCCATAGAACCTACCTTTAGGTTGGTTCATGTAAATTTCATTTCATTATGCATGTATTTGGACGTTGTTTGGACCATGATAAGCTCAAGTCCAAAGCTTGGGCCTATCATAATTGTTTGAACCATGTATGCTATGAATGAACTCAAGCCCCAAAGCCTATGATTGAACTCTTCTTGGTATGGAAGCCCAAAATTGTTTCCTGAATGAGTCTAAGCCCAACACTTGAGCCCATCAAAGGTGTATAGACATGATCAACATCAAAGGCCAAAAACTCACAAGATGCATACCTTTCAAGTGCAAGCCCAAGCCATATCATCATAGTCAAGGTTCAAGCATACCAAGTCTCAAGCAACCTAAATGGACCAAAAAGAAGCAAGTGGCCCAACTTTATCTCACTCCACATTTGGTTTGCAACATCATGGTTAAGCTTAAAGTTTGTTTGTTTATTCCATGTTTCTAACAAGATGCATACCTTTCAAGTGCAAGCCCAAGCCATTTCAAGCAAATATCAAAAGATCATAATCAAGGTTCAAGCCTTCCAAGTGCAAGCCCAAGCCATTTCATCACAATCAAGGTTCAAGCATACCAAGTCTCAAGCAGCCTAAATGGACCAAGAAGAAGCAAGTGGCCCAACTTTATCTCACTCCACATTTGGTTTGCAACATCATGGTTAAGCTTAAAGTTTGTTTGTTTATTCCATGTTTCTATGTTTCTTTGAATTCTGAAAATCTATGTAGCATTTGATGTACTTTGTTCATGTATATATTTTTAAAAAATTCCAAAAAAAAAAAAAAAAAAAAAAAAAAAAAAAAAAGAAGAAGAAGAAGAAGAAAAAGAAAAAAATTCAAATGAGAAAGTGTTTGGACTAGGAGTGATACATAAGGATCCCTTGGACAAAACATTTTCTAAATCTTGATGTTTAAAGGCTTAAGCAATCAACTTGTACCAAGGAATGATTAACCTCATTTGATCCATGTAAAGACTTTTGCTACTTAACTTAGAATATAAGAAGAAATGGTCTTAAATTGAATGACATTGTTATTTCTGCTTTTAACTTGGGTGAAATCTATGATCAACCTAAAATTGTTAGGAAGATTCTTAGATCTTTAATTGAAAACTTTAGACCCAAGGTGACTGCCATTACTGAAAGCAAGGATGTGGACTCCATCTCTGTTGATGAACTTGTAGGATCTCTTCAATCTTATGAGTTGGATCTACCTAAAACTACCAAATCCAAATCAATGGCTCTTAAGTCAGTTGAAAAAGTCCAATCTGACTTTTAAAAAAACATGATTCACGAGTTTCGATCGATCGAAAAACAGCCTCAATCGATCGAAACAGATAGAGACTTTAACAAAACAATTTTAAAAAAGTTCGATCGATCGAAACAGTCAGAGGCTCCCTCAAACATATTTAAAAAATTTCAATTCATCGAAAAAATAGAATGGATCAATCGAAATGGACAGAAGCTCACTAAATTTGAAGAAAAACGCAATTTTTTTTTAAAAAAAATCAGAATCAACTCAAAGCATTGAAATTTAAGAACAAAATGCATGAGCATGTGATGATATGATTTTCAAAAACAAGAATTTTAAGCCCAAATTCCCGAAAATAAAATTTCTTGCATTCTCCATAAATTTTCAAGCAACAAATTAATTTTGCACACAATTCAAAGTATTTGCAAAACTTGGTTGGTCAGACCATAAACACACACAATAACATGTACAAAGTTTAGCAAAAAGTAACTCGTGTAGTGTGTGCAACTAGCAAAAACTTGAGATACATGTGAGGTGATATATGAATAGCAATCAATCACAAAGTCTACAAAATTCATCACAAAGAATTTAAAAGAGACTATCACCTAAAGAGTTACATCATATAACTCCCACATCTCCTAGATCATAAGCTAGCAATCATATAAGTTTCTTGAATTTATGCCTCATAATATACACACCAATTTTAAGTCATGTGATTTTGGCATCAAGCCTAATAGTACACACCAATTTTAAGTATTAAGCAATTTAAACCGAGGCTTCACCTTATGTTCTTTTCGTACATGTGCTACACTTTCTCGAGCACAAAATCTTATGATATGCACTAAGGTGTTCATGATTGGCTAGTGAACAGTGGTGAGATGGTTATTTATGCCTTTCTCTAAAAGTTCAAGTCCGACAGTCAAAAACATGTGACTTTAAGATTAAGACAGAGTAATCAAAAACCATAAACATCTTTCCCACACAACATGCACTACAAAGCTTCAACTAGTAAAGTGCAATAAGTAAGCTCATCAAAGCTAAACAAGGTACAAACGACATGTTATGTGAAAATAAATTGACCAACCTTGTTCTTCAAAAACCAAGAAGAATAGTACAAAAACACAATTTGCTTCCTTTTTCTTCCCCCTTTTTTTTTTTTATTAAAAAAAAAACCTAGAATGAAATCCATGAATGTTATGCAATGCAAATCCTAGAAAACAAAAAACAAAACCAAAGAACAAAGGTCACAAAGGGTAGAGCAATGAAGCACAAGGACCATGTCAGAAATATTCAGTTAGTTCGAATCTTTTACATCCAAAACCTTTTAGATGCACCATGAACATTGGAGTTCTTATTCACATGGGAATCATTTCCAACTCCAGGATTGAAATAAAGGTTTAAAGCCTTTACCAATTCACCAATAAGTACCATAGGATCTTGTGCTTAAAGCACAGATACTTTTGGTTTGTTTGCTCTCTTTGCAGCTTGCAGCTCATAACAGTTAGGACGTATGTGTCCAGACTTTCCACAAAAATGACAAACCCATGCGGGCTTATCATGTGTCTTGTCCTTAGATAGGGTAGGCTTCTTAGACTTAGACTTTTTCAGATCAACCCTAATCTTCCTAGATAATGAAACTTCTATGGGTTTGACAACCTCACTTACAGGGGGTTTAAGAGTTTCACTCACTATCTCACTCACAGAAGGTTCAGAAGAAGATGAAGGGACAAAGTTTATGGAATGGGGAGAAGACACATAGATGCTTTCAACATAACCTAATCCAGATTTGTCAGAAGGAGACTTTTGAACACTCAACATTTGATCAAGTTTAGAACTAGCAGATCTAGCAACCGATAAATCAAGTTCCAAAGATTTAACTTTATCAAGCAAAAGCATATTCTCAGTTTTCATATTTTTCAAAAGTTCAGTAGCATCAAACAGTTTTACAAGCAAATTCTTCTTATCAAGCTCAAGAGATTCAATTTTCTTCAAGCCAAGTTCAACATTCATAGCATCTTTTGCAGCAACTTTGCAAAGTTTATTATAGGCTTCTTGAAGATCTACATCCTTAAAGAGTTCCCCATCAGAAGGGTTCTCTTCAACAGATATGCTCTCATTGACTACAGCAGTAGCAGTGAAAGCAATGAAGTTTCCATCCTCATCACAATCAGACTCATTATCAGAAACTTCACCATCACTAAGGATTACAGCCATAGCCTTACCCTTAGACTTCAAATAGGTAGGACATTCAGATTTCATGTGACCATACCCTTGACATCCAAAACATTAAGAACCCAAAGAATTATTAGAAAATTGACCTACTTTTTCTCTAGGTTTATCATTATTGTTAACCTTAATGGGATCATGCTTCCTAAAGTTTCTAGGTTCAGCAGTGTTTGTGCCTCTTGCCTTTCTATTACTATTCCTGAGAAAATTTCTAAAGTTCTTGGCAAGGTAAGCAATCTCTGTAGCAGAGAGCTCATCATCAAATCTACCACCTTCAACATCATCAACTGACTTAAGAGCCATTGATTTGGATTTGGTAGTTTTAGGTAGATCCAACTCATAAGATTGAAGAGATCCTACAAGTTCATCAACAGGGATGGAGTCCACATCCTTGCTTTCAGTAATGGCAGTCACCTTGGGTCTAAAGTTTTCAATTAAAGATCTAAGAATCTTCCTAACAATTTTAGGTTGATCATAGATTTCACCCAAGTTAAAAGCAGAAATAACAATGTCATTCAATTTAGCATAGAATTCATCAAAAGATTCATCATCAGACATCCTAATGCTTTCAAATTAGAAGTCAATTGCTGCAATTTATTGATTTTGACAGCCTTTGTGCCTTCATGCACAGTCTGGAGGATATTCCAAGCAGTATGAGCAACCTCAATATTAGAGATTCTCTTAAATTCCTCCATAGAAACAGCGTTAAAGATAGCATTCATAGCCTTGCTATTAAACGCAGCTGCTTCTTTTTGAGAAGTTTCCCACTCACTAACTGGAGTAATAGGCTTCTCCCATCCATATTCAACGGAGTTTCACACTCTCTCATCAATAGATTTCAAGAATGCTTTCATCTTTACTTACCAATAAGTATAATTATTCCCATCAAAGTGAAGAGGAATAACTAGAGCGTGTTCGTGTTCCATGACAACAGGGGTCATGGATCAGCTCAGTGATCAAAAGATCAACAACAAAAGAGCAACCCGCTCTGATACCACTTGATGGTTTTTAGACCCCTTAAAACACAATTGATTTAACCTAGGTAATTAGCCAAGTTGTTACTTAGTCCAATTTAATAAATCTAGATTATCACAATCACAAAGATCATATCATGCAAAGCAGCAGAAAGATAAATAACACAAGATATGATCACCCAGGAAACCAAATCGGTAAAAACCTGGGGAGGATTTGACCTAACTATCCTCAAGGTAAACTTGAATCCACTATCTTGAAAGAATCGAAGTTCATACAATAAGACTTACAAGCCCCCACGCTCGACTTCTTATTGCTACCAACCAGTAGAACTTATTGACACAACCACATGCAAGCTCCGAATCCACGGACTCCTTCTTTCTTGGATTCACCACCAGATACAAGCACACCTGCTTGTGTTTTCTTTAAGCTTCAATGGTAGCAACCGAGTTGATCATCAAGGTGTAGATAAATCTTCTCTTTGAAAACCCTAAGTTTGTGTAAAGGAAAACTCCTCTAGATCTCACAAGAGATTTACACAAACCGCAATATGAGCAACACTAAAACATGGCTAGGGCTTGCCTTTTATACTTAGGACAAATTAGAAAACCTTAAAACGTTTTAAAACAAATAGGGCTGAGTTGGAAAATCTGCAGAAAAAACATTTTGCCCGAGCTTCGATCGATCGAGCCTAAGCTTCGATCGATCGAGCTAGGCCGAAATGCATAAATCTTTTCTGAATTAGCTCGATTCCAACTTTACATAAATGCATAACTTTGAGCAAGACTAAAACACTTCTAAACACATTGTTTTGATCATGGTTTGTCAACAATACACATTAGAGTTCTAAATACATAAATACCTAAGTCTTTAGAACCTAACAAAGCCTTCAAAGACTGAAAAGGAGATCCGAGGGTTTTTAGGAAGGATACAATACATAAGCATGTTCATAGCCCAGCTCACCATGACATGTGAACCACTTTTCAATTGCTCAAGAAAGAAGTTCCCGCAGTGTGGAATGAACAATGTCAAGAAGCCTTTAAGAAGATTAAGGGTTATTTGATGAAGCCACCGATATGGGTTCCACGGGTACCCGAAAAGCTATTATTGCTATATCTCACAACCACGGATATAGCAATGGGGGCTTTACTTGCACAATAGCTAGAGGAGTCCAAAAAGGAAAATGCAATTTATTATATTAGCAGGAAGATGTTCTTTTATGAAGAGAAGTACACAGCACTTGAGAAGACATGTGTAGTGCTTGTATAGGCTACCCAAAAACTCAGACATTACATGGTTACTTTTAAGGTTTTGTTGATTGCAAGAATGGATCCTTTGAAATATCTAATGGAGAATCTGGTGCAAGATGGGAAGACAACTAAATGGGTTCTACTTTTGTCAAAAATTGATATCAAATATATGACTCAGAAGTCTATAAAGGGAAGAGCAATTGCCGATCACTTAGCCCATTGTTCACTCAAAGAAGCCAAAGAAATCCAATGGGACTTTCCAGATGAGGATATCATATGGATACAGTTAGAACTATGGAAGATGTACTATGATGAAGCAACTAATTAGAATGGAAGTGGCATTGGAGTTCTCCTAATTTCTACAAAAGAGACACACATCCCATTCTTTGGTAGGCTCAACTTTCCTGCCACTAATAATGCCACAGAGTCTGAAGCTTGCATTATGAGGTTACAAGCAGCCTTAGGTCTTGGAGTGAAAGATTTGGAAATGTATGGTGACTCAGCTTTGATAATTTCTCTGATAAAGAACAGATGGAAGATTAAGGAAGAAAAGTTATTGCCTTATTATGAATGTCTTCAGAAATTGGCATCGAAGTTTGGAAAGATTCAATACCAGTATGTGCCAAGAATGCAAAATCAGATTGCAAATGCTTTATCAATAATGGCATCCATGATGGATTGCCCTAAGGAAGACCAAGCTTAGCCGATAGTGGTGGAACAAAAAGAAGAGCCGGCCTATTGTATGTCGATAGAAGGAGATGAGGAAATAAATGGGGAAGGTGAATGGTATTCAAACATTCTACAGTATCAAGGATGGGACATACCCGAAGTTTGTGGATAAGAATGATCAAATGACTAGTAGAAGGTTATCCATTAATTACATTATTTATGGTGAAAGGTTGTATAGAAAATCATATGATGAAATTCATCTCCTTTGCATGACTACTAAGGAAGCACAACAAATAATTGAGGAGGTCCATGAGTCAACCTATGGGCCACATATGAATGCACACATGCTATCATGGAAGATAATGAAACAGGGTTATTATTGTTCTACTATGGAAGCAGACTGCATAGCTCATGTTCAAAAATGTCATCAGTGCCAAGTCCATGGAGATTTGAAGCACATGCCACCAATGCCAATACATACCATGACTTCACCCTGGCCATTCTCTACATGGGGAATAGATATTATTGGGAAGATTCACCCAACGACATCAAATGGTCATGAATTCATACTAGTAGCCATTTATTACTTCACTAAATGGCTGGAAGGTGCCTCATATAGGGCATTGAACTTGAAGAAAGTTGCTCAGTTTATTCGGACTAATAACATCTGCAGATATGGGGTACCGCATGAAATTATCTCAAATAACAAGCTGCACTTCAAGGGAGAAACGGAGAAGCTACTTCGACAATTCAATATTCAACACCACAAATCCTCACCCTACCATCCTCAGACAAATGGAGCAGTTGAGGCTGCAAACAAGAACATTGGGCGGATCTTGAAGAAGAGCATGAAAAACTACAAGGATTGGCATCTACAATTACCCTATGCACTTTGGGGGTGCAAGACATCAATTTGATCATCCACAAGAGCCACTCCTTATTCATTGGTGCATGGGATGGAGGTAGTCCTTCCCATTGAAATGGGTGTTGATTCATTGAGAACAGTATTGGAGAGTGAAATCCATGAAGTAGATTGGTTGCAGAGTAGGTATGACCAATTATGCATGATGGATGAGAAGAGGCTTAAGGCCTTGAATTACATTCAAGGTTACCAAAGGAAACTTAGAAAAGCCTTTGACAACAAAGTAAGAGCTAGAGATTTGAAGATAGGAGATTTAGTGCTGAAGGAGATTCGAGCCCCGATTCAGGAAACAAATGGGAAACTCAAGCAAAATTAGGCAGGTCCATATATCATCAAGCAGATATACTCTAAGGGAGAGGTTGATGGACTTAGATGCAAACCCTTTCACTGAGTCGACTAATATGGATCAATTGAAGAAATACCACATATGAGATGATAGTCTGAGAAATGGCCACGTCTGAAGTGGTTGTAGATTATGTCATTTTCTTTCCTAGGTTTGGACCAAAAAACAAAAACAAAAACAAAACAATACAAAACCAAAAAAAAATAAAAAAAAGACCTACCAAGTTGAAAACTCGAAAGGGTAGCATAGGCAAAAATTAAGGCTAAAAATGGTAGGTTGAAAACTTGAAAGGTCGATCTATACAAAAGGAGAGTAAAAAAAAGAGAGTGAGAGAGCTTGCTAGGTTAAAAACCCAAAAAGGCGGCCTAGGCAAACATTAAAGCAAATAAAATGAACTACGTGATAACCTAATCCTTCTACCAAGGAGGTACATAGGCAACCATATATTGTTCCGGTCACAACTCCACCATTCACCCATCAAGTACAAAAGAGAAGAAATTTTTTGCCAAGATTTAACCATTCCATCAACACAAACCATGCCATTACATAAACTGTAAAACCCAAACATAAACCAAACCCTAAACAAACCAAATCCTAAACAAACCAAACTCTAAACAGAACCCTAAAGCTGAAAGTCCTAAATAATTCCTAAAGCAAAAAGTTAATAAACATGTTCAAAGCCAAAAAAATAAAAGAATTATGTCTTCTTCAGCTTTTTCTTCTTTAATTATTCATTAGTTCCATCTGTAGTAAGCAAATTGTCATCTTTGTCTCTCCTTTTGAACTCATAATTGTTATCCCCTTGCCTGCCTTGATTATCTTCAGGAAACTGTTTTCTCATTGAAGCCATTTCAGTCTCCTTATCCCTAATCTTGCTTACTAGCCAGTTAGAGTATTCCATGGTCATCCTGTGGAAATAAACCTTAACAAAAGATTGATCCACTCGGTCAACCATGTCCAAGCTCAATAGCATGTTCCTTAACAAAGTAGGAGTTGTGTCCACAAGAATAAAAGGTTTTCTTCCTCTACCACCAAGCATCCCTTGCTCACACTGGAATTGTCTCAAGAGTTTATCACCTTATAGAAAGTAACCCTTCTTAAACCAATCAAGAAGATATGATCTGATCCCGAAGATCACAACAAAGGAGGTGGGCACTGCTACCAATAACAGTCCTATCGAATTAGGATATTAGATTTCTTGTCCAAAAATTTCACCCAATGACTTTTAGTCTGACACTTGGTCTTGAGGATAGCCCTACTAGGGAAATTGCTAGGACCATAGTTGGCAATGGTGGATGTAGCTATCATGTCCAGTCTTTCCATCAACCATATCTGCAAAGTCAATGGACTCCCAAGGAATTGTTGTGATTCTCCACCAATGAATACAGAGTCTAGCCCTAAAAAAGTTCCTGCCAAGACTAAAGAAGTAGGATTATCACCATCTCCAACTTGACTCACAATACCTATGGCTCAAGCATCTACAAAGCCAGGTCTTCTAGAGCAAAGCAAGAATTCTCCCATGAAGCAAAGAGATAAGCCAAGAAAAACTTGCATGTTGTTAGACAAACCATGAGTATTCTTATCAATAAGCCTCTTAACAACTGCATGAAGATTCACCATGTGGACTTCAATCATGCTACTGGTAATTGAAGTAGAAAGGCCTAGGGCGTCAGATAAAATCTCCCTATGCTTAGGGTCATAGGAAACTACTACAGATTTTTTGCCAAGATCATAACCCAGAATAGTAAAAAATTATTCAATGGTAGGACAAAGTTCAGCAGTGTTAAATAGGAATACATGGTCTTCAGCATCCCAGAACTTCATGGCAGCACGGAGAAAATCCCACTTGATCTTGACATTCCTTAGAGCCTTGATCCCCTCTAGCTCGTAGGCAGTGAAATTGGTCTTGGTGACAAAATCAAAGCTATGAACCTATCTATTGATATCATGTGTGATTGAATGAGGAAGATTTTGATTATTGGCCATGAATGATTGTTGAATATGATTACTATTTTTTTGATAGCTTTGATGCAGAGATTTATTTATAGGTTTAATGCTAAGGTAGGTTCTTCTAGTCTCTAATCACGTTTAAATAAGTTTAGAGAATTTGAAGCTGACTGGGAAAGTGTTTCACAGTCCAAAATGGATAAAAAAATATTTTTCAAAGAACAAAAAATAAGGAAAACGCATCAAAAAAGGCGAAAAGTCAAGGCCAGATTAGGTGTGCCAATCGGCACTCCAAGACTATGGATCGGCACTTCTTAAGTGTCGATTGGCACTCCAAGAGTGCCGAATGGCACCCATTCCCCCCGAGGGCATTCTGGCTTATTTTGTGTTTTTGGGCACATCTTTGGTCCGTTTTGGCCCCATTCTTCATTCTAAAAAGTAATTATGCCATAAAATTTTTCAAAAATTCACATTGATTGTCAAACTAGGGAATTTGGCCATGCCTTGTCCAGTTTTCAAAAAATCATCATCTTCATCATTTGTTTCAAAAAGAAAAAAGTGGAAATTACCCAACTCAAAAATTTTCAAAGTTATGCATTCATTTTCTAAACTAGGGGCATTCAACCATGCCTTATCCCCTTTGTTGAAACAAACCAATTCAATCATCACTTTTCCAAAAAAAAAAAAAAAAACAACAAAACAAAACAAAACAAACTTTTTTTCAAAAAAACATCATCATCATGCATAAGCTTTCAAACTAAGAGCATTTGGTTATGCCTCATTCAGGTAAGTACAAATCACATCAGAAATGGTCAGATAAGTTCAAATTGTACACTACAAAGCTTCATCAGGTGAATTCTAAATTTGTCTTATCTAAATTTTAGCAAGGCTAAAAGTCATCCAAGGACAAGGAGCTAAAACTGGAAATTAATACAAATTGTTTAACTAAGGAATATTTACTCTTTTGTAGGGAAATTAAAATACAAATCAAGCATCATTCAAACTTCAAGTCTACCTTCAAGAAGATTTTCTAGACCCACCCCTAGAGGAACCACCCTTTGTGTCTCCTTCTTGACTTGCATAAAACCGAGATTCTTATTGCCTATTCTGAAATTCAAGGTTTCTGATTCTCTCTTCCAAAGATCTTGTGTTGGCCTTAGTAGTTGCCATTCAATTGCAATGCAAAGTTGCCAGAGACAGGTGTTAAGTTCATTACCATAAATTTCAAGCAAAAATCATTAAGGGAATGTCATCCTTTACCCAATTCACTTCATTGAGCAAATATTGGGAAGATTGCGTGCATGCCACTAGCTGCAAGCCTCCAATCATCAACATGCTTTCTTCCATAGGATCAACACCCACCTAGAACATAAGGCCACAAGTTTAGAAATAACTCAATGGACAAAAATGATACAGGAAACTAAAGGATTTGGAAATGTACCGGGTCAGTCCAAGGGACATTTGGGGTATACTCCGACCGGTCTAGATCCACAGAGCTAAAAGATCCATCAGGATTCATGACTTCATATTGCCATGCTGGAAAATGGGGATATGTCTCCATAAAAGAACTAGAAGGACCACCAGCATTGCTAGGAAGAGGACTCTTATCTCTAGAAAATGAAGCTTAAAAATGCAACATTCAGACATTTTCACAAAGGGAATAACAAAGAAAATGAAAGATGATAATGCAAGTCATGATGCAAATTGATTTGGAAAAGAAAGAAACTTACTGATGCTCCAGAGATGTCAGTTAAGCAACCCCGCAAGTAAGCCTGGAAAAATTCAAGATAGTCTCCTGATGTCCCAGGAACGATGCCACCAATCCAAGCATGAGCAATTTCTTCATTAGTCAGAAGGTCTGCCAACCGAATAGAATGACAAGGATGGGCAAGAATCATTTTAGGAGGGTGCATGTGTTGAACCTGAGCCAGTACCCGGTCACCAAGATACTAATATCTCCCATGGCCACATTCAAACAACACTTGATGACCATTCAACTCTTGAGCCCATGCACACTCCTCATGCTCTTCACATCTAAGCCAAGGATTTAAGGATATCTTAACACCATAAAGAACCCAGAATTAAAAGAAGCCATACCCACACACACACACACACACACACACACAAACAAACAAACAAAAACTCACCTTATCGGCAACTAAGCCGTTAATCACCATACGCCAAGCCTACATAGAACGCTTGGGAGGCGTTGATAGACGATACTTAGGCAGTCCGTGAAGAAACCTTGGAAACACGTCATCCACAACTTCCAAAAGTTGCGAACCAAGACCAAAATATTCATACATCCAGACCTAAAAAATCAGCACATATCAACATTAACAATACACAAATAACCTTTGCAAAATACACCTAACCAAGAATTCAAATCTCACCTACCAAACAAATGGCGCACGTCCTAAGCTTGAAAGACTACGCCGAGAAAGCTAAGTCATTGTTAGGACATATGTGATTCACTTGTTAGGAACATATGTCACTATTTTATGTAATTGGCTAAGCCTTTGACAAAACGCACTTTACTTGTAATTGGGTAGATCTAGGTGTTTTTAATACTTCAAGAAACAAGGTTTCAAGATCAAGTATTGAAGTCATTCAAGTTTATCCAAGAAACAAGCTAAATAGTGCAAATTCATTAAAGCTCGACAGCTACATCTATCGAGCTTAAGAAAGTTGTTTCAACTCGTGTTCTAGACACCGCTTGACTGCTGCTCGACACCTCCTATCTGTCGAGGTTTAAGAAAGATACAGAAATTTTGTTCTGTTTTCTTGGAATCCGTGAATGTGTCTTTAGGCCTTCTTTTCTCCAAACCCTAGACATATAAAAGAATTATTTTAAGGGCCGTCAAAGTGTTCACAAGTTGCACAAGTGTTGAGCAATGTTTGTTCAAGCAAATTGTGATCGGAGACAGAATTTGCCTTAGTTTATCGTTCTTGAAGAAGTTGTTGTGTATGTGCACCGTAGGGTTTTGTGACCAAGAATCTTCTTGATCTTCATCGTTGGGATGAACTGAAGAACTTCGCAGCCAACAACCTTCTCTAGTTGGTGATTGAAGTCACGTACTAGGATCTGCGCAATTGGTTAGTCACGTACTTAGGAGCCGTGCATCGAAAGGAGAAATTGTCACTACAGAACAAGTCTAATTGGGTATTGGGGTAAGGGTTCAACTGTAAGTTGGCATAAGGTACTGAGATTCCTTTACTTGTAACCACTTGTTGTGATAATAGTGGAATTTCGGGAGTCGTGACCTGAAAATCACCCGGTGGGGTTTTTGCCATTAGGTTTTCCCCATTCGTAAACAAATCATTGTGTCAAATTTATTTTCTGCTGCATACTTAGTTTATTGGTGATTTGTTTATGCTACCATGCATTTTCATGTTAATTAACTTAATTAATTCACTTGGCTTAATTAATTGGTTAATTTATCACAAGGGGCAATTCGTTTTTGGCCTATCAGTCATGAAGTGCAAGAGAGTCGCATAAGCCATGCCACCCCAATCATAATTTTTTATCCAATCAATGTCCCTCAAACTCCACAAGTAACGTAAACTCACAGTGCTCCCCAAGTCAGGACATAAGAGAGTTCCAATGAAGAGAAGCATCAACATCCAGGTGCCAGTTGCTCAGTCTCACATTTGTCAATATTGGTATATAGCCAAATCAAGGGCACATTCTTACTCTTAACTCGTGGAGGGATCACACCTAGAAGACTCCTAATCTCCACTGGTGAAATGGAATCATTACCCTCAATTCTATCACCACAAAATTTTAAGCCAGTAATGGCTGAGAACCCATAGAGTGTCAACATCACCTCGCCAATGCCTGACAAATGAAAGGTACAAGTTGTATCCCAGAATCGCTCAGACAATGCGACAAGTAGTTGAAGATCCTTATACTTAGTGGTGTCGTGATCCAAGAGAGCTCGAAAAAAGATTCAAAAGCTGGCTTCATTAATGAAAATTTTAATGTTTGGGGATAATGCCACCCACCTGTGCTTCAGCAACTAAAGACTACCCCAGCTCTTGAGATTCTACAGTTAACAAGAATACCCCACAAGAGGAACATAAACAAAAAACCAAACAAAGACAAAACAAAGTTTAGCCAATCATCATGAAATTCACAAAAATGCCCTATTCCAAAAATACTTACTCTAAAATCCCAACCAACAAAATAAAGATACCCCTCATCAAAAAATTAGCCAAACCCAAATGCCTTTTCACAAATTCGAATTCTACGACATCCTAACAATATCCCAATCAACCCAAAAATCCTTCATCTCCTTAAGTTTATTCAACAATGACCCAAACATATGTCCGACCCAAAGAAAAATTTTCTTTCCAAACCCAAAGAAAATTTCCATACCCATGAAAAATAATGCCCAAACATCCAATTCATACAATATCCAAAAATTCCCACAAGAGCAAACAAAAATAAAATGACAATGCCCACCATAAAGTTCTCAACAATACATGAAATCAACAAATTTACCAACCAAAAAAAAAAAAAAAAAAAAAAAAAAAAAAAAAAAAAAAAAAAACAAACAAACAAAAAATGAGCTCACCTTGAAATCTTTCATGGATGAGTGTGGAGCATGGGTGCTTGGGTCTTGAAAGATTCCCATTTCATCATTCCATTATATGGATGGATGATACTTCTTCCCATTGAATGTAATAAAGTAAGGTGGTCCATGAGGAGATGCCATGGAGATGCAAAGATGAAGGTTTGAAAATGGGTTTCAAAAATGGGTTTTTCAAAGATGCTCAAAAACTTAAGGATCTGAAGAAATATTCAAAGGAATGGTAGAAATCAAGTTTAGAAGCTTGGAGAAGTGATTTTCTAAGCAAGAAATGGTGTGGGAAAAGAGAAAATGCAAGAAAAATGGAGCTTGGAATAGTAGCAATGGAGGAAGATCTGCAATTTTTCTTAATGTTTTTCAAAACCAAAATCAAATCTGCATTTTTACCAAAATTAGATTTATAATTTTTCTCCATGTTTTTCAAAGCCAAAATTAGATCTGCAATTTTTCTCTATGTTTTTCGAAACCAAAATCAAATCTGCATTTTTCTCTATGTTTTTTTAAACTAAAATTTGATCTGTATTTTATTTGTAAAATCTAATCTGTATTTTGTTAATAAAATCTTATCTATATTTTGTTAATAAAATCTTATTTGTATTTTTTTACAAAAATCTGGTCAATTTTTAATAAAAAAAATATGATCTGCATTTTTCCAAATAAAAATCTGACCCTTTTTTTAAGAAAAAACTAGATCTCATTTTTCATAAGAAAATTGGTGTTTTTAAAATAAAAATCTTTTTTTATCCCATATTTAAAAATCCAAACTAGATCTGAATTTTTATTAAAAATTCGTTCTCTTTCTTTCACAAAAAAACTCAAATCTAAATTTTTCATCAAACATTCTCACTAAACTTTTTTTCACTCAAAATAAAGTGCAGATCTAAGGTTCTTAAATAGCATTTTAACCCTAGGTCTAGGATCTGATATGGCATGTGTTGTACATCATTGGACATTATGAATATGGGTATTTAATGGTCATTTAAAGTCTAGAAGACCAGACTCTGTCTTGGCAGGGTGGGTGCCAAACACCTTCCCATCCTGTAACCTAGCCCCCCACCAAACCTTAGAATTTTAGGTTGGTAGATTTACTGTCTTATTTTTATATTGGGAAGAATGTAACTAGGAAACAAAGTTTTGTATTTTTCCTTTTTTATTAGATTATACCTAGGAATCAAAGCAATGTAAAGTTCTTTCTACAAAGATGTAATTGTTTCCAATCAATAAAGATGCATGCTATTCAAGATATATTGTAAATTGTAAAGTTTTCTTATTTTACTTATAAAATAAGTGGCGACTCCATGGAATCCTGAAAGGGAAGGATGCCTACACCCTTTTCTGAAAGTACCCTAATTTTTCCCTTTATGTCTCTCACACTACCTCCAACTGTTTTGTGACCTCTTCCTTGATCTTTAGAAGCCATTTGGTTCTTATACGCCTCAAATTCTGCTTGACAGGTACCACATGAGCATAAGTATTAATGAGGTGTTGGGTTATCTTGGGATCAATGCTAGGCATATCTTCATAAGACCATGTGAATACTTCTTAGGATTCTGTGAAAAGCTCTTTCAGATCTTTTCTTTCTTTTTCATTTAGGGTTGAGCCAATTTTAATTAAGTGTGGATTCTCATCATTGCCCAAATTAAGAGTTTCAAAAGTTGGTTCTATAGTGCCCTAAAATCCTATTGTATGATGCTATGTATGTTATTATGTATGACTTAATGTTGTGATTAATATAGTTGCTTTATTATTATCTAAAATGATGGTAACATGAATATTTGGATATTATCATATAGTTCATGAGATGCATAGTATGTGATTTATGTAAAAAGTCACAGAAGATATAAATCATAAGTTCTTTGTAAACTTAGAATTTTAGTTCATAGTCAGTGATGAAATTGGGCATTTCATCTGCGAAGACTATAACATGTCAACTAAGATGATTTGTCTTGATCATGGAAGTGGAGACTTCTAGTTGATATGTTGATATATTTTAAAAGTTAAAACATATTGAACTGGACCGCTGTGAGATTTATTATTTTTCTAACGACTATCAAATGAATAATAAATCTCATGACTTTTATTTACATGAACTCTTAATCCTGAGAGAATAATGGACATGATCATGAAGTGTAGGTTGCTTTGATATATCAGGAGTGAGATTTAAAGTTATGGTCAAAACCTCAGTATGTTGGGCAACCACATTTAGTGTTGATGGAACATATATTCTCAAGATAGAATTCATAGTCTCTTAACGGAGATACAAAATATTCTCTTAAGATAAGTTTAATGGGTTTGTTATTTATAATGTTAGGTCTAACTACTTTAGTAAAGAGTTACTAAATTATATATTTATGAAATTGGATTTAATAAATATATGATGAATAACTTAAAGAATTAAACCGGATACTCAAGGATTAAGATGTAGTAATTTACAAAGTGCTAGTCTATATTCATGACTTCGTATTACTACGAATATTTTATGAAGGGGTTGCATGTACAATAAAGTCTTGGGATATAATTTATTAATAAGGCCTAGAGTGCAATTATATTTATATAGTGGTATTAAATATAATTAATGGTAACTTTAGACTTGTCAAGAGTTGACGGAAAAGCCCAAGGCCCATTGTAGCTAGTGTCTTATTTGTTCCCTTTTAGCCCCACTCCAAGCAATATATTAGAGTCCAATTGGAAAGGCCCAAAAGGCTAACCCAACTAGATAATCAGTTATAAGGAGAGAAACATACAGAATTTTATTAAGAGACATGAAATGGTTTGTATGTGAGTGTTGGACACTTTCTAATTCTCCCTTCAACAAATTCATATAACTGATTGAGAGACCATACTTCTTGGGCATTAATGGAATTGGAGTGAAGATTAAAAGTGTTCCCAAGTACTTCTAATCTTTGTTTTGAAATTCACCGCACCAAGGTACACTCTTTTGTTCTTAACTTCTGAAATTTACATAGTACATGTTATCAATTAAGAATGAAGTAGATCTGTTAATTTTTCCGCTGCGTATGTTTTATATGCGATAAAAACACATATTTTTCCAACAATTTAGTCACAAAAAATATAAGTTAGAAGTTCTTTGTAAACTCATAATTTTAGTTCGTAGTCGGTGATTAAATTAGGCATTTCATCTATGAAGACTATGACATATCAACTAAGATGATTTGTCTTAATCATGGAAGTGGAGACTTCTAATTTATTATTCTACTAACGACTGTCAAATGAATAATAAATCTCACGACTTCTATTTACATCAACTCTTAATCCTGAGAGAATAATGAACTTAATCATGAAGTGTAAGTTGCTTTGATATATCAAAAGTGAGATCTAAAGTCACGATCAAAACCTCAGTCTATTGAGTAGCTACATTTAGTATTAAAGGAACATACATTATGAAGATGGAATTCATAATCTCTTAACAAAGATATAAAATATTCCCTTGAGATAAGTTTAATGGGTTTGGTTCTTCAGAGTGTTAGGCCTAACCACTTTAGTAAGGAGTTACTAAAGTATATATTTATGAAATTGGATTTCATAATATATGATGAATAACTTAAAGGATTAAACCGGGCACTCAAGAATTAAGATGTAGTAATTTTCAAAATGACAGTCAACATTCATGACTTTGTATTAATACGAATATTTTAATGAAGGGGCTGTATGTATAATAAAGTTTTGGGATATAATTTATTAATAAGGCCTTGAGTGCAATTATATTTATATAGTGGTATTAAATATAATTAATAGTAATTTTGGGCTTGTCAAGAGTTGACAGAAAAGCCCAAAACCCATTGGAGCTAGTGTCTTATTTGTTCCCTTTTGTCCCACTCCAAGCTACATACAAAAACCCAATTGAAATGGCCCAAAAGGTTAGTCCAATTAGATAATCAGTTATAAGGAGAGAAACATACAAAATTTTGTAAGAGAATGAAATGGAGTGTATGTGAGTGTAAGCCACTCTATTATTCTCCCTTGAGCACATACGAATAAACTGATTGAGAGACCACACTTTTTGGGCACAAGTGGAATTGGAGTGAAGATTAAAAGTGCTCCCAAGTACTTCTAATCTTTGGTTTTGAATTTCACTGCACTAAGATACGCTCTCTTGTTCTTATATTCTGAAATTTACATAATATATGTTATCAATTGCGAATGAAGTAGATCTGTTAATTTTCCGCTACGTATGTTTTGTATGCGATACAAACATGTGTTTTTCCAACATAGGTTTCTCCTTGAAAGTGAGCTTCTCATTGAATAATATCTCCCAGTTGGGATTCACTTTTTCGTCCTTATCCACCCAAAGCTCAGGAAAGTCACAGAAAGGGAAACTGCCTCCTTCCTTCACAAAGTTCGCATTTACAGTATTAAGGCTCTCTTTTATTCCATTGAAGCCTTCAAAGAATCCTAAACCTTTTTTGGTCAGTTAAGTCTTGAAGTTGGGGAATTCAACCACCCCTCTTCCTTCCTTTCCAAGACCCATACCAGGAATGTACCCCATCTTTTTCATCATCGTAATCACCTCATGGCTACAATGTGGAAGCAAATCTGTAGTATACCTTTCATCCTTCAATCCATAGTCAACCGTGTTTACAAACTCAAAGCCACTCATTTAAAGCTCACTTTCTCCGTCCTCAAGTCCACAGACAGGAGCTAGGATCTCACTATCACCAAGCACCACAACAATTCCCCCTTTCCATGGGATCTTCATCTTTTAGTGTAGAGTGGAAAGGATAACTCCAAAGGGATGAAGCCATGCCCTTCCCAAAAGAAGGTTGTGTTTAGGAGTGATGTCCATCACTCGAAATTCCACAATTGTTTCCAATGGACTAATCTTGCAAGGAGCTTTGAAAGTTCCCATAACCTTCCTCGAAGTATTGTCATATGCCCTAATAGTTAAAGAAGAGGGGGATGACTATCTCCACATCTAGCCTAATGGTGAAAGCGGTCCTAAAAGGGCACACATTTAATGTGGGTCCATTATCAATAAGTACCATTAGAACCTTGGCACCCATGCACTCAATGGTGATTTGCAAAGGTCTAGTGTGAGTGGCCCCCTTAAGAGAGAGTTCTCCATCGAAAAAGGTGAGGGAAGGATGAGATGGAGTCTCAAACCCCATGAGAGATAGTACTTTCTGCGGAGTATTTTCTATGGGCACTTCTTTCCCATTCAAAGCATCCAAGAGAGCACTATGATGCTTGTGAGAAGCCATTAGCAAGCCCCACATAGACATATGAGCTTAAGTCTTCTTCAATTAGGTCAAGTCCCTATCCTCTTCCTCTTTCCCTTTTTCACCTTTAAGATTTGTGGGCTTGGACCCTTCTCCTATGTTCCTACCTCTAAAAAAGATGGCGTGTAGTGTTTCCCACTCCTAGTAATGTTTGCTACATTGTCCTCAAGGACTATCTTCTTCAACTCGGTCATTCCTTTAGGGTGTATCCCCCATACAACCACCACACTCTTCTTTATCTCATCTTATTCATCCCATATTTCTTGGACTTCTGCCGCTTTAACTTCTATAATTTCTATCAACTTTGAACAATCCCAATCAACTTCTTCTATTTGCACCCAATTTTGATATGGAAGAGAAGCTCAATGATAATCAGGCAAAGGATTCTTCCTAATGTTGGGCTTGGTGATGATGTTTGGATTTGGGAGGATTCCATTGTCTATGAGGTCTTGTATTTCATGCTTGAGGCAGAACCAATTGTCGATTTTATGGCCAAGTTATTGATGGAAATGGCAATATTCATTGAGGTTCCAAATAGGAGGTACGGGATTAGGCATAGCTGTGGGATCTAAGGGTTTGATGAATCCTTTGGAAGTTAAGTTCTCATATGCTTGGGCAAGGGTCATTCCTAGGTTGGAAAATTCTGGGTGGGCTTTCTTTGTGTAGCTTGGGTAGGCTAAAGTTTGATGAGGTATGATGGCACTCATAATTACGGGGTTAGGTGCTTTAGAAGTGGTCTATCCTCCTCCATATGTCTTCTTGATTGGAGGTTTGCTCTCACCTTTCTCCAATTGTCCATTATTGATAACATCTTCAACCCTAGTTCCATAATCACACAACTCTCCAAAAGAACTAATAGGTAATGACAGGAGCCTACTATTATATGCCAGAAGCAAATTCTTGATGATCATGTTGATTTGGTCTTTCTCATTTGGCCTATTAACCACATTAGATGCCTTCCCTTTCCACCTTGTCAATGTATTCAAAAAATGCCTCCCCTATTCCTTGCTTGGTAGTCTCCAAATCCCTTAGAGTCACATCAATCATAGTGTTGGAGATGAATTAATCCATAAACAACTCTACTAGTTCATTCCACACCTTGGTCTTAGTTGGGTCCAAGCTATAGTACCACCTCAATACACCACCCGTAAGTGAGAGAGGGAAAGTGTGCAAAGCTTGCTTCTCATCCAATCCTTTCATTTCAGCAATGCTTAGATATCTTCTAACATGTTGCTTTGGGTCTCCAGTCCCGTCAAACTTTTCTACATCAGAAATTTTGAAATTTAAAGGCAATGCAATGGGAGTCTTGGAACTTAAGCCACCCATATTGTAGAGACAATCATCCATTCCTCAAGCCTTGCGAAAGGCTAGTTCCATCTTGTCCATCTTTTCCTTCATGGCCACGATATCCGCGGTGAGCTTCTCAAATTGCTTGTTTCTTTCATATTCAGCCCTATCCCTTTCATCCCAATCTTCCCCTTCCTCTTCATCATGTATATCCACATGTATGGTTTTCTTAAGCTTGCTCTCCTCTAGCTCGGTGAGATGACCCCCCATCTTCTTGAGAGAGTCGCTTTGTTCTTCTATTTCATTGAATATCTTTTGTGCGGTTACGTCATCGATTGAAGCAACCATTACTTCTTGAGATACTTACCCTTGCAATGTCCCTTCTTGAAATACTTCTTCTTGATATGTTTCCTCAATTTTGACCAAATGCCTTCCATTCTTTTCTTGGATCCAAATTGGAGTGGGGACGTGCTTTCTTGATATTGGTGGTGCAATGGTGCCTGAAAAGAAGTCACATTTTATTAAGCCCATGTCCCAATTAAAGGTTCTTTTATTAGATGTTCTTAGAAAAAATACTTAAGTCCATTTTAATGAAGGCTCAATTATAAAATCACTCATTTTCCACTCATGAACCTTGCCCTTTGTTTCATTGGGCTTTAGTCCATTTGCAATAAAGCTCTCATCTTACTCTCGTGGGCTTTCATTAGAATGTGCTTAGAGATTTTCAACCCTTTGTCTCAAATATAGGCTTACAATGTATCCATCGCCTTTGGGCTCTTCTTCTTTCCATTCATTATCATCATTTTTTTTAAGTAGCCCTCTAGTTAGAATATATTATATCCTTCCTTTCAAAGTCCATGAATTTCTTATTATTTTGGGCCTAAGCATTCAACAACGAGGCCCAAGATTAGGGAATTTCATATTGGCTTTGTAGGATGTAGGATGCTAAGTCTATAGAATATTTTTTACCCTAGGCCCAAGGTTCTTTTTCAAGAGGCCTCTTGATTTGGGATTATGATAGCAATTAGGCTATGGTCTTATGAACCTTTCAAGTTAAGATATGCCTTTGGATTTTGGGATAAGCCTCTTATATGTGAGAACCTCTTTTGTTTTATCCCAATATCTTAAGGTATGCCATAACTTTTGGGTCATCCTTAAATATTTAAATCTTTATTTTTTCCTTTAGAATTAGGTGAACACAAGATATATGGTTGAGCAAACAAGAGGTATAAAAAAGGGTACCCTTTCATGGATAGGATATAGGATCTCTCTAAGTGTGGGTAGACTCCTTAGAGCTAAAAGGACAAATCAATAGGTTACTCACAAATAGGTTGGTCATGATTCCAACCGAGGGCCTAAGTGGACCTTTGTGGATTGGTGGCAAACTATTAACATACTTAAAGCCCATCATAGGCAATGGCACAGATTGTGAGTTGGCAGGATGAACTTCGAAAGACTTTGGCCCGAATGGAGCATACTCATCTTCCCACTCATTATCAACCGGGGTAAAATTGACAAAAGAACCAAGTTAAGCGTGTGCAAACAAGTATTGATTAAGCCTTTATTAAGATTAAGAAATAGGACACATTGGAATCAAACTCTCTATCCCCAGTGGAGTCGCCACTATGGGTGCAATGTGTTTGGAGGGGAGTATGCCTCGGCAGAGTGGACTAGGGTGGAGAAAATATAACGGAGCCGCCACCTAGTTTAGGTCTAGGAACCATATATATAGCTCATTTACATGGAAGGACTGATCTTACTACCAAAGTATGGGTTCAAAGTTTAGGTATGGGGATGGGAAGGTGTTAGGCACCCAACCCCACCTGACCTATGGGTCGGTTTCCACTCATTGTATCTTACATGTTAATCTTATCAAAGGCATATTCAATATTTTATCTTAAACTCACACACACACTAACATTCATCTAACAATCAACATGGCATCAATCATCCCAAAAACCCTAAAGTACATTTATCATGGCAGCTCACATCAAGCCTAGCATACATCTATCATGCATATCATCACATCACAAACCCTAGCATATTTCTATCAAGAAATTTCATCCCATATTTCATCCAAGGCAGCAAACAACAAGCATACATCACAAAGTCAAAAACATAAGCATGTGGAGATCAAGCGATCATGTTATCACATCCAAGACAAACCTTGGTTACACATCCAATGTATACCATACTCATCATATCTACAACCAAACACATATTCATGTGAATGCATGACTTACCTCACTTACCTTATTACATCTCAGCACCTATGCATCAATGCATGGACATATCAATGCATGTTCATGGCAAAGAAAAGAAAACATAAAAAGGGAAACCTGAATCTAACATATTAAAGGCAAATAAACATAGAAATAGAAATATATACATGTGAAAATATTCTAGAACAGAGACATATTAGAAAAATAAAATAAAGAAACAGAAGCAAAAAAGGTCTAATTAAGGTTTCTGGGCGTAAGTACTTGTACACATACATAGGGCCTGTGTATGCAACCCAGGCACTATATGCGTACCCATACTTTGAGTATGCGTACGCATGCAAGAAGCATGCACATGCATACACACCCAAAACCCTAACCTAGAAAGAGCAAGAACAAAAATAGAGCAAAAACTTAAAACAATAAATCTAACAACTTAATATGCTTTAAACGATAAAACAAAGAAAACCTAAGCTAAGCAAACATATTATAACATAAATAAACTAGAAAAACAAAGAAAACAAAAATATTAAAACAAGAAAAGGCAAAGAAATGAAAAAGGAAGTTTAGAACTTATACCTCAAAAACAAAAAGCTCTTTGGCTTGATTTTGACTGTAACCCTTAATCAAACTATTCACAACCAAACAAAATTGATTAGTAAACTTCAAAATTCAGAGATCAGGACCATGAAAGGTCTCAATTAGAAGAAAATTGACTTAAGGATGCTTTGTGAAAAAAACTCCCCCTTTGATTCACTATTTCTAGTGAATCTTAGGTTCTCCCTTAGGTTTTCTTGTGTTTTGAAAAGGTACTATGTATGGCTTTTCATATTGAGAAAATTGGGGTTTGGAATAGCTCCTAGACAATGTGGGATTCGTTCCAAACCTCAACTTTGATGTAGAAACTTGCTTTAAATAGTTTCTAGAACCATAGCGTGCATACACATGCCAGTGTGTGCGTACGTGTGCATGAAGCACGCATACACGGGTCTAGAGCATGCATACGCATATGCATGTCTGCGTATGCATGTCCTAGGGTTTCCATGGCCTTTATTTTCCAAAAATAGTTTTATTCAACTCGTAAAAGAGTTATATTTTCCATAAAAACCTTCCTCAAGTCAATTCTGATTGGGCCCTAAATCAACCTTGGGCTTTAGAATTTTACCATCATTGGGGAGCAAGTGCCCGAGTCGTAAAGGGTATAAAATAAGGTGTCTACATTGCTTTCCAAGTTCGTGTTGCACATTGGGTGCTTGGAGACATGGCTCATTGTGTGCATTTTGTTTATAGGATAAGGTGTGTGTGTGTGCGTGTGTTTATTTTTATTTTTTGGAGTCGCCGTCAACCATTGATTTAATTTGTGATTGGTCACCTATTTCTAACTTGTTTTACCTAGTTAACTAAAAAAACTTAGTTCAAGGGTCTTTAGATTAACTAAGGCAAACCAGTGTCTTCAAACCAAAGATTCTTAAACTCGGAAGCTCAATTACAAGTGGAGAATGTATTAGGCACCCCACACCACCTATCCAAAGGATGGTACCTGTAAGGACACAAAAATCAAATAGCCCAAGCCCACTTAGAATAGTGAGGATTGTGCAGCTCAATTAGGCCCAAATCAATAGATATTTGTAAGAGAGTGGTTAAACAAAAAAGGAGGGGGCTTAGCCCGAGGACAAAAATAGGGAAGGCCTCACCACAAATCAAAGCTTAAGTATATAAAAGGCTTATCACAAGCTTGCCCGAGGAGGTAATTCTTACACAGAATGATACATTGTTCACTTTCTTCTCTCAATACTCTTGTTCTGGTTTCTCTCTCTTTCCCGTCTTTTTTCTCGATCTCTTTCACCTGGAAGTTCCTTTACCTTATATACTTCTCAACCCTTTACATCTTGGCCCTCCATCTCCACCTACCCAGGCTCTCACTATGACACTTGTCCCCTTAAACTTCTATTGAGGGTGGTAGAAGGAGCTGCTTAACTGTGAACTCCACTGTTCAAGTCACTTCCTCATCAATGTAGCTAATAAAGCTGTTGTCAATCATTTAATGCGGAGGCAGTAAGATAACTCTCACTAGAATACCTAATCAACGAGTAGAATACCTATTCTTGATCCCCAACTCTCACTAGGTATTCTACTCCTGCAGTAAGATAAGCAGGAGTAGAATACCTATTCTTGATCCCCAACACCCGGCAATATCTTCAGAAGGCTTTACTATCTAATTGAAGACTATTTTCCGAGATCAATGTGTGTGGGACTCCAAACCTAGAGACGATACTCCTCCATATAAAACTCTTAGCATCCACATCCCTAATATTAGCTAGAGGCTTAGCTTTTACCTATTTAGTAAAATAATCTGTCCCAACGAAGAGCCACTTTCAGTTTCCTATAGCTTGGGGAAATGGCCCTACAATATCTAAGCCCCACTGGACAAATGGCCAAGGACTGGAAAATGGGTTCAGAACACCTCCAAGTTGGTGAATATTCGAGGCGTACCTCTAACACTGATCACACTTCCTCACATAATCTTGAGAAGCTTTTTGCATGCATGGCCACCAATATCCTTAGGTAAAGGCCCTATAGGCCAAAGACCTCCCTCCTATATGACTTCCACATATTTCCTTATGCAACTCCTCTAACAAGGGCTCCATTGCCTCGGGATGCACACACAATAGATAAGGTCTCGAATGAGAGTGCCTATACAACTTTTGCTCTTCGAATAACCAATAGCAAGGGGTCTTCCCATGTATTTTCTCTACCTCGCCCTTATCCTTGGGTAATAGACCTTGCGCCAAGAAAGTAATCAACGAGTCCATCTAGCTTGGCCCCGCCTAGATACTATGCACACCAAGCAAGGGCTTCTTAACAAGACTGGAATCAACCATATCTTCAACAATAACGATCTGATGCAAATTTGACCCTAGGGACGTTGCCAGCATAACCAAAGAATCTACATGAGAGTTTTGTCCTCTCGAGATTTACTTTAGAGTAAGGTTCTCGAAATGGGCCTGAGCCAGTTTAACTTTAGCAAGATATCCCTGCATTCACTCATCCCGAGCCTCAAACTCCCCATTGACTTGGCCCACCACCAACTAAGAATCTAAATATAGCTCTATGACCATGCCTCTCAATTGATTAACCATTGCCATTCCAGCTAACAAAGTCTCGTACTCGGCTTCATTGTTCATAGCTAAGAAACCCAACCGCAATGAATTTTCCATCACCAACTTCTCGGGAGTTATTAATACAACTTCTACCCCTGTTCCTTTTCAATTGGTTGCTCCATCAGTGTACACCTCCCAAGTGGGAACAACAGAGACCAAGATTGTCATAGTCTCCACTATTCCCTTTCCCTTATTGTCTACATTTTATGTAAACTCCACCATAAACTCTGCTAAGACCTGTCCTTTTATTACAGTACGAGGCATATATTTGGCATCATAGGCACCCAGCATGGTCCCCCATTTAGCGATTCTACCCGTGTAATCCAATTTTCGTAAGAGTGCTTGCAAAGGAAGCTAGGTGAGCACCGCCACAACATGCACCAAAAAATACTATGGGAGCTTCCTCGTGGCGTGCATAATGGCCAACAACGCCTTCTCCAGGGGTAAATAGCATGTCTCAGCTTCATGCAAGAACTTGCTAACATGGTAAACAGGTCTTTGCACCCCACTCTTATTTCTGACCAAAACTAGACTAACTGCATAATCTGTGACTGCCAAGTACGCATATAAAACTTCCTCTTTCTCGGGTCTAGAAAGGACTGGAGGGCATGACAAATATTTCTTGAGCTCCTCAAAGGCCAACACACACTCGTCAGTCCATTGAAAGTCTTTCAACTTGTGGAGGAGTTGGAAAAATAGACGACACCTATTCGCTGATCGGGAGATAAACCTATTCAAAGCTGTTGCCATCCCTGTTAATTTCTATACCTCCTTAGGATTCCAAGGAGGATGCAAGCTATTAATGGCCTTAATCTGATCAAGATTGACCTCAATTCCTCGGTGTGTAATCATATAGTCTAGAAACTTTCCCGAGCTAACCCCAAAAGAACACTTAGATGCATTTAAGCGCAGCCTATGTTCCCTCAACACTGAGAACACCTCCCCCAAATTTGCTAAGTGCTCTACAACCTACCTCTTCTTTACCACCATATCATCAATATACACCTCCACATTTCTCACAATCTATAACTCAAACATCCATGTCACCATTCTTTGATATGTGGATCCCGCAATCTTAAGGTCGAGGGGCATAACTCGATAATGGTAATTTCCATTAGGTGCACAGAGAGCAGTTTTTTCTTGATCAGCTAATGCTAAAGGTATTTGGTGGTACCCTTGGAAGGCATCCAAGAAACTCTACCCTTACTACCTCAACATGCTCTTTTGATGAACGCCGAGGTCGCTGCCTTCATAGGGTCTCCTCTGGATTCACATTCAACTGATGACATATAAACTCAAGGTCAATCCCAGGTACGTCATAGATACTCCAGGCAAACACATCCATGTTGTCCTCCAAGAACTTCACCAAGGCTGCCTTTTCCAAGGACGGCAACTGAGACCCCACTTGAAAGAACTTTTCTTCATCTTTTCCAATCATATTCTTCTCCAAATCCTCAGACAGCACCTCTAAGACTCGATACCAAGTCCTACGTCGGGACACTTTGATTGCTATAGGATTCACTCCTTTTCCGCCACGGCTTAACCTGTGGGTTGCCGTGTAATGGCTGCTATTAGACATTGCCTAGCCATTGCTTGACTTCCTAGTAATTCCCCAACTCTTCCATGTGTGGGGTACTTAACTTTTAAGTGTAAGGTTGACGAGACTACTCCCATAGCATTAAGTGATGGTCTGGCCAAGATAACTGTGTAAGGGGAATAGGCCTCCACAACAATGAAACTGACTACATTATCATCCTCATCCCCAACCTGCATAGGTAACCTTATCATCCTGCGGGTGACTACCATCCTCCCATCAAAGCCTATCAACAGTAAGTCATACCTCTCCAGGTCCTTGGGCTTTAAATTCAACCTTTTATACAGGTCAGGGTACATGATCTCCGCTCCACTCCCCTGGTCTACTAGGACCCTTTTTACATCATAGCCACCAATCCCTCCTTATCCTTCTCTGAAAAGCCCAAAATGGGTGTGGCCGTCACCTTGGCCTTTTTGAGTGTCTAATCCCTATCTCCTAAATCAGGGCCCACAGCCACAGACATGACCCCTGAACAGGTCCCAGCATCACCCTTGGGCTTAGCAAAAATCACATTAATTATGCTCAATGTTGGCCGAGGAGCTCCATCGCTCTAATACCCAGCTCCTGAATGTCCAAACTAACCTACAGGCCGATGCAAGAACTGACTTAGCTTCCCTACCTTCACCAGTTGACCTAAGTGATCCCGTAAAGTCTTGCTGTCCTCTGTGGTATGCACTTTTTCTTGATGATAATGGCAATAAAGGCTTTGGTTCCTTTTGGAAGGATCCCCACCCATCTTATTGGGCCATCTAAACTATAGTTCATTCTTTATCTTTTCCAATATCTGATAGACTAGCTCTTTAAATAATGAATTAATCATTGAGCCCCCGCAGATGATGTCTGATTGGAGAAGCCTCTCCTAAGGCGATTATTATGATACCCTCCTCCCCAAGGATCTCTTTTCTCTAGGAAAACCTTAGCTTTGCCCTTTCCCTAGGTCTGATCTTCCTCTACTCTCTTATACTTACCAATGCAATCCATAAGCTAGCGCATACTAAGGGCAGGCTTCATTGTCAATGATTTTCGCAATTTATGTTCCGTCAAAAGCCCCACCTTAAATGTTCTCACTGCTACATCTTCAAAATCTCCATCTATTTCATTGTATGTTTCCCAATATCTATTCAAGTAGGTCTTGAGAGTTACACCCTCCCTCATGGCCATGGGCAAAAGAGAGTCCAGGAGCTTAAAGACTCTACTGCACATTACAAATCTTGCTCCAAATGCCTTGTCAGCTCCTCAAAAGAGTTTATTGACCCCTCCTCTAAAGCATTAAACCACCACATAGCCATATGCAAGAGGCTGGAGGGGAAAACCTTGCACATAAGAGCTTCATTGCCAGAATGAACTACCATCTTCTGATTGAAATGGCTCATATGCTCCACAGGGTCAGATCTTCCGTTGTAAATGGTAAAGGTTAGCTGTGAAAACTGGTGGGGAAGTCTGGCCTTATTGATTCTTCTAACAAAGGGTGATTTAGAAATTTGCATAAGTGCTTTACTTATCGCATCATTCCCCGTGCTGTGGTGGGATGACCCTTGCCCGCACATGTACTTGCCCTTTTCCAGTTTATCCTGGCGTGACGATGCTGAGGACTCATTGGATGAAGTTCTTGACCTATGGCAATATGAGCAATCCCTACTTCCCCCTGATCCATCACTTGATAGGGGTGAAGAACTCTTTCTATCAAGCTCCTTTCACCGTAGTTTCCTGCGCAAGCAATCTATCTCAAGCTGCAACTTTTGAGTCTCCTGGTCATGCGAAATATGACTTCTTGTCCTTAAGTGACTCCTTTTTGTATGTTCAGTATGATAAGACTCTACCATGACACTCGGTGTATGGTGCTTGTCTCTCCTTCACTCCAAATTTACAAACTAATTTTCCCTTTGTGAACTAACAGACTCCTCTCTATCTTGCCCCAAGTTTTCCATGACTACTCAGGATAAACCCATGACAACACTTCTTCCCACAGACGGCACCAATTGTAAGGACATAAAAATCAAATAGCCCAGTCCCACTTAGAATAATGAGGATTATGCAACTCAACTAGGCCTAAATCAATAGATATTTGTAAGAGAGTGTGATAAACAAAAAAAGAGAGGGCCTTACCACAAATCAAAGTTTAAGTATATATAAGGCTTATAACAAGCTTGCCCGAAGAGGTAATTCTTACACAGAATGATATACTGTTCACTTTCTTCTCTCAATACTCTTGTTCTGGTTTCTCTCTCTTTCCCTTATTTTTTTCTCGATCTCTTTCACCTGGAAGTTCCTTTACCTTATATACTTCTCAGCCCTTTACATCTTGGCCCTCCATCTCCACCTACCCAGGTTTTCACTATGACACTTATACCCTTAAACTTATGTTGAAGGTGGTAGAAGGAGCTGCTTAGCTATGAACTCCACTATTCAGGTCACTTCCTCATTAATGCAGCTGATAAAGCTGTTGCCAGTCATTTAATTCGGAGGCAATAGGATAAGTCTCAATGGAGACTTCCCCTACTTTCCACGATTATCTCTCTACACCTCATTCTACTCATCTGGACTTCCTAGAAGTCTCTTGTCTCTTCCCCTCCCATTCTTAGGTGGATCCCCTTTTCGGGCTTATGGTGCCTTAATAATGACAATAACAGCTCATCAAACCCTTCCTCGATCCTCGGGCCCCCACAATACCTTTTTTAATTTTATTTTAACATAAACATTCTAGGGGAAAAAACAAATTAAATACTTGGCATTTGATTTTGCATTTTTTTTTTGTACAAACAATATATAACATGTGAAAGAATATACTACATTGCAAAAAAAATAATACATATAGTTTAACATGTGAGTACTTATTTATTATGTATCTTACAAGTGAATATATACATAAAATGGAAAGAGGGGAGAGGAAAGATATCACCTTTTAGCACTTTATTCTCCAAATTTGCATTCTCATGCACAAACACAATGAACCAAAACATTAGTGCAAAGGTGAGGGGGAGTATATTAGCTTGATAGGGGTCTATTGGTTCAATGGAAATGAACCATAGGCACAAACCTCAAAAAAATGCATTTTTAAAAGGTTCAAAAATAATGGGTATGAAAAGAGGCCTGAAATATTACCTTTGGAAAGATGAGCAATTTCTTTTAGGAAAACTCACGACTTTTTAGGGAAAAGGTTATTTTAAAACTAAGGCTTAAACTTTGTTGGAAAAAGACCTAAAAATGTTTATCTTGGTTTTACATGAAAATAGTTTTTCTTTAATGAGAAAACATAAAGAATGTGCTAATTTTAAGAAGGTGAATTTTGGAAAGTAAAATCATTTTTATGAGCAAAACATTAAGGAAATCAAATTTTAAGGTTTAAAAACCTTTTTGGAAACTTGCCTTTTTAAGAAGAAAATTTCTCAAACCTTTTAGAAAGAACATACCCAACACTAGATTTTAGGCCATTTGAAAAAATGGTTGCTTTTGAAAAAGGGCTTTCATAAAAGTGAGAATCCAAACTTATTTTAGGAAAAGAATTTATAGATCCCCAAATTGCAACCAAAGTCATTTATGAAAAAGAGTTTTTTTTTTTTTTTTTTTCCTTTTTAAGAATAGGGTTTCCATGGTTTTAGTGAAAACCATGGTTTTTATTCATTTATGTAAGGTAGAAAAGATTGGTTTTTAGAAAAATATTTTTGAAAGAATTAAAAGTTTTGAGATTGAAGCTACGTTTTTAGAAAAAGGGGATTTCCAAGCGTTTAAAAAATGGAAGCCCAAAACTTGAGTAGAAATCATTTTAAAGCAAAGAATGGTTTTAAGAAAAGGGTTTCCATGGTTTTGAAGAAAAAAAAACCATGGTTTTTCCATCTTTTTAGGGTAGAACACTTAAATTCCTTGGTTTGAATGAGGGAAGGTTTTGAAAATGGTGGGTTTGAAAAATGCCCATTTAGAAGGTTTTTAAGAAATTAAAGAGAAACTTTCTTCAAAAAAAGATTCATTTTTAAAAAAAGTGTTGTCCATTGGAGCCTTTTTTATCTTTTGAAATCACATTTTTTTAGAGGTTTATTTACCCAAACTATTTCTATTTTGGCAATCTAGGGTTTATAGTGCTAGCTAAAAGAGCTAGCACCCTTAAACCCTTTTACACATGAGAAAGGAAATATGGAAAATAAAGCAAGCTCAAAGGTAAAATTCCTAAGTTAAAGCAAAGGAGAACAATATTTAAAAGACTTGAAAGTAAAGGAATATAAAGCAAAGGAACAATTGAAAGACTTGAATATAAAGGAATTTAAGAGAAAGACATATTTTAAAGACTTGAATGTAAAGGAATTTAAAAGCAATGACATAATTGAAAGATTTGAATGTAAAGGAATTTAAAACCAAAGACATAATTTAAAGGGTTGTGTTAAAATTATTTTTTAGGAAATTTCTCTTAAATAAACCCTAACTCTTGTCACATCCAAGCTTATGGATTCTCTTCCATGTTGGAAAAATGGAGTCTTGGGGAACTCTACCATTTTCCCAGAAGCATACCCATATTGTGCTTAGGAATAAGTTTAAGATCCATTTAAGAGAAACCCATCCATGGTAAATCTTCATTTTTCCACTAAGGTTGGCCTTGCATGAGACTACTCCTCCATGAGCCTTCTAGTTAGGAAGATGAAGACTTATCAAAGATGTTGAGTTTTTTTTCTCTTTAAACCCAAGCAATTTAAAGAGAGTAGACAACAAAGAAAAATGGTAGAAAACATTTTTGGAAAATATGAAGTTCTTTAAAGAGTAAGATGCATAAACAATAAATATACACATATAGAGAGATATAGAACAATATGTAAGATAAATAAAGAAGAAAAAGAACAAGATAAAAGAGTATTGCAATATATTAAACAATGTATTTTACACACACACACAGAATGGTGTAGCTATGGAAGAAGTTTCACCATCTCTCTTTTACCTATGAACTTTTGAGGGGTGAAAATGGAGGAAAATGGGTGTAGAGTTTCTGTTTAGGGGGGGGTTTTCCAAGGGGAAAAGAAAGAGAAATTATATCTAAAGAAATTCCTAGAGAGAGAGGGGGGAATATTTGGGATTTTTATGCATGAATTTCCAAGAGGGGGAGGGGGTCTATTTATAGGGATTGGGAGATGATTTGGGAGCATCTCCCCCCTAGCCGCCCCTTTCAATGGGCTGCTGGGGCGAGATGTTTCCGAAACATCTCACAAATCTTGCCCATTTGCTCCCTTAATTTCAATTTTCAGCTTTTTCCTCTTTTCAACCTTATTTTTTGGGCTACTGTTTGGAGGTCTTTAGGAGCTCATATTTCTTCAAACTTGGTGTCCTTAAAAAGGTATGGATGTCTAGTTTCCATTGGTTCTAACCTCACATAATTTGGAGTTATAGTTGTTGAGATATTGTGTCTAAAAGAGAGGTGACACAATGGAGGAAATTTAATAGCACTATTCTCCCAATCCGGAGAATATATTGTCAAGCCCTTTTTATGGAAGGAAGCAAACCCATCATGCTTCAATCTGGTTTAGGAAGCTTACACCATTTGTGGCTGGATTGGTATAGTTTATTGCGTGAAAACGCCCCCAAAAAAACAACTTTTTTACCTGAAAAATAACACATTTAATTAGGGTTTTGGTATTTTATTGATATTTCATCTGTCTTAACTCCAATTTTGACCCACAAAGCGTCATTTTGAAGGGAATTTCTTGATCTTTAAGATTGTTATTGTTAGGATATGTGCCCTTTAAATTCTATTGTATGATGCTATGTATGACATTATATTATGATTAATAAAGTTGTTTTATTATTATCTAAAATAATGGTAACATGAATATTTGGACATTATCATATAGTCTATGAGATGCATAATATGTGATTTACGTGATTTAGTCACAGAAGATACAAATTACAAGTTCTTTGTAAACACAAAATTTTAGTTCGTAATCGGTGATGAAATTTGGCATTTCATCTGTGAAGACTATAACATATCAACTAAGATGATTTGTCTTGATCATGAAAGTGGAGACTTTTAGTTGATATGTTATAAGTGTTAAGACATTGAACAGGACTGCTGTTAGATTTATTATTCTACTAACGACTATCAAATGAATAATAAATCTCACGACTTCTATTTACATCAACTCTTAATCCTAAGAGAATAATGAACCTGAACATGAAGTGTAGGTTGCTTTGATATATCAAGAGTGAGGTCTAAAGTTACAATCAAAATCTCAGTATGTTAAGCAGCCACATTTAGTGTTGAAGGAACATGTATTCTCAAGATGAAATTCATAAACTCTTAACAGAGATATAAAATATTCCCTTGAGATAAATTTAATGGGTTTAGTTATTCAAAGTGTTAGGATTAACCACTTTAGTAAGGAGTTACTAAAGTATATATTTATGAAATTGGATTTCATAAATATATGATGAATAACTTAAAGAATTAAATTGGGTACTCAAGGATTAAGATATAGTAATCTTCAAAGTGGCAGTCAACATTCATGACTTTGTATTACTATGAATATTTTAATGAAGAGGTTGAATGTATAATAAAGTCTTGGGATATAATTTATTAATAAGGTCTAGAGTGCAATTAAATATAATTAATGGTAATAGTTGACAAAAAGGTCCAAAACCCATTGGAGCTAATGTCTTGTTTGTCCCTTTTGGTCCCATTCCATCCCTCATACTAAAGTCCAATTGGAATGGCCCGAAATGCTAGCCTAATTAGATAATCAGTTATATATAAGGAGAGAAACATACAGAATTTTATGATGGATGAAATGGTGTGTATGTGAGTGTAAGCCACTCTTTTATTCTCCCTTGAACACATACATATAAACTAATTGAGAGACTGCACTTCTTGAGCATTAGTGGAATTGAAGTGAAGATTAAATATGTTTTCAAGTACTTTTAATCTTTGGTTTTGAAATTCACTACACCAAGGTACGCTCTCTTATTCTTAAATTGAAATTTACATAGTACATGCTATCAATTGCGAATGAAGTAGATCCATTAATTTTCCACTGTATATGTTTTGTATATGATACAAACATGTGTTTTTGCAACAGTTATAACTTTATCTCAATTGGACTTTTAGATTAAAAGGTCAACATTTTGACCAATTTCGATTAAGGTTTAGTCATCATTGGTCAAACTTTTCCAGAAATAGAAAGTTTGATTTTTGTAAAATCTTGGATGGTTTGTTCCATCATCTAGTCTGGTTAAATAGGATTTTTTTTTTTTTTTTTTTTTAAATCTTGGATAGTTTGTTCCCAACCTTTGGTTTTCAAAACATGATTTTCACCCTTTTTAAGATTTAGATCACTATATTAGGTACGTCAATCGGGGCCAAAAATAATACAATATCAACAGGTTCCACACACAAAACAAATCATTTTGGTAATAAATTGATTTCTTATCATTGAGACTAAGGACCTCGAGTATATGTCGGAAAAAAATGGGGTGTATACATGTGTAGGCCTTATTTTTTGGTTATTTTCCTAGGTTTTGACATATGAGTTGAAGAACTTTGAATGGTTTTGCCTTAGGAGCTTTCTCCCTTGGGCTTTATGTGTGATGTAGCTCCTTTGGGCCTATACACATAAGAAATAAAATAATAATAAATTTAAGTATTAGTAAATAGGATTTTGGTAAAATAGAGTTAATTTTCATGGGTTTTAATGAAATAGGTTTTGATAGTTTTTAGACCCCTTAAACAATTTATTAAACCTAGGTAATTAGCCAAGTTGTTACTTAGTCCAATTAAACAAGTCTAGGTTATCACAATAATAAAGATCAAATCATGCAAAGCAACGGAAAATAAATAACACAAGATATGATCACCCAAGAAACCAAACCAGTAAAAACCTGGGGAGGATTTGACCTAGCTATCCTCAAGGTAAACTTGAATCCACTATCTTGAAAAAATCAAAGTTCATACAATAAGACTTACAAACCCCCACGCTCGACTTCTTATTGCTACCAACTAGTAGAACTTACGAACATGACCATGTGCAAGCTCCGAATTCACGGACTCCTTCTTTCTTGGATTCACCACCAGATACAAGCACACCCGCTTGTGTTTTCTTTAAACTTCAATGGCAGCAACTAAATTGATCATCAAGGCGTAGATAAATCTTCTCCTTGAAAACCCTAATTTTGTGTAAAGGAAAGCTCCTCTAGATCTCACAAGAGATTTACACAAACCGCAATTATAAGCAACACTAAAACGTGGCTAGGGTTTGCCTTTTATACTTAGGACAAATAAGAAACCCTAAAAACGTTTTAAAACACTTAGAGCTGAGTTGGACGAATCTGCAGAAAAATATTCTGCCCGAGCTTCGATCGATAGAGCCTGTCTTTCGATCGATCGAGTTAGGCCGAAAGGCACAATGCTTCCTGCTTTAACTCGATTCCAACTTTACATAAAATCACAACTTTGAGCTTGACTAAAACACTTCTAAAACATTGTTTTGATCATGGTTTGCTAACAATACAAATTAGAGTTCTAAATACATAAAATCTTAAGACTTTAGAACCTAAAAAACTCCCCATTTGGCAATCCATGACAAAACACAACTAGAAGCTCAAAGTTTACAAAATAAAAAGCCTTTTACAAAATAATGCTCATAAAACAAATTCAATCCTAACTACTATCCATCAGTTACAAGTGTAGACAGCAGCTCAATTGAATCAACCTGTATATTTCCTGAAACACTAAACAAAATGCATAACCGCATGTGTGGAAATAATACAAGTAAACAAATTAACTTCTTGATTTCAAACAACACACAAATAAAGACAAATATCAATGAATAACTCATAAATATAAATCAATAAGCAGTTTGAAACAAGAAACATATAAAGTACCAACAAAACATAAAACTCCCCCCTAACATGAATATCCCAATCAAAAACATGGCAAGAGCTAAAAAATGTAAAGTACAAAGTGAAGCTTCTAGATACAATCTAAACTCCACAAGCTCCAACCAAAAACAAATAAACTCCCCCTGAAAGCAACAACTCTACAAAGTAGACACTCTAGAAACAAAGGCATACAAACACACACATCGCTCTAAAGGGATGGTGTGGAAGTGAGAGATAGGCCACAACGAATGACATGCTATCCTAAAGAAGAGATAGGCAATCTCGGTAAGCTCAGCGAACGTGATCCGAGGATCAAAACCCCACTGGATAGATGACCCAATGATGTATGACATGACTACATCTAATGAGGGTGACTCATCATAAGGATAGTCAGGCTCCCGAACAACCAGAACCCCAAGAGCCTCAGCCACTACCCCAGGGGTAATGGTGAACTCAATACCTCGTATCCAACTCCTAACAAGGGTGTTGGAATCATAGATGTGGCAAGAGAGGTTTGAGAAGAACTCTCTAATTAGGACGGTCAGGGGTGGATGATCTATCTCTAAGAGAGGCAACCAACCTCTAAACTCAAAATTGGCCCTAATGGCCGGATTAAGCTCATCTAAGACCACAGCTCGCTCAGCCCAGATCTTACGCTTACGGTTCAAATTCTCAAAGGCCTCTCGACACTTCTCATTCCTAAACTCCTCAACCCTAGAGGGAGACACAGAGGAAGTGAAAGGGGGTCCTATTGGCTCTAGTTTTCCTAGGCATGGTGCTAAGATAAGGACCAAAACACAGAGCAAAAGAAAAAAACACAAAACCAAAACCAAGGGCAGACTGCAAGTTAGCACAAAAAAAATATAGAAATAAAGTCTATATGACGCATGACAAATTTAAATGGTATGATGCATGTTCTAATGCAGTGAATTAAGTCCAAAAGGTTCAAATTCACAAAATTGGCTTGAACATAGAGGTATTAACACAATAACCCCAAAATCAGGAAAACCACTTGATCAATTTGAAAAATATTGACGAATTGATCATCACACATGATAGAATAACAAAATAATGACCAAATACATCAATTTGATAAGCCAATTTCATCAATTTAACCCAATTAGACAAAAATCCCCAATTCGGATCAAATTCAAACCCTAGAATTTCCAATTTTTCAAAACCACAAAATTGATCAAATTAAACTACAAGAATCATCATTATAGCATCATAGGACAAAAACCCATTGATCAATTTCACAAAAACAAATTTGAATCATCAAAAACCCCAATATTTTGAAAGTGCCGAAAATACCCATAATAATGCATGAAAAATGCATGAAATCAAGAAATAAAATGCAAAAGGAAGGGCAAAAGAGACTTATCGGCCTTCAAGGACAAAAAACCATGCAAAAATCTTGGAGGAAAACGACAAAAAATTGATGGTGGAGCCTTTAGCCAAGTCGGAGAGAGAGAAAATTTGAAAAACTATTTGAAAAAGTGACTTTGAAAAGTCCAATCTGTCTTTTTAAAAAACATGTTTCACGAGTTTCAATCGATCGAAAAATAGCCTCGATCGATTGAAACAGACAGAGACTCTATAAAAACAACTTGAAACAAGTTCGATCGATCGAAAAACAGTTTCAATCGATCGAAACAGACAGAGGCCCTCTCTATCAAATTTAAAAATTTTCGATCAATCGAAAAACAGAATGGATCAATCGAAATAGGCAGAGGCTCACCAAATTTTGAGGAAAAAACACAGTTTTTGAAAAACATTTAGAATTAACTCAAAGCATTGAAATTTAAGAACAAAAATGCATGAGTATGTGATGATATGATTTTCAAAACAAGAATTTTAAGCCTAAATTCCCCCAAAACAAAATTTCTTGCATTCTCCACAAATTTTCAAGCAACAAATTAATTTTGCACAAAAGTCAAAGTATCTGCAAAACTTGGTTAGTTAGACCATAAACACACTCAATAACATGTGCAATGTTTAGCAAAGAGTAACTCGTGTAGTGTGTGCAACTAGCAGAAGCTTGAGATACATGTGAGGTGATATGTGAATAGCAATCAATCACAAAGTCTATAAAATTCATCACAAAGAATTTAAAAGAGACTATCACCTAACGAGTTACATCATATAACTCCCATATCTCCTAGATCATAAGCTTGCAATCATGTAAGTTTTTTGTATTTATGCCTCATAATATACATACCAATTTTAAGTTATGTGAATTTGGCATCAAGCCTAATAGTACACACCAATTATGATTTTAAGAATTAAGCAAATTTAACCCGAGACTTCACCTTATGTTCTTTTTGTGCATGTGCTACACTTTCTTGAGTACAAAATCTTATGATATGCACTAAGGTGTTCATGATTGGCTAGTGAATAGTGGTGAGATGGTTATTTATGCCTTTCTCTAAAAGTTCAAGTCAACCATTTAAAAACATGTGACTTCAAGATTAAGACATAGTAATCAAAAACCATAAACATCTTTCTCACACAAAATGCACTACAAAGCTTCAACTAGTAAAGTGCAATAAATAAGTTCATCAAAGCTAAACAAGGTACAAAAGACATGTTATGTGAAAATAAATTGACCAACCTTGTTTTCAAAAACCAAGAAGAATAGTACAAAACAAAATGTGCTTCCTTTTTCTTCCTTTTTTTTATTTAAAATAAACAAAATTAAAAATTAAAAAATTAAAATAAAATAAAAAATAAAAAAAAAAATAAAAAACCTAGAATGAAATGCATGAATGTTATGCTATGCAAATCCTAGAAAAAATAGGAAAAAAAAAAAACACAACAACAAAACCAAAGAACAATAGTCACAAAAGGTAGAGCAATGAAGCACAAGGACCATGTCAGAAAGACTTAGTTAGATCGAGTCTTTTGCATCCAAAACCTTTTAGATGCACCATGAGCATTGGAGTTCTTATTCACATGAGAATGATTACCAACTCCAGGATTGGAATAAAGGTTTAAAGCCTTTACCAAATCACCAATAAGTACCATAAGATCAAGTGCTTGAGGCATAGGTACTTTTGGTTTGTTTGCTCTCTTAGCAGCTTGCAACTTGTAGCAGTTTGGACGAATGTGTCCAGACTTTCCACAAAAGTGACAAACCCATGCAGGCTTATCATGTGTCTTGTCCTTAGATAGGGTAGGCTTCTTAGACTTAGACTCTTTCAGATCAACCCTAATCTTCCTAGATGATGAACCTTCTAAGGGTTTAACAACCTCACTCACAAGGGGTTTGACAGTTTCACCCACTATCTCACTCACGGAAGGTTCAGAAGAAGAAAATGAAGGAACAAACTTTGTGGAATGAGGAGCGGACACAGAAATGCTTTCAACATAACCTAATCTAGTTTTGTCAGAAGAAGACTTTTGAACACTCAGCTTTTGATCAAGTTTAGAACTAGTAGATCTAGCAACAAATAAATCAAGTTTCAAAGATTTAACTTTATCAAGTAAAAGCATATTTTCAGTTTTCACATTGTTTAAAAGTTCATTAGCATCAAATAGTTTAACAAGCAAATTTTTCTTTTCAAGCTCAAGAAATTCAATTTTCTTTAGGCCAAATTCAACATTCATAGCATCCTTTGCAGCAACTTTGCAAATTTTATTATAGGCCTCTTAAAGATCTGCATCTTCAAAGAGTTCCCCATCAGAAGGGTTCTCTTTAACAGATATGCTCTCATCAACTACAGCAGTAGCGGTGAAAGCAATGAAGTTTCCATCCTCATCACAATCAGACTCATTATCAGAAACTTCACCATCACTAAGGGTTACAACCATAGCCTTACCCTTAGACTTTAAATAGGTTGGACATTCAGATTTCATGTGTCCATACCCTTGACATCCAAAGCATTGAGAGCCCAAGGAATTATTGGATGATTGACCTACTTTTTCTCTAGGTTTGTCATTATTGTTAACCTTAGTTGGATCATGCTTCCTAAAATTTCTAGGTTTAACAGTGTTTGTGCCTCTTGCCTTTCTATTACTATTCCTGAGAAAGTTTCTAAACTTCTTGGCAAGGTAGGCAATCTCTATAGCAGATAGCTCATCATCAAATCCACCACCTTCAACATCATCAACTGACTTAAGAACCATTGATTTGGATTTGGTAGTTTTAGGTAAATCCAACTCATAAGATTGAAGAGATCCTACAAGTTCATCAACAGGGATGGAGTCCACATCCTTACTTTCAGTAATGGCAGTCACCTTGGGTCTAAAGTCTTCAGTTAAAGATCTAAGAATCTTCCTAACAATTTTAGGTTGATCATAGATTTCACCCAAGTTAAAAGCAGAATTAACAATATCATTCAATTTAGCATAGAATTCATCAAAAGATTCATCATCAGACATCCTAATGCTTTCAAATTTTGAAGTCAATTGTTGTAATTTATTAATTTTGACAGCCTTTGTGCCTTCATGCACAGTCTGGAGGATATTCCAAGCAATATGAGCAACCTCAACATTAGAGATTCTCTTAAATTCCTCCATAGAAATAGCGTTAAAGATTGCATTCATAGCCTTGCTATTAAATGCAACTGCTTCTTTTTGAGAAGTTTCCCACTCACTAACAGAAGTAGTGGGCTTCTCCCATCCGTATTCAACGGAGTTCCACACCCTCTCATCAATGGATTTCAGGAACGCTTTCATCCTTACTTTCCAATAAGTATAATTATTCCCATCAAAGTGAGGAGGAATAACTAGAGAGTGTCTGTGTTCAATGACAACAGGGGTCAAGGATCAGCTCAGTGATCAAAGGATCAACAACAAAAGAGCTACCCACTCTGATACCACTTGATAGTTTTTAGACCCCTTAAACAATTGATTAAACCTAGATAATTAGCCAAGTTGTTACTTAGTCCAATTAAACAAGTCTAGGTTATCACAATAATAAAGATCAAATCATGCAAAACAATGGAAAATAAATAACACAAGATATGATCACCCAGGAAATCAAACCGATAAAAACCTGGGGAGGATTTGACCTAGCTATCCTCAAGGTAAACTTGAATCCACTATCTTGAAAGAATCGAAATTCATACAATAAGACTTACAAGCCCCCACGCTCAACTTCTTATTACTACCAACTAGTAGAACTTACTAATACGACCACGTGCAAGCTCTGAATCCACGGACTCCTTCTTTCTTGGATTCACCACCAGATATAAGCACACCCGCTTGTGTTTTCTTTAAGCTTCAATGGCAGCAATTGAATTGATCATCAAGGCGTAGATAAATCTTCTCCTTGAAAATCCTAAGTTTGTGTAAAGGAAAGTTCCTCTAAATCTCACAAGAGATTTACACAAACCGCAATTATGAGCAACACTAAAACGTGGCTAAGGTTTGCCTTTTATACTTAGGACAAATAAGAAACCCTAAAAACGTTTTAAAACACTTAGGGCTGAGTTGGACGAATCTGCAGAAAAACATTCTGCCCGAGCTTCAATCGATCGAGCCTGTCTTTCGATCGATCGAACCAGGCCGAAAGGCACAATGCTTCCTGCTTTAACTCGATTCCAACTTTACATAAAATCACAACTTTGAGCTAGACTAAAACACTTCTAAAACATTGTTTTGATCATGGTTTGCCAACGATACAAATTAGAGTTCTAAATACATAAAATCCTAAGACTTTAGAACCTAACAGCTTTCCGTGGGCTTTTTGATAGACAATTTGCCATAAATGATTTTGTCATGGGCTTTATAATAATAGTGCCATGATCTTTGAATCATGGGCTTAATAATAATAGTGAGTCATGATCCTTGAGTTTTGTGTTCTATAGTGTGCCATGATCTTTGAGTCATGGGCTTTATAACAATGTTGTGCCATGATCTTTGAGGGATGGGTCTTATAATAATAATGTGTCATGATTTTTGAGTCATGGGTTTTATAGTAATAGTGTGTCATAATCTTTGAGTCATGGACTTTATAATAATTATGTGCCATAATTTTTGAGTCATGGGCTTTATAATGTGCCATGATCTTTCAGCATGGACTTTGTAACAATAGTGTGCCACGATCTATGAGTCATGGACTTTTAAATGGAATGGTGTATATTGGGCTTGTATGGCCAGTTTCAGGATTTTTATAGTGGATCGATTTTCCTTGTGGCCCAATTTGGTGATGGAATGAGAAATAACTGTAAAGGCCCAAAATAAATTATAAAGGTCATTTGGATATTTTTGGATGAGCAAGTAAGTGAGATTAAGTGGAATTGGGACATGTGGCATGTGGAAAAATTTGTCCCTCAACATGCTCTAATACAACTATTGGTTCCAAATGTGGATGGTAATCACATTAGGGTGGTGATCACAAACTTAGTCTTGTGTTTGTTTAAGAGAGTTAATTTTGTAATGATCCAATGATTAACTAGCGCTCCTTTTGTTTTAAAGTAAAATATTTTCTAAAAACTATTTTCCCATTTTTAGGTGTTTATTTGCAGGTAAAATATAGTTAAACTTGTAAAATCTTTTTTGTTGACTGTAAAATCATTTATAAAAAATTGTCAAATGTTTTACTTTTGAAAATTTGGTAAAATATTTTCAAAATCACACAATAGCTTCCCCTCCCCTATCTAGTCACTAGATCGATGGTCAAAGACACCGCTCCGACGACTAATTTCAATCGTCCGGTGGCCGAAGACTCTGCTTCAATGACTGATGACAGCGGTCCAATAGCTAGGGACTTCACTCCAGCGACCGGTGATGGCGATCTAGTGGCTAGAGACTTTGTTCCAGCAACTGATGCAGTCAGTCCAATGTCTAGAGATTCCACTCTAGGGACTAGTGCCTACGATCTGATGGCTGACGACTCCGCTCGTGATCAGTGCTAGTGGTCTAGTGTTCTAAGACTCCGCTCTAGCGGTCTAGTGCCAAGAGATGCCTAACCAACGATTAGTGTCAGCGGTTTGATCGTCGAAGTTGCTGCACTAGCAACCAATGTCAGAGGTCTGATGGCCAAACTACATTGCAACCGGTGTCAAAGGTTCGGTAAACGAAGACATCGTTTTGACAATCGGTGTTAGTGGTCCAATTACTGGAGATACTGCTCCAAAGGTGATTGTCGGCAATTTAGTCACCAAAGCCACCTCTGATTGCCGCTTTGGCACTAACTGCTTTAGGGTGTGTTTGTTTGGAGATAAAATAGGATGGATGGAAAACTTTGGAGAGAAAATGGGAAGGAAAGTTTTTTTTGAGTGTGTTTGGTTAGGTAGGGAGGAAGGGAAATAAATGGTGAGCCCATGTGTTTTCTCCCCAAGCCCATCAAAAAGTTTTCTCCCCAAAATGGAGAGAAAACTAAGAGGGAGAAGCTCATGAAATGAGCTTCCAAAAATACCCTTCACATTGGACTTCACCTCCAACGTGTTGGCTTTCTTTTCTTTTTTTTCTTTGATTTTTTGTTTCTCTATTAACTTGTTGCCTTTTTTTTTTCTTTTTTCTTTTTTTTTTTCTTTGATTTTTTTCATTCTTTGTTAACGTGTTGCCTTCTTTCTTTCTTTTTTTCTTTTTTTTTTTTGGTTAGATCTTTCTTTCTCTGCTAATGTGTTGGCTTTTTTTTTTTTCTTTGATTTTTTCTGGACATATTGACTTCTTCTTTTTTCCTTTTTTTTTTTTATTAGAAAAGATTTTTGGGTTAATTTCTTATGCTTTTTTTTTTTTAACTTTAATGAAGTGTCCATCTATACATAAATTTTTAAAAAAGTATAATGTGTTACTTTTTGTTTTATTTAATAGGGACATAATGGTAAATTTATACAAATTTTATTGTCAACCAAACAAAAAAGTTTTACATCCCTCCACTTTTCTACCCTCCCATCCAAACACAAATAAGGGAAACTAAAATCTTTTCTATCCTCTCACTTTTCCATCATCTCTCTATTTTCTATCCTCTCACTTTTCTATCCTCCCAACCAAACGAACCGTTAGTATTGAGCCATTAGTTTTGTTTGTTTATTTGCTTGAAAAAATTTAGGCAAAACTACAATGTTGGTCCTGAAGTTTACCTTGTGTGCGCAATTGGTCTCTCAAGTTTGAAGTGAGCACAATTGGTCCCTCAAGTTTTAAAACTGAGTTATATTAGTCTTTTTACTAACTACCATTAGTGGTGTTACTTACATGGCTAACGGAACAATGACTTGGCATTTTTTTATAACGATGTGGCATTTTTTAATTAAAAAAATTACAAATTGTTTGGTACTGATTGGGTCTTAGTATTATATTGGTGCCAACATGTTAAACCTTACAAGTAAGTTAAAGAATTTAAATAATAATAATAATAATAATAATAATAATAATAATAATAATAAAAACTACTTGCAAAGCTGCTCACATTTTTCATACAAGTTTTGAAAAATATTGGTTGACATTTACGGAGGCTTCAGCCTTCAGCGAGTGTCCCACCCTTGTGGCTTTTAAAAAATATTTACTGGTTTAGTTTTTTTTTTAAAATGTTTTTTGAAATCCAATTTATGTAGCATCTGTGTCTTCCTTTTACTTGATTTGATTTCCTTAATGAATTTTTCTTGTTGATGTATATGGAATGACCCCTCTTCATGAACTGCGGTAATTAATCTGACATTTTAAACAAATTTCCAATGTCTAGGAAGTGAAGAGGATGGAAGTAAACTACCTGCAGTATCATCCAATCCAGATTGCCTACCGTGTTACTCAACAGCTTATATGTTTGAAGTACTCCAGCCAAGATGAGGATTCAATTCGACAAGCATTGCAGGATCTAAAAGAGCAATATATTGTCGGAAGGATCTAGAGTTTGGTGTAAAGCACAATTCTGTATTTTGGTACCTACTTGAACTGAAAGAACAATGTAACAGGTTCGCTATCTAGACCGGCGAAGTATTGCCAAACTTTTGTAGAATAATCATTATGTCTGTGTTAACAGAGAGCCAGAATGTGCAGGTTCAAGTTTTAATTAAAAAAATTTGTAATTTTTTTAATGATGCGGCTAGGGTTTGGGTTTCTCCACTCTCTCCCCATTTCTCTCTTGTTTGGTACTAGGTTTTGAATCAAATTGTTTATTACATTTTTTTGATGTGGAGATTATTTCTTACGTGTAAATTTATGTTATAATTAAAAAATACCACATCATTTAAAAAAAAATGCCAAGTCATTGTTCCGTTAGTCACGTAAGTAACACCACTAACGTTAGTTAGTAAAAAGACTAATACAAGTCAGTTTTAAAACTTAAGAGACCAATTGTGCTCGCTTCAAACTTGAGGGACCAATTGTGCACACAGAGTGAACTTGAGGGATCAACATTGTAGTTTCGCCAAAAATTTACTTATTATATCAAATATTTGAAAATATTTTACTTCAAAACAAAGAAATCGTAAGTGCTTATATGCAAGCATTTAACCATTGGGAAGAGATGCAATTGTATGAACAGATATAACAACCCCAAGAGTCACAAGCTTACTCAAAATACTAGTTATTCTCTACTGCCATGATCTTTGGATGATCACCCATCACAAGCAGAAACTAGCATGTGGATATTTTGGGTGGTAGATGTAATGTTTTGAATAGTGAAAATGAGAAAATGAGAATGAATATTTTAATAGAATGGAGAGGATATAGAACAGGATGTAGAGTATTTTAAAAGTGTGTAAAATCTCTTATCAGTATTGTGGGGCCAATAATTCGTGGGCTAGGCCCATTTACTCGTTGGGGTCCAAAGGCCTAAGCCGAGGAAGGTAATGGTCCGGGCTCGGCAATACAAGTACGAAATAGCCTTGGGACACGGCCGAGGACGATTCAGTCCTCGGCATGTCCAAGATCTCACAAAAAGAAAGGCCAAAAATGGTATAAAAACAACTTGGGAAAAAATCTAAAATATCTGTGCCAATAAAAAAGGGTATGCTGGAAAGTGTAACGACCAGGGAAAGCTGCCCTTACTGCCATTTAATACTCTGCACCTGACAGAGCCATACTCTCCAGCTTTTTCAACCACCCCCAACCACTCCGGGTATGGGCTGATGGGACAAGTATCAGTCTTGGAATGTCGATCCTACACGTGGACGAAGGATAAAAAAACACAGGCTAATATAAAAGGAAAAGTAAGCAATTCATAGCAGAGGCTAGGAAAAATGGCCAAAAACCAGAGCCTCCTAGCCCGCCTCTAGGAGAAAGACTCCAGGGGCGAAGACGACTTAACCATGTATGGATATCACAAAAAACCCACCGCCTGGTGACCGAGGCCTAGCCTTTCAAACCCATGCTCTACAAATGATATTGTTTGGGCATTTTTACGTGCGAACCCAACACTGTTACGGTTCGTTACGAATCGTGTCCTTACAAGTATCTTAGTCTGATTTTATATATATATATACACACATACATTTTACCTCTCAATTTGGTTTTTTTTTTTTTTTTTTTTTTTTGGGATTAGATGTGAGCATACCAATAAAAATGTCTCACGTCGGATTCTCAAATTGTTGCAAAACGCCGTAGTGTTCAACAAATTTGGAGAGCGTTGTGTTTTGTATAGTTTTTTTTTCTTCTATTATTCAAACTTTCTATCTCTCCTCTCTGTATTAAAAAAATAAAAAATAAAAATAAAAATAATTATGATGAATATTTTTTAATGGATACAGCTTGTGTCCAGTGCATTTTTGCACTGGACACAAGCTTTATCCTTTTTTTTAATTAAATGTATTAACAAATAAATTTGGATGCTGGTATATTTGAAAGTAGTTAGATGGAAATTGTAGTTTTGAAAATGTGGTTTTTTAGTATAAACAAATAAATTTGGGTGAGGGCTTGGGTTTGGGTGTCCGTAGTCGGATTGTTTGTAAATCCAGAAATGGATGCTCTAACAACCGCTACGGGTTTTGTCAGGTATGTCGTTGTAGCATTATTATGAATTTAATAATTAAAAATAAAGAATAAAAAAAGGCATTTCCCTATAAAATGTGAAAGACAAATGCAAAAAATAAAAAATAATATTTATTTATTTATCTTTTTAATTTCGTTTGGAGTACTTTTGTCTAAGAAAAGAGCACGGAGCCCACTACACGTTAACCTTCAAACTTCAATGTTTGACCCCAACCTTTCTTATTGGAGAGATAGAGAGAGATAGAGAGAGAGAGAGAGAGAGAGAGTTTTGTAACAAGAATAGATAAAAGACAAGAATAATATTAATTCATACATGAATTAAGAGAAGTCCATGAACAGAAGTCAATACCCGAACCATACTTTTTTCTTGAGGTGTTGTACAGTGACAAAAAAGAGAGATGGGGAATGCAAAGGAAAAAAAGGGTAAAAGGTGAGAGAAAAACCAACAGGAAATACAAGTATGGTGCGTTCTTGACTCCCTCTTTTAAGACTACTCTTCCAAGGTAAATATAGCAAAACAACAACCGAAAAAAAGAAGCAAAAAGCCTCGCCCAAAAAACTAAAAATTGTAGTTGGTGTAAAATGTAATGCACCTTGGCAGCAAAACACAGCAGCAGTAAATAATCAGCTTCAGCTCTTGATGAGAGGGCATTCAAATTCCCAACTAACCCCATATACTTTTTCCAGCATTGAATACCCTCCAGCACAAAGAGACTGAGAACCTGACTGATCAGTATATTTAAGGATGGTCGAGCCAAAAACAGTTGGTGTAGCAGATGAAGCAGAGTCATTAGGAACTAGGACAATTCAAGGCAGCCTTAATTTGCTGGACAGTGGTGCCGATAAGGTTATTAACAGTTGTCACCGACTCCAAGTTAAGCTTAGCTGATGGCAGGCTGCTCACAAGTATCTGAAATGCTACTGTAATTAGTGAACCACCTGACCTACCGTGCCCGTGCGTGCTAGAGCTCGTGGATGCACCATCTCCCTGCTCGGCTCGACCGTCTGGTGATATGGTGAACCCTGATGGTAGTAGAGGAATGTAGGAAGGATCTTCACCGCTCATTGCTATGTTTATAGCTGGTAGATCAACCGGGCAGTACACAATAAGTGAACCTGACGAATCCATGCAGCTCTCTTGAAGTATCAACATATTGTTCTGGCTATTGTTTAAAGCCTGCTCATGGAATTTCATAGCGTAACAAAATTAATGGACTACATTTTAATTCCTCCCAAAAACAAAAACAAAAACAAAATGAGAAATGAAACCAAAACCCAATTCAAAGTTCAAACACCTACTCTAAGAACAGATATGCAGTTTCCAGGATGTGACCCGTTTGCTATATGAGCAACCTCCTGCACCGCATTGCCATTGGAGAGAACATCCCACTATATGGAAAGGAAATTAATTTCATCGATATGCTTAATAAATTCACACTTAATGATCATATAACAGATTGACATCCAACATTTAATTATACACATACCTGTGGTCTAGTTCTTTCATCCTTGAAGAAATTGAAGACATTTTGGGGGGAAATTGGAAGCCAAATAGTAGTAGCTGCACTAAGAACCACACCATTGGGTTGGCCAGGATCCGTGCTCTTATGGACAGTCACTCGAACTCCTACCTCATTCAACCCAGAAAGTGTGGTCCACCGGTGGCCGTTTGATGTGCTAATGCTTGTACAGAAATTGTTTACCATTCTTTGGGCAAGTTTCATCATGCTTCTTTTGCCATCGGCTGATGGAATTACTGGAAGTAGAGCATACACGATGTAACAGGTTCAAAACAAGGCTACAAAATTAAGCATTTATTCAGAATATGTTGCTGAAATTACCTCCTTCAAGATCCCGAGTAGTAGAAGTGCCCGTCACCATAAGACAAGCAAACCTTTCACACATCCTCTTAAGAGTAGCAAGCCATCTTTGAGCTCCAAATGCCAATCCACTATGAATAAGATCTCTGTGGAGCCGATGAGTTGGAGTTTTGTCTTCAATTTCCACATGTTCCACCCAAGTAACCTATATTCCCACATTTGAGATGAGGGTATGAGTAAATTACACTAATGCTTATGGAACTACCTGAGGAGTAAACACATTTAATGACTAATTTGACAACCTTGGAATACCCATTGGGCATGTCCTGAATCAAGCATCCAGAGGGAAGCCGGTGAGATCGATATTGAGAAGCAAATTGGTTATCACGAGAGATATCATAAGAGACATCTACAATTGCCCACGACCCTTGCTCAATTTGCTGACAGTAACGGAGGAAATAGAACTCCCTAGTAGGTACAAGCGGTGAAAGCACCTGCAACTCTTCATACATCTGCAATTAATAATAACTTTCATGTGAGTAAATCTTCAAACATGATTGTACCGTATATAATTAGGATTGAAACCAGGAAAGAAAGTTCCCAGTACCAGTTGCAAAGAGCCACTATGACTACCCATCATTCCGGATGATATCACTTCTAAAGTCCTTGCCATTGAGACAATTGTGGGGAATAGCTCCACCCACTTGTTCTGCAAACTCAAACAAGTTATAACTTATTAGATACAGTCTTAAAAGGTTAAAGCTTTGGGGATTCCAATTAATACTTACTAGTTTGTGTGTACTGACAAGGATAGAAGGAACTTACTGAGTCCATAAACATATCAACCAATGCTAAACCATTCATGATAACAACGCATGAATCCCTGGAAGCCTCAATCCGCACGTGGGGGTTTTTCAAGTTAGCATTACCCCTTGGAAAAATCCTTTCATAGCTTTCAAGATCAAGAACATCCCTCCCATCAGTCGGGGACTTCATCCACAAGGGATCGTTGGTTTGAAGAAGCCTTAGTAATTCGTTCATGGCAGTGGCAGCAATATCTGTCATGAGGGACTTGTCCATGTCCGAAAGGCAAGCGGGCTGAAAAGGCGGCAAACTTGGTAGAGTCGATGAACTCCCCGGAAGAAGATCAAGATCAAGAGAAGGTCCACTAATCCCTTGCCCTCCAAAACTTCCCATTGATAAGTCCAATGAAGAAATAGGGATGGGCTGTACTGGTGGGAGTTGAGAAATTGGCCTTCCTATGTACTTGGCCGCAATGCTTGATACTCTATCAAGCTGCAAAATAATATACCAAAGAAAAAACTAAGACACAATCGAGTAGATGAACAAAATAATTGAAATAAATACCGTAAAAATAAAAATTAAAGAGAGAGAGAGAGAGAGAGAGAGAGAGAAAGTAATGAAATAATACACAAGTTGAAGTAGATTACCTCTTCTTTCAATTGGGCATTCTCTATTCGGAGTTTTTGTTCATCAAAGTAGGAATCTTCGGTAACCGGAGGGCCCCCGCAAGAGGGGCAGATGACATTTCTAAGTGCCTCTCGGATTGCTATGTTCTCACAACGGATCTTATCGTTTTCTGCCCGAAGGGCACAGTTATCAGCTCTCTCATGTTGAGCCTGAATAGCAATGGCAGCCAATAAGGCATGCATATACTACATAAAAAAAAAATACTAAAATCTATTGGAAAGTGAGAAAGAGAGGGAGTATTAGCAATATATACCTTCATCTGGGTCCTCCTGTTTTGGAACCAAAATTTGATCTGGCGAGGAGCCAAGCCTAACTCCCTACTTAACTGTAACCTTTGCTTCTCATCTGGGTGAGGGCACTCCTTGAACATCCTTCATTCCAAAAATCACAAAGATAGACTCAGAAAGTAGCAAGAAACCCCATCATCATTCATAAACCAAAAACAAAAACAAACAAAGCCAAGGCAACCAAAAAAAAAAAAAAAAAGCAATCAAACAAAGAAAGTTATAGAAAGCTATAATGCAAGAGCGCTATGAAATAAGAACTTCAAGGTTTACCCTTCGAGTCTCTGAATCTGGTGGGCAGTGTGGCGATGGTAGCGCTTCTTCCTCCTACCTTCGGAGGAGGCATCGTGGTGGTCCCCACCGCCACCTCCTCCGCCGAACTCCATATCTATATCTATATACGTATATATATGTATAGTATAGATATAGACTTGGCTAGGGCTAATAAGCTCTCTCACTACAAGTACAACAACAACACACTCCCACTCTCAAAGTGTGTGTGAATCAGCTATTCTCCCCCATTAAACAAAAAAGACAGCAAGCAAACAAAGAAAGAAAGACAAGAATTTTGGGCGATGCTTCGTTTATAAGGAAATGAAGACACAGAGACAGCATATAATAAGAGAAGTCAAATAATACTAAAAAACACTTTCAAAAATCACAAACCCCATGAACCGTTTTGTTTTTTTTATATTTATAATTTGATGATGAAAACTTGAAAAAGAGAAACGGCTAAAAGGAATATATAATAGTATCAAAGATTATATATCGGCATGATTTTGGAGAGTGAGTTAAGGTGCACTCTCTCTCTCTCTCTCACAAATAACACAACAGACGAAATCTTGGGGGCGTAATTAAGTAAGAAAAAAGCAAAGAAAGAGAAAGAGAAAGAGAGAGAGAGAGAGAGATAGTGTATAGACCCAGTAGTAGTGTAGTAGAGTGTAGACCTGACCAGCCACCCTCTCTCTCTCTCTCACCTCTCCTTACTCCTTACGCAGTAGCACCAACTATAAGTCTATATAAGTAGTATCTATCTATCTCAAAAATAAATAAATAAATAAATAAAAATGTAACTGATGGATTTTAAAAGCATTGCCTCTGATAACACGGAGTCTGGGCTTTTAAATTCTCACACAAACAGTCTTTCTCTCTCTCTCTCGGCCAGGTGTGCACCAATACATCATTTATTATGAGGACGATGTCGCCGGCGACCGTTTCTGACATTACCCGGCGGGATTTCGTGTTATGACAAAACTATCCTTTTTTTTTTTTTTTTTCTCCGTTTGGTTTCCTCATAATATTTCCTTGTCTCACTCCCTCTGGCCCCTGCTTTCCTTTTATTTTATTTTTATTTTTAAGTTTCTCTCTCATCATTTTACTCTTGTCTTGGTTTGGTTCCTTTACACACTCTACAAGGTAAAGATTTGCCCAAAAGTCAAACTTAAGCTCTACCATTTCAAGTGGGACCCCGATCTTCTGAATTTAGCTACTTATCCTGCACACCCACAATGACTATTTAGCTTTTGATTATAACATCGGGACCCACATTCTTAATCAGATATTTTTACATGTGCAAACAAATATTAATTATTAAAACCTATTAAAATTTAATGTACTAGAATCATATTTAGATCCTTTATTTTTTTTTTTTCTTTTTTCAAAGAGAGTAATCATTCTCCCTCATTAAAAAATATATATATACACATATATATAAATACATAAAAATAATTTTTTTTAAATCGTTTTTTGAGACCATTTGTAAAGGAAAATAATTTTACATTGCTAATTGAGAAGATGAATTTTGATAGTTATAGTTTGAGTAAAACATGAATCTTAATTTTATGGAATTTGATTTTTTTCTCACTTTTAAATTTTTATTATTTGATATTTTATTTTGAAAATGAAGTGTCTTTATATTTAATTTATCTTATCATTAAATCAATTTTAATTTGACAACAAGATTAGTTTTATAAATACAAAAATTGAAAATAATAAGTCCTCTATATAATTTTTTTTTTATTGATACAATAAAATTTTAACTTATGATGTTTTAATTTATGATAATTTATATTTATCAATGCAAGGCATCAATCAGTATTTCATATAAATAGATTCTGAATCATAGATATAATATCTCTTATTCGATGATAAAAAAATTTACAAATCGAATTAACTGGAATCCACAATATTTTTTAAATAAATATACATGAAATTCGACATCACAAATAATCCAATAACCACTAGATTATCACTTACCCCTAATTATATGTAAAATAAAATTTATAAAAAGAAAAAAAGAGAGATTAATAATTATGGTTAACTTTTGTCCAAGTCAACTTGAACTTTGGTCAGGCTCATAATCTTTCGATTTGTCATACTATATCATATTATATTGTATCAAAAAAGTTGTGATTAGAAGTCGTGACTAAGCTAAGTGGCTTCATCAAAATGTAGTAAAGACTTAGAAGCTATGGTTACACCAAATGACTTCACCAAATTATAGTAACTTTTTATGTATATAGAAACAACAATTCATCAATTCTTATCAACTTCTCAATTACTGCTTTATCGGTTTTTTGGATAAACATAAAACTTAATTGTTGATAAAAAGAAGTCATTTTTCTGTTAGAAGAACATCATTATTTTCTTTTCCTAGTTGTACAACGTGATTTTGCATAAATAAAGTCTACTATCATTTCTATCTTAAAAAAAAATTATTAATATAAAAAATAATTCCCCCTTAACGTATAAATACAATTTTTTATGGCATAGCTTTGTAACCATCATAAGCTACTTTTAAATAAATAAATAAATTCTTTTGTTTCCTTTTTTAGTTTTTGAGCCTAAACTTTGTGTGTTTTCTTTTATATATTCCTACGCATAGCTTCTTCTTTTTTTTTTTTATATAGAAACATTATATATTGTTCTAATCAATTTTTTCTCTTCCCCATTATCAATAATTCTCTTTCTCTTATAATTTCTATGTTAATTATAAATCTAACTCTCTTTTTTTCTTTTTTTTTTTCTTATTACTTATGTAATTCGAATTTTGTGAAATACATGGTAGAATGCTTTATCAAACCCACTCTACCATCCACGCCGTTACAAGTATGTATTTCTCATAAAAGGAAATTTTAAATTCATGAAATTCATTATATAAACCTCTATAATTTTTATGCTTTATCTATTCATTATTTAAGAATTATCAAATTTTGTATTCCATCCTACAACAAGGGTTTCATCTTTTTTATTTCTAGGTTGTATTTGTGTTATGTTTATATGTACGTTATTAGATTAAATTAATTTTATTGAATAGTAAAATTTAATCTCTTATAATATTTGATAGGTATTCCTTTCCCGGGCATGCCAACAAATAGTAGTTCAAATCATTTTCAACTATCAAATCCAGGTAGAAGTAAAAGTAAATAAATAAAAATGATTTGTGCAATTGAATGTTTTTTTTTTTATTTAAATATCTAACATTTGAGCTTGAGTTAATTTGAATGTAGAACCCCTTTTCCTATTGAATCAATGTTTCTCCAAATATTTTATTTTTGTTGTTAGTAATATTATATGTGTGTGGAAGAGATTGTCTAACATTATGAGCATGTAATTTTTTTTTTTTTAATTCCACTGTAATTAATTTATTTATATGGGTTTTACAAATATCAATATTTATACCTATATTAAGCACCCACAAGACGTTTGAATAATATTCATGGCTCCGATGACTAGACCACCATCACCGGTTGCTGGAGTGGAAACTTTGGCCACCAAATTGCCAGCTTTGGCTATCCAGCCCACCAGATTGGTGACCTAGTTGCTAAACGAGGTGAGGGGAAGTCACTGTGTATTTTTGTAAAAATATTTACCAAAATTTTAAAGGTAAAACATTTTTCAACTTTTTATATAAAAAAATTAAAAAAAATAAATTATAGTCAACGGAAAATATTTTATAAGTTTGACCATATTTTAAATGCAATTAAATACCTACAAATGGGAAAAAAAATTCAAAAAAAAAAATTACTTCAAAACAAACAAAACGTTGTTGTTGTTGTTATTATTATTGGAAGAGGAGTGAGTAAAAAAATAAAATAAAAATAAGTGACAAATAGATTTTGAGGTTGAAAAGCACTCCAAAAACTATTTTTAAGAGCAAATTCTCAAAACAACTAAGAAACAAGTTTGGAATTTTTTTTTTTTTTTTTTCAATGCATCTATCGTTTTTTTTTTTTTTTCTTTAAAACTCTTAGATCCCTTGATCATGTTTCCAGCAAAAATATTTAATTAAAAAAAAAAAAAAACAAACAAACAACAACAACAACAAAAGAAAGAGAAACCTTTATTATTATTATTATTATTTTTGCTAGGAAAATGAAAGACCTATACCTGATTATCTATATCTGTTTTTTTAATTGACTAAGACTTAGCTTAATTAGCACATATTCTTCTTCGTTGAGCAAACCTTTATGCTATGTTAGGTTGGGGTGAAAAGGGGAATGATGAAATTGGGGGGAGGAAAATAGGTGTTTTTCGTTGTTTGGTGGATAAGAGAAAACGGAGGAGATGAAAAATCGGTGGGTAATTTTCCACCTAGTCCCACAAAATGGAGAGAAAAGAGAGAGAAAAAGTAGATGTAAAGTTATAAAGACATTACTACCCTTATTAGGGCATCTTCAATAGTTTCTCCAAATTGTTGTACTGTTTGGACAGTGAACAATGACCTACTTTTTCAAATATATCTTCCAACAGATTCTCTATCATTTCTCTATCTCATTTAAATATTATTTATTCTTTCATTATTTATTCATTATTTTTTATTTTTTTAACAACTATATTTTTCAATGAGAAGTATTACGTCCACAATATTTTTCGCAATACTTTTATAGCAAAATTTATGTGGAAAGTTGTTACTAATTCTAATTTGAACCCACCATTAAAATTATTTTTTTACTCACCAATATTAACTAATAACAATATATTACTTAAAATTTATTGTGAAAATATTGTAAAAATATTATGGTAACATTTCTCAATTAGGATTTTTTATTCTTTATATTATTTTTCCTTTCTTTTATTTCATTTCCATCCATACGTTTCATTTCTTTTTTTTTCTTGTTTGTCTCCTCCACACACGTGTCCAGTGTCCTATCTCTATCCCACACCCCCCCCCCTTTCTTTTATTTTCTTTTTCTCCCTCATTCAAGAACATTCTAGCAAATCCAGCTCTCATTCTCTCTTTCTTTCTCCGGCTCTCTCTTTTTTCTTTTTCTTTTTTTCCTTTTTTTTTTTAACTTGATTCCAGAACATTCACTAGCTCTCTATGCGATAAGAAAAGAAAGAAAAAAGGCATAGAGAGAAAGAACAAGAGAGATGGGTCACTGTGTCATCGCTCATCTTTATCCCCAACGCAATCTAGATAGGTCAAATGGCTTTTGTCTTCTATCTTCTTCTTATTTATTTTATTTTTTTTAATGATTTGATTAATTTTAAAATTGTGTTTTTGAGTTTGTATTATGATAATCTGATTATGCTTGAGTTTAGAGATGTTTGAGAGAAAGATTGTTGTGTTTGTATCCATTGTGTTTGTAGTTGTGAAAGGAGAGAGAGAGAATTGTTTTATGTATTTATTGAGATGTATGAATTTTTTAAGTAGAAAAATTCATTTAGAGTTGCTACAGTGTTCTCTAGATCAAGAGAACAACTGTAGCAACTTCAAAAAAAAATTGGAAAAGTTTTGCATGTGGAGAATCGGTTGGAGCTAGTTTTTTGGGCTTACTCTCCAAAATATAGATTTAGCTAATCTATTGGAGATGCTCTTACCCTATTATTTTAAACTATAATAAGGGTATATTAGTAATTTAATTTCTATCATACAACTTCTCATATCTTCTATGTGCCAAACCCACATGGTGGAAGATTTTAAAAAATTTATATCCTTCCATTTTTCTATCATCTCACTTTTCTGTCATTCCAACCAAATAGAACCTTAATTCCCTCTTAGTTTTGCTTCAGAGGCACACTCCTTTTTGCATGAAACTTTTACTCATATATATATATATATATATATATTTGTTTAAATAGAAAATTCAATAAAACAAAGGAGGACAACAAAGATCTACATTGAGATAATGGAGGGTCATGGTCCCTAACCCCACCAAATTTTTAGTTATTTGTTTTGTGGGGGCCAGTTAGCCAGAATGTACTATTAAAACTGTACATATTGGGCCTATGGCTCAGTCTGAGGATATTTACTTATCCGAGGATGGTCAAATAATGTTATTATGGGAACGGTAGAAGAGGAAGAGATAATGATTGTACATGATAGTCCAAAATATGTCCAAAGAGAAAAGTTATATCGGAAATGTGGATCCGAGGTTAGTAGGAATGTCCTGTCGTCCTGAACATCCTTCAACGTTGCATCACAGTTAGAAATCAGACATTGGATCAGAGAGGAGTAGAGGAAGGCAACAAATATCTACAAAAGCTGCTACCTCCACATTAAATGTGTCCCAACTAACTCTCTAGCCGCATTAATGTGAAGGTGATACCTGAATAGTGGTGAAGCAGCCTTACAGTTGCTAGTTGAAGGTTCTGGGAGGTGTTGGATGGGACAAGAAGGAGTTCCTAGAATCTAACCTACACGTGTACGGTGGGGATGATACCAAAAATTATAGTATATAGCATGGAAAGGTGGCCAAAAAGAGGGGATCGAAAAAAAAAGAAATCCTTGTAATAATCCTTTTAACTCTTGTAACCTTGATCATAAACTTGACATTATAACAAAGCTCTTTGGACTGTACCGAGGACAAATTTTCTTACCTTACTTGTGTTTGATTCTCTTAAAAAACAACTGTTACTGTTTTTCTTACTCAATAGAACTAGTTCTTTCACCCACGCTCTATAAATTCATTGTTTGGGCTCATTGGGCCAAAACCCAATCCTATATTGGGTCAAATCCAAATTCAGTCCTTATAGTTTTATTTTTCAAAACAATTTTTTTTTTTAAATTATGATTAGCCCCCTAAAAAAATAAACTAGGCTTAAAAAAAAAAAAAAAAAAAAAAAAAAAAAAAAAAAAAAAAACTTTGAAACATTGTAGTATCTCATAAAAGGAGTTCCTAGAATCTAACCTACACGTGTACGGTGGGGATGATACCAAAAATTATAGTATATAGCATGGAAAGGTGGCCAAAAAGAGGGGATCGAAAAAAAAAGAAATCCTTGTAATAATCCTTTTAACTCTTGTAACCTTGATTATAAACTTGACATTATAACAGAGCTCCTTGGACTGTACCGAGGACAAATTTTCTTACCTTACTTGTGTTTGATTCTCTTAAAAAACAACTGTTACTGTTTTTCTTACTCAATAGAACTAGTTCTTTCACCCACGCTCTATAAATTTATTGTTTGGGCTCATTGGGCCAAAACCCAATCCTATATTGGGTCAAATCCAAATTCAGTTCTTATAGTTTTATTTTTCAAAACAATTTTTTTTTTTAATTATGATTAGCCCCCTAAAAAAAAACTAGGCTTAAAAAAAAAAAAAAACTTTGAAACATTGTAGTATCTCATAAAAAAAAAAATGGCAACATTACAAATAGATTATACAAGTTTAATAAAAGTCCCGCTCAAATTCAAATTTTTTTTTTGGGTAAAAATAATAAATGAAAACTCTTTAGTAGTTCTAACAAAATTATATTTAAGACATGTAGCTAAAGAAATTTCCTCCAAACAGTTTTAGGTTTTGTCAACCTAGTTCCAAAATGCACTTTTTGGACTATGTGTTCAATATTCTGATTTTTTGTAATTTTCTTAAATACTCAATTTTTTTTCAATTTCTTGTTATTTTGATTTTTTTTGTGAGACAAGAAAGAGTGCAAGTCACATAAGATGCCAATTGCAAAAGAAAGTTGAGCTTTTTTTTTTAATTAGAGATTAATTAGAACGATGGTTTCCAAAAAAGAGAGAATTTATTTTGTTATTTGGGTTACAAATAATTGTTATATATGCTCAGAATTTGATATATTCCACAAGTTTGTTAGCATTGTGAATGGTAAGTAAAGTTATTTTTCGAAATAAAATTTCAAAAGTTTATTTTAAGAAGTTAAAAGTTTCAATAGAGTACAAATTATTTCATAGCACGTGAATAAAGCTAAGAATGCATTAGACTTTTCTATATAATTACTTGATTTAAATTCAATTCTTTATATAAAACTTATAGATCTTCTAATTAATCAATATTGTATGATATATTTAATTTTATAGAAAAGACAATATCTAACCAAGATGCATGATATCAGAAAATCTAAAAAGAAGTCGAAAATTTTACTACTATTTTATAGTTTAGTTATCTCTAACAAAATAAGAAAAAATTCACTCACAATTTCAAGTTAATAGCAAATATATACATAACTCCGTATGAGCTTGCATGTATGTGAATGTGAGTATGTCTATATATCTTTATAATGGAAAATTCTTGTATGAGACAGTCTCATGATACCTATGTCTCAATGACATATGGGTCCTCGCGGGACCCAAATGTCATTGAGACATAGGTCTCATAAAACCATCTCATACAATACTTAGAGTGTGTTTGGATACCGCTTATAAACTGAAAAATTATTACTGAAAGTACTGTAGATAAAGGTAAAAGTTAGTTGAATAATACAGTGGGATCTATGAATAGTGCCAAAAAGTGTAGTGGAACCCATGAATAGTAATAAAAATAAGATAAATAGTGAAATAATTTTCATTTTTCATTCTAACCCAAATGCACACTTACTCCTTTATAATTTGGGTTTTGTAAAGTTTTACTTTGGTAGGGACCCTTGGGCAAGGCAACATAGGCCATTGCCTAGGGCCCCAATAGAAAATGGGTCCAAAATTTTAAATTAATAATTAATTTTTTATAATAATAATAATAATAGATGAGCTCCCTCACTTAAGGCTTAATTTGTGAGATAACAAAAATCTAACTCATTTGAAATCTGAAATTGTTTAATAAAAAAAATTATATGATCGAATTATTAGTCATCCAATTTCACATGGTCACATACCAAATAATACTTCTCTCTCTTTACACAAAAATCAAATTTGAAAATTAGATTTCAATTTTCTTTCACCATGTATTACATTACTCAAGGTTAATGAAAACTCATTTTATTATATAAATAAATAATTTTTTTTTCTATTTTTGTTAAATTTTATACAAGAACTATGATACTTGACTCTCTACGTAAATTTAATCTTGATTTGGTTAGTATTAATTCCTCAAGTTTTGTATTAAATTGGTGGTCTTCTTGCTAAATTGAGATTGTTAGATGATTAAGTTATTAAATGAATTTGTAATGGTGTCTTTGATAATTTTGATTATATACTAGAAATATATTCTAGAACTATTCTCCCCCACCCCACACACACACACACACACACACACACACATATATATATATATGAAAGAAAAACCTCACAAATTAACAAGAATTTATCAAAACAGAATTAGAATATAATGAAATAATACAATGAAAAAATAACAATGAGAATAATCATAGTGATATTCGAACTTGTAATACAATTAATATTGATTATATAAAATTCCTAAATTCTTTTTCAAATGCATGTATTATAGAATTTATTACCAATACTTGTTAATTTTTTTTTTTTCAGCAAAAGAAGTTTTTTAAAACTAAAATTGAAAAAATAGTATTAAGTGTAAATTTATAATACATTCATTCATATTTCTAGTCTACAAAACATGTCATTTTATTTATATAACATGTATTTTTTTTTTCTCTTTTCTCTTTTGGTAGGACCATTAAACATATCACCAGAGTAAAATTGGATTGGTGGACACTGGACCCCTAAAAAATTATTGTTCTCCCAAAATTCCAGCCAGTTCTCTCTCTCACTCTCTCTCAGCACATTAATTATCGGTTGGCCTGTTAATAAACCGTGCAACGGCAGCAGCCATATAATACAGTGGTGTAAGGCTGAACAGCTTTAGCTAGTAGGTAAGGTTTATGTACAATACAATTGCCTAGCCGTATTTTAGGTGGGAAGTCAATGATGGTCGTTGTTAGAGAAATAGTGATGCTTTGGCCAGCAATACTATCCACGTACCATGTAGCCGTGTTGGTTAAGATAATGTCAAAATACTTAATTTTCCCTCTTCTTTTATTTCAAATTAAAAATTTACTTACAATATTTGTGAAAATTTTATTTTATGGCATATTTAGATCAATATAGTATATTTATACCATTTTACACTATTCGTAAATAAATTTTGATGGTTACAAGGGACGTCAAGACTTATAACAATATATAACAATATAAGACTCTTTTAATAAGAGAAATACATTTTCTTCTTATACTCTCGATATTTGCAAAATTTTAAGATGATTTAGGATCAATAACTATCTCATCTATAAAAAGTGTAAATTTCAAGTTTTTGTATTTTAAAATTATGTATAAAATATGAGTTATGGATTGAATAGTAAACAGTATTTGATTCGTACAGAATTTGACATGAGTGTTAAGAACATAGAGAACATATAATTTAATATTGCGATTTTTAAAATATTAAAATAAATACAAAATTATTAAGTGATATACCATTGCTTAGAGTTATACTAAACTTAACTTGGTCATACATATATCTGATTACTTTAAAATGGATCAAAATTTTAAGAATCTCACTGTTGGAATATATGTTTTCTATGTTCTTAAAATGCATACCAAATTTTGTACCAATTGGATACTTCTTTACTATTTGATTTAGAAATTTATCTTTTATGCACAATTTTAAATTACAAAAACTTAAAGTGGTAAACATTTGATTGATGACATAGTTATTGATCTTAGATCATTTTGAAATTTTGCAAGTATTTAAAGTATGAGAAAAAAATATAATCTAACGGTAGAATTCGGTAGAATTCTCAAAATTCACATTCAATAAAATAAAAACTCTCTCTCTCTCTCTCTCTCTCTCTCTCTCTCTTCAATTGTAATACTTGATGGTATTTGAACTCTTGTATGTTATAAAGGAAATAACTTTGGGCCAAACGAGACTAGTAAGGATCAGTTGATGGGTTTGAGACAACTTTAATGAGCTACATCGTGCAATTTAAAACGCTAGCTATTCATGCATTTTCGTGTAAGCAATAAAAGGAGGGAAATGTGACCCTTATTTTGATGCAGGTTTTATTATATAGGTAAACAATCCTCTCCAGATTTTTGGTGAAGAAAAAAAGAAGCTCATACTCTTGTTTAATTTTTTTTTTCCTTATAATTTTTTTTATTTTTTTTTATTTGAAGTTTGTACAAACATTTCAAAATAAATCTCCCCTATTGGTATAGAGTAAGAGACTCCCTTCTGTAATTCCTTTTCGCGTTTTGGTATGGTGGCGAGTGGCGACCACAATTTGGTGAAATCAATACCAGCTTGGTTGTTCACTTGTCGTTTTGTTATACATGAGTTAGTGTACTCCAAAAATTAATTTTCAAATAAAGAGTATTAACTTTGTCAAAAACGGGATTTTCTTTTGGAATCAAAATTAAAGAACCTGTGACCAATTGGACACTGATAGCATATTAATTCCATGAAATTAGTGTCCGCATTAAGAACATTAAGAACCAAACCATATATAGCACCCTTGAGCTTAACTTTCATACAATATACTAGCTTGTTGTAATAAGTTCTCAATGATTTGATTGAGGGTTGACACTTGACATCCAGTTTTTAATGTGCTTCATTTAGTAGACCAATAGGACTAAAAATCAATTTTATTTCACGAAAGGAGACCCATGAAAGCAAATTTAGCGTACAAAAGCAAATTTAGCGTACAATGAAATTGCACGCAATTGCTTTGAATGAAAGACATCGGTGGTATCATAATTATACTGTTAATATTTTATAATGAACTCTAATATGCTCAATTAGAAGGAAACTCAAATCTTTCCAAATGTTGAAATGCATATTTTGATTACCCACTTAAAAGTCATTTCAAAATGCTAATGAAAACCTTCTACGACTACCTAGAACCGTAGGCTTGATTAACATGTAAGCTCATCTATAATTAAAAAAAAAAATCATCTAAGCTACATCCTATAGTATTTAATACTAGACCCGCATCCTTGATCTCCTCATGGAAGGTTATTAATCAAATTAAGAAGAAACTTAAGTCCTATCGATGGATTGGTATTGATGTTAAATCTATAAGGAAAAAAAAAATTGTCTGCCGAATCTGCATGTGTTCCAAGGAAGGAGGCTTAGGATTAAAGAAATTTGAAGGATGGAACAAAACTACAATCATAAGGCATCTTTGGAATTTTTTTATTTTTTATTTTTGTTTTATTTGTTTTGATTTAATTTGGATGGATAGCTTGGTGAAAATACGTCTTAATTAAGGAGTAGAGCTTTTTAGACTATTTCAAGTCGTAATAAGGTCTCGATTTAATATCAATTCCATGATCTTTCTTAAAGCATAATATGAGACAAATAAATGAAGAATACTATTTTAATTTGACATAGCATTTAGCAACCTAAGGAGCCAGCCATTAATTCAGAAATTTGGTTATAGAATAGTGTACAATTTTGTAAATATAGGAGTTGCTAGGGTTTCTAATATTTTGAACATTGGTGAATAACAACTCTGATAAGTATTGGGGTCCAAATAATATTATCACCAAAATTACCAATCAAAAGCAATCACACATAAGAACACAAATATTTATGTAAAAAACCCTTTCTCTTTCAAGGGAAAAACTATGAGACAAATTTCAAATTATTTTATTATCATCAAATCAATTATAATAATAATTCTCAAGTTTATGCCTAACTTGAAATTTACCAAATACAATAATAAATCATCTTGTATATGTCTCATAGCTAAAGAAAATCACATTGTTTTCTTTTCTCTTACATGCACTAATTATTTCTCTTAAATATGACAATACTTTGCTCTCTCCTCTCTAGATTTATTTTCCTCTCTTTTTCACGTAGCTTTCCTTGGTTCTTTCCCACTCTATGCAACACACCCACTCCTTGCTTTTACAAGCAAGTCAACTGCCTCACACTTCTTTTCCCAGTAGCATATGGATTCCTAATACAACTTGAGTTAGGACTCTTCTTAAGCTTGGACAACAAGCTCATTGATTGAGCTTTCACATGGGCTAGACTTTGTGCATGTGGTGCACCCAAAAATCTCCCCCTCTAGCCCACCGATGGGAGGAGATCTTTAATCTAACTCTTCAATTCTAATCCATGTCAATCAAGCCACACCAAACATGACCTTCTTCATTATCTTCACCAGCACTAAGAATACATCGTCAATGTCAATACCTTTCATTCTTAAATAAATAATCTCATCTTGGATTTTCGTAATCCAATCCTTTGGCTCCCTCTCATCAGAAACTCAAATATTTTAAAAGCTAACAATTCGATGTTCTCTAGTAGTCCTCTTCTCACGAGGTTCAACAATTTCTAGTGAAGGATATTGCTCCTCCTGCTCAAGACCTCTAAGATCCATCACTTCAAGCAATTAACTAAATTTATTAAAAAAAGAAAAATCATGCCCAGAAACCAAAATAATAATAATAAATAAATAAATCACATCTAGTTAAACCCAAAAAAAGAAAAAAGAAAAGAAAAGGCAAAACAAAAGACCTGTATACATGCTGAGGATGCACAAGAAAATATTGCAAAACAAAAAAGATCTAGCACGTAAAATAGGAGCAAAAATAAATAAATAAATACTAGCGAGTCTAGCATGTAAAATGAAGGAAGGGTAGTTCAATTATTGACCGCAACTATTCCTTACTTTTCAATTTTCTCTTCAAATTAGGGAGATAGAATTTTGGTGGACTTGAGGAGAAAATACCTGGACTCTACCAATTTTCTATCCTCCCCTCCTCTCTAACCAAACATTTATAAAATCAGTTTTCTCTCTACTTTTCTTTATTCTATTTTCTATCCTCACAATTCACCCTAACCACACGAACCCTTGCTGAGATACTCTAAAGGCTAATCTAGTTTGGTTCAAAAAAGTGGTGCATTCACTCTTAATTTTCTCTTTTTTGTATTTAAATCTTGAAATAAAATATAGAAAAAGGGATCCATTTTCTTTATTCTATTTTCTATCCTCACAATTTCACCCCAACCACACGAACCCTTGTTGAGATGCTCTAAAGGCTAATTCTGTTTGGTTCCAAAAAGTAGTGTATTCACTTTTCATTTTCTCTTTTTTATATTTAAATTCTGAAATTGAATATAGAAAAAATGACTCATTTTCACATTTGAGGGTGTTAGTTGTTTTGAATACATTATTTGGGTATAAAATACATCATAATCGAGTTTGACATTGTTTTCTATTTCAAAAAAAAAGTTACTTTTTTCACTTACACACATTCGCATCAAGTTGATATTTACAAAATTGTCACTGTATTCATTTTCTATGAAAATGAAAACGTTGAAAAGATATTTTCATTTTTTGTATCCAAATCCAACTTTTAGGATACTAAAAATAAAAATTGAGTACAAATTAAGTCAAACAAATTTTTTTGTGAAAAGTCCCACTAAAAATTGAAAATAAATTTTAAAAAAATATCAATTTTTTTAGCTAACCAAATAGCCTCTAATCTTCATCATCTTCATTAGAGCATCTCCAATGGTGTAAAATACTCTCTATTATAGAGAGTGAGAGCCAAAAAAGGGGCTCCAACAGGCTCTCTATACCTCAATTTTTTTTTTTGCTAATGAACAGTAGCTCATCAAGTCTGATGAGCTACTGTTCATTCTTCAAATCTTTTTGTTTCTATTATAATAATTAGGTGTTGAATAAAAAAATGTTGGAAGACGTGTAGTTGTTAAAAAAATAATAAACAATGAATAAAAAAAATAATAAACAATGAATAAAAAAAATAATATTTAAATGAGATAGAGAATGAGATATAAAATCTATTGAAAAGTGTATTTGAAAAAGTGAATAGATAAAAGTAAAAGCCACTATCCATTTTTCAAATAATATAAAAATTTGCTGATTCTGCTGAAGATCTCTTGGTACATATGCCTCCGCCAAATTCAAAGGTGTACGGTGCCACTGCCAAGTGCCAGCTGCCAACCAATGATATGACTCAACATGAAATGACGTGTTTTGGGTTTACTATCCCAGTCCATCCTACAACAGTCGAACTTTTGTTGCTTCTGATCTGAGCTTCATTAGTCTAATTATCGTGAGAATCACTGCTCTCAATTGTTTCATTTACTAACCCTTTTAGGAGCAAAGTTTGTTAATTACAATAGAAAGTCAAACTTTTGGCAAAAAGGGGAAAAAATTGCAAGTTACTCTATTTAGATCAAAAAATATTATTCGATGAGATTTTTTCCCCTGAGATATGTTCTCTCTCTCTCTCTCTCTCGGTTGAATTCTGCGATATGTTAAAGCCCCTTTTGGATGGAGCGATATATTAAATTATTAAGTCGTACACGGGATACAGTAATCAACTAATTCTATGATAAGATCGGTTCAGGAATGCCAAGCTTTACAATCACGTTCAAGATGTAGTATATGCTTCCACCTTGATGATCATCTGAAATTCATGTTGAAATTTAAGACAAGTGGATCCTAAGTTTCAAGATTCCTACCTGAGCAAAATGACACTCTTCTTGATGCTTATAGACAAATGACTCTCTGTTTTGCTATTTGTATAAATGAGTAAAATTTTGTATATAATGGGATATACAAAGTTTGTTCTACGTAAATTTTATTGAAAAACTGGAAAATGAACACTTAAAACATGAAATATATTTGGAGGAACAAATTCCATTCATCAAAGGGAAAAGAAAGTCTAACTCTTCTAATTAAGGTATGTGCTACAGCATTACCTTGTCTATCAAAACATTAAGAATGTTTGTCATTTTATGAAATTTGGAAATGAGGGTCATTTTACCAAATCTCAAGGATTTTTTTTTTTTTTTTTTGAATTCAAGGAGATTTGATATACTTTACCCTTAAAAGTTTCCATATGAATAAAAAAGTAATGCTAAAGACATAACATATTTCACAATATGTTATTTGTGTGGCTAATTGTGATCGATGAAACCATCACTACCATACCATCTAAGGCATTTTGTTAGCTGGTGCTCATAAACACCCGTTAAGACTGTACTAAATATACTTAAATACCTTTTCTTTTTACGTGATCGAGCAAAAAAGAGTTGCAAGTTCATTTCTATGTCATAAAAGTATAGAAAAGAGATTGAAACAAGATTGCAACAAATAGCATTAAATGCTTCCTTATTGAATGGCCTAAGGCGTCTATTAATCAGACTCAACTTGTAAATCTCAATCACAACTTACCACTATAAGCAAAGTCAAGTGATTGAGGGTGGGCGTAGCATGAAAATCAAAGCTAATAGTTTGAGTTTCAACTATGCACACCCCCCCCCCCCCCCCCCAAAAAAAAAAAAAAACTACAACTAATTATACTTTTGTTTTATTTTGTGAATTTCTTTTTTATATATTTCTTGGTAATATACTTCTTTTATACCCTTTTACAAATGATACACTATTAATTCTTTTATATATTGAAATTCATTCAAAAAATAGAAAGAAAATATTTCCTATTTATTAATATCTTTTAAGGTTCAAAATTTATACAAGGAAAATGAAGGTAAAGAAAAGGAAAAGGAAATTGCTTCAAAAAAAGAAAAAAAGAAAGAAAAAGGAAATAAATAAGTTAGGGAGGAGGGAAAAAAAGAACATTATTTTTTACATTTCAAAAGAATATTTGAAAGATGCTATAGCAACCCTAGCAAAATATTTAGACCCTTTATTCAAAATATTACTGCTTAAACACTTAAAACTAAACTAACAACTTAGTCCAATATACATGTTTAGCCAAGTTTCATATTGCAAGAATGTTCAAGAATAAACTAAAGCATGCAAATTGCAATATGTAAATGTGGAAAATAAATCAAACCACACGAAAACAACAAGACGTGTTTTCAAAGAGGAAAACCCAATCACCTAGGTGGAAAAACCTCTCCATCGACCATCTGTCGGAAAACTCCACTAGCATGAATAGTTGTAGTACATGGCCGGATGACTATTAAACCTCCAAGCTTATATCTCCATGTGTACATGAGCCCTATAAGCTCCTGGTAGCAACCAACTTCTCCAAAAACAAGTTGCCTGAGGTCGCTTGAGGTCGGCAGATGACTCTAAATGCAGCTTTCACAAAATGCAAAGGGGTTCAAGTACTTTCTACCCCAAATACAATTAAGCCCATAAAGATACATTATGAAAGCTTGGATTTGTGTGAAACACTAGAACTTGTTTAGACCCTAATTTTAAAATTATGGCTTAATTGCTTTTACTCTAACTTATTTAAGTGTAGAACAAGAGTAAAAGAAGTGCAATCATCGGATTTACTCTCTAAGCCATAAGCAAGCAAGCAACAATAAATATAAAGCTTAAAGAGTAAGGGAAGAGAGATGCAAATACAAGATAACACCAAGATGTGTTATTAAAGAGGAAATCGAAGAACTCAACGAAAAATCTCTCCGCGACCCTCCAAGTCAAAATCGATCTACTAGTAAATAAGTTGGAGTACACGAATAACAAAAGATCCTCCAAACTTAGTCTACCCAATGTACTTGAACCTTCCAAGCTCCTGCTCTTAACGAACTTCTCGGAGTCTTGTTTTCACTAACTTTCTGGATCCCACAATACTGCTCGATTGTATCCGCCAAGCCTCACCGGCTTCTTTTGGCAAATCCCCAAAGCTTCCCAAGCTCCAAAACACTCTCTACACTCTGAATAGGTGTGAGTTGTATTTAAATACAAATCTCCTCTCAAGGTATGATAATGGGAGAGGGAAAGGAAAAGAAACTACAATGATTTCTCTCTAAAGGATGAGTAGCTCTCTCTCTAAAAGGTGGGTGTGTTGTGTTGTAGAAACCTATCTAGGGTTTTCTCTCTGAATAGCCTCTTTTACTTTGTAGGTAATGAGGGTATATATAGTATGAGTAAATGGTAAGAAAGTCAAACTTAAAATTCTCCAAGTAAAGAGTTTCGCAGGTGCCTTGCAAGATGGCCTGTCTTGTGAAGTACTCGCAAAATACAACTGGACACTTGACTCTTCAGCTTTCAACATGTGCTTCTCAGGTGGCCTTTTCATGGAAACCTTTACTCACGAACTTCTTGCGAGCTAGTCACGAAATTGCACTGATTTTCATTGTATGTTTGATTCTTCACTAACTTAATACTAAACCCAATACAATAAAATCTCACAAAATACAGGGAAATAAATTAATGAAATTACAACACTTTTTGTCATGAAATAAAGCTAACATAAAATGTAGTTGTAAATCACAACTTTACACATTAAAATGAGAGAATAATTATAAAAAAATTTAGCACGGAATTAAGCCAACAAAAACATGGATTTTATAATATTTAAAAATAATAATATGACCTCAAGTTCTTTATGTAATAATTTATTCTCATTCATAATAAAATTGTGTATAAGCACTAAATTTGGGAATAATTACATAAACTATAAATTTATGTATGTTTTACATAGTTTTTATGTAATTATTAAAGACCCTTTCATTTATTAAGTGAAATTTCAACTTTGAAAAAAAAAATTGAAAAATGCTTATTAATGCAGAAACACTGTTAGATATCACTAAAAAATTCGTATGAATGACTTTTTTATATTTTATATTTGTTTAATGTTTAACACATGAGAGTAATATGAAATCAAATTATGGTCATAAGCATTCAGATCTAGGTTTGTATAGCAATTGCTATTTTACTATCTAAAAAGTTATATTTTATCTATTATACAAACTAACTTTATAATACACCCAACATTTCAAATTTATTTTTTTACTACTTTATTTAAATATTATTTTTTTAATTCTTTATTTACTCTTTCTTTATTCATTCTTTATTAATTGATTCCAATTGTTATGATTGAAGAGAGAGAGAGAGAGAGGGGGAGATATTTGTTAATAAAATACTAATATATTTGGTTTGATGTACATGTCTACAGTGGTTGGTATATACGAGAATTCATTATTTACAATTTCTAGAAAAATTTAACAATACATACCCGAATAAGCTCATTTTGAGCGTACGTGGGTAAAATAGCCATTTGGATAATGATTTATCTCTTTTTACAATCACTAGTTGTACACCAAACAAAAGAATTTAATTGTTCCCATCCAAGTCCCACTTGTTTTTCTTTTTCCTTGTCTCCTTCCAATCCTGCCAAAACGGTACCCCACTGCTCTAACAGTATCTAATTATTTTGCACACGTTTGATTCCATCTCTGTTAAAACATTGAACTTGCACAAAACCACAAACATGTTTTTATAATCCGACAAGAGTTTTGAAAATGTCCTTTTTTTTTTTTTTTTTGTTTGATAGTTCGAAAAAAGAAGAAGAAGAACGATTAACTCATATTTTTGATAATTGAGTGTCAGAAGTTAGTAATATTTCTTATTTTGATGCATCATTTTTAGTTTGATATTTCTCTTAATTTGAGAGTTCGATTGCATTGGAGCTTTATTGTTCATGAGCCATGCATGATGAATCACCAATATTTTACTTGGAACTCCATATGCTCATTATGGGTCAGTTTGGATTAAGCTTATTTTTGCTGAAATTGAAAACACTGTAGCAAAATAATTTTTAAATAAGTGAATAGTATCATGGGACCCATGAACAGTACAATTCACAGGAAAAGTCAACATTAACGGCTAAAAAAAAAAAAAAAAGAAGAAAAAAACGTTTATTGCGTGCAACTGTAGCGTGGGTCCCATGCCCAAAACGCAAACGCTGAAATGTAGTAAACGCCGAAACCAAACGGGTTAAATATATTTTCAACAAAATATTAAAACATATGGTTCTCATGAAAGCCACAAGTCATTATATTTGCATTTGCATGGTACTAAAATTGCCCATCATTTGTGCTCAATAGTAACATTTTGGTTTTGCATGTCTACTTAAGTGTATGTTTGGATTGCACTGAAAACAGGCGACTTGCGCGTCTGTATTTTTTTATGTGGGTCCCGTGCACTGTTCACGAAACCTGTAAGTACGGATTTTAGCAATTTTTTTTTTAAACTGGGTCCCACACTATTCACACATTTAAAAATTATTTTGCTATAGTATTTTCAATTTTCAGCAATAAGTGGTATCCAAATAGAGCCTTAGTGAACGTTTGGATAGCGACAAGCGTCCAGCGTTTGCATGTCTAGGATTTTGTGCATGTCTTGTTCACTGTTCATAAGACCCACAAACCTTTTTTTTTTTTAACAAAACTTTCATTAAAAATAGGTCCCACGGTACTATTCACACATTTAAAAATTATTTTGTTATAGTGTTTTCAGTTTTCAGTATTCAGCAATAAAATCTGATTCTCCATGTGTACTGACGGGATGGAACTTGACTGAACTAATATTGTCAAAATTGGTAGAAAACCAATTAATACTCGGACCAATGATTACTATATATGGACAGGAAAGCCTGACTTCTTGAACCGGATCCTCTTGGGTTGTATCTGATGTAACTCTTACCTTTTTTTTGGAGATACAATGTAACACTTACCTCATAAATGAAACATGTATCATTATATATATATATATATATATATATAAAGATATTAATTGTTTAAATTAAATCTTGAGGGACCAGATGTATAACAATATGGAAGTTAGAGGAACTAAAAAAAATTGGACAAATCAAAAATAATGTAGCAAATCTACTGCAACTTTACATATTCTAAAAAAAAAAAAAAAAAAAGCTACCAGCAAAACAGTGAAAATTGAACAAACCAAAACTACTATAACAAACCTTCTATAGCTTTTCCGTATTTTATATATAGATTTACCTTTTTTTTTTGGGGGTAAATATGTATAATATTTGTCACTTTTTACATGTCTACAACATAAGCTTACAAAGTAAACATACAAAGATAAAAAAAAAAAAAATAAAAAATAAAAAAAAAAGAAGCAAAAACAAAGCTCAAAAATTTGGCGATCATAAAGGAAAAAAAAAAAAAGCTGAACGATTGAATAAACCAAAGACACTATTCATGAGCAATTGGCTCTTTTTATATAGTAATAGAAATAGATATCAATGCAATCAAATCATTTTTAAATTAAAGCTTAAACTTTAGGCATTCATCTAGCGTGCGCCGTTAGATGATATCGGTTTACTTGCTGTGTTACGAGAATCATATATCCACTTGAAAATCGTTACTACACAATGCAGAATGCCCCCATTTTGGAAAGAGAGGTGTTATGCTCAAAATATTTTCATAATATTTTTACAACAAATTATAAGTGGTTGGTTGTTATTTGTTCAAATTTGAACCTAACACTAAGATTACTTTTTTGCTATAATAATAACAACCAGTAACAACATGTCACTTATAATTTGTTGTAAAAATATTATGAAAATATTGTATACATATCATTTCTCTTTTGGAAAATCATTAGGTAATTTTATCACTTAGTGTTAGTTTGGATAGCAACGTGTTTGCGTTTGCGCTGGCGTCTGCATTTTTTGGCTAGGTCCCATGCACTATTCACAGGACCTGTAAGTATGAAAAAATGTAAATCTAACCTTAAAACTGGATCCTACAATATTATTTACACATTTAAAAATTTATTTGTTATAGTGTTTTCAGTTTTTAGTTTTCAGCAATAAGCAATATCCAAAGAGAGTATGAGCAATACATTTCGTGGCCCATGCCGAGGTTGACATAATGGCGGTGTAGATCTTTTGGGAAGTGGATCTCAAAAATGTTAGTTCCATAACGAAATAGTATACACAACCACAACTTTTTCTCAGGATTGACCACCAACATCAAACAATAGTTCTCTACATCTACACTAGATCTATGTCGATCAATATAGTAAAATGAACACTGCACTAAAGTGAAGAGTCTAAAGAAATGCCAAAGACCGTATATCCTAGAAGGAAGGAGATTATGAGAACCTCATGAAAGTTTTGAAAAGAGGCTACATCTCACTATCTATGTTTGACTTTGGCCATATTGCAAATGATGCACAGTACTTTGCCTCTGGTTTTACAACTTCACCTTTTTTTCTTATGGATCTATTGTAATTCTGTTGCTCATTTACTTGCAAGGCGAACAGCTTTTTTCATTTTTTGTTAGTTTGGATGGTAGATGTGCCAATAGACGTTTAATTTGTATTTCAGGCTAATTTGAACAACCCTCTTAATAATATGGACTAAACTTCTTCTCAAAAACTAAATAAAGACATGCCAAGCCAAACGAGAAAGCCACAGAATTTTGCTAGTCTAGCTGACCTTAATTGGTTCGCAATACGGCAACAATTTCGGATTGAAGCCAATGTGAAAACTACAAACCAATTGGAAGGTTTTCTTTTTCTTTAAATATATGTGAAATAAATAGAATATTTTAATGCTAATATTTTATTTATCACTAATAATATACACATATGATGTATGGATTAAGTAAAATTATAAGTTATTATAAAATAAAAAAAGAAAAGTAAAATTATATGTTATTAGCAACAATAAAATAAAATTATATGTAAAATAAAAAATACTAATTATAAATAAATAAATAAATAAAAATGCTAAATCATAAATTGCACTTTCTCACTTTGACTAAAATTTAATTTAGTTCTCTAGCTTTACTTTCGTTCAATTAAGTCATTTAACTTTCAAATTTATTCAATTCAGATCATCTGTTAGTCTTCATAAAAAAAAATAAAAATAAAAATAAAAAAGCTCTGTTAGGGATCGGACCTTATAAACAACGATGTTTTGTTCTGCCAAATTTATGCTTTAGAGTATATTTTAATATTTAAAATAAAAATAAATAGTATATTATAATGTTTTTTATTTTAATGATAGAATATTTTATTTATTTCTAATATAATATACCAGCACGATGTATGGATTCAGTAAAATTATATGTAAATAAAAATACATTAATCATATATATATATGAAATATTTTATAAACATTGTCAAAATTATTTTAATAATTAGTGAGTATTCATATGTAAAAAAATATATTAATTTTACAACATGTAATACATACATATATTGGGGAACAAAATTTAGATGCAGTACCTTAGGTATTGTTCCTTAAGTTCCTCTCTTAATTAAAAAAATATATACTTCCATCTCATACGAAAAAATTCACATGATAGAATCTTAAGACGGAAATCTAAGGAACAACACCTAAGTACTATACCTAAGTCTTGCCCTATATTGGGTTACTTGGTAAAAGCATAGTAAGTAAATTTTAATATTTTAAAACATAAATTATGATTATAATTAAAGTAATTAAAGTGAAATTGAAATATTAGTTAATAGAGTTTGAAATATGCTAAACTCACCCTAGCAAATGTTTAGAACCTTAAAGCAAGCTTTTTGTGGCTAAATCAATTTTAACCTAAACTAATCAAGTTAGTCCAAGTGTAAGTGACTTAACCAATTTCCAAACAAACAAACTACACTACACAAGACATGGCAATATAGTAGAGTAGAGGAATAAAAGGAAAAGCAAGCAAACCACACTAAACACCAAAACATGTTTAGGAAGAGGAAAACTTGAGCCCCGAGCGTAAAAACCTCCCCCCTAACCACCCATCGGAAATCTCCACTAGAATGAATAATTACAGTACATGGATGAACATAAACTCTCCAAGCCTATTTCTCTTAGTGTACTTGAGCCCTCCAAGCTCTAGCTAGCTAGCAACTAACTTCACCAAGTCTTTTCTTCATTCAGCTTACCAAAAAACCTCCATTGAAGCACCAATGGAAACACCGCCAATAGAGATTGGATTTGAATGTGGCTTCTCAAGTTTCGATTAGCTTTCTCTCACTCACAAGGTCTGTGATTATGGGTAAGGAAAGGGTTTACAAAATCTCAATCAATACAATGAAAAAGATGGAAAAGAGAGGATGGATTGTGTTTTTCTCAAAAAAAAAGGTTCTCTCTTTTCATACGCTTAATGTGGCTTCTCTTGGATATCTCTCTTATAATTTCTAAGGTTTGTACACCCTTATCCGAAGCCTTTACCATGCCTCACAGTTGTGTGTGTGTGTGTGCTGGCAATTGTGCATTGGATAGGTGCAGTCCAGAATACAAAGTATAGAGATTGTGCAACTCGCAACTTGGTTGCACCCTAAGGTCGCGTGGTGGTTGCAAGGTGCATGTTAGCACTCTCATCCAGACCACCTGCCACGTGGATTTCACGAGCTAGCTTGGTTGCCTCCTAGTCGCCTCTAGGTGGCGAAATCTCTATCCATGTAGATTTCCAAAGTTGAGGAAGAGGTTCAAATACATCTACCCCAAATTATATTAAAACCTCGGAAAGATACCTTAAAAAGAAAATGCAATTCAAACAACTTTTTTTATTGAATTAAGCCAACAATAAAATGACTTCTCAAAGTTTAAGTTGATGTAAATTTTTATATTTTTTAAAACTTAGGTAATAGAGTTTGAAGGAGGAAGCAAAGATGATTGTCTAATCAAATCAATGCAAAAGATAGCCATTTATCGCAAAAAAAGAAGATAGTCATTTGACACAATCAAGATTTCTAGAATCCAAATTTTATTATAAAGCATATGATATTAAATAGAGATGAGTTCAAGTTACAATTAGTGTAACTTTGCAAGAGTTAAACTTTTTTTTTAATGATAGATTTTATAAAAATTTTAAAAAGTTGTACCAAATTGTCTAAATATTTTTTATATACCAAACCCTATTAAATTTTAGAAATTGCATCCTAAGTTCAACCAATTTATATATGAAAGATCTACACCCATCCATATATCTTACCATGAGTAAAGTCAAATGGGTTAGATCAAGATGGATTAACCTAAAATTGAGCATTTAAAATTATATTTAACAAAATTGAAGTAAGTACTTTTACACTAAGGCTGTGTTTGTTTCAGCATTTATGGGTGTTTGAGGCAATTCAAATTGTTGGTTATCTGGATTTTTTTTTTCAATTGACTGTAAAATAAAGGCACTTCTAGAAATAAAGGTACTTTTGGTGGAAAATGTTTTACACTTTTATTAGTGATCCTTTCATTTTTGGCCTTACCCAAAACTCATCAACTGAACTTCCAACTGCTTTCCTCATTATTAGCCAGTCAACTATTACCCTCCATTAACGTCCGACCTTCAGTTGCCAAATACTACTAACAATCGTCGATTACAATTTTTTTTTTTTTTATCTAAAATTATCAGTTTTTATTATATATGTTCTTGGGAGGTGAGAAAATATAGGAAAGTAGTAAAAAATATATATATTTTTTATAACATTAACAAGAACGCAACCAAATACATTGAAAATATTTTCTTTTCACCCCAAACACAGTCTAAATCAAATAATATTTTAAGAGAGAGAAAATCCCCCACTTTCATTCATTTTGATGAGCTCAATTTTTTCTTAAAACGGAATATACAACTTGTTAAAGTCATTTTTCAACACAATATCATACTTTTGCACAATAGACAAAATAAGTTAATAAAAGATAAGCTCACCCAATCACATTAAAACCCCAAATTTTGTGTGTAAATAAAATTAATAATAAAGGTATTTTAGTAATTTAGAGACATATTGAGTCAGATTCACATACTTTAATGTATAAAACTAAATCCTTCCTATGCCCTAGCAGCTTTAAAATAAATGTAAACCCAAACTCATTTAAAAAATCTTAAACCCTAAATATATCGATTTGGGTTAGAAAAGCCACAAAACCTAATCCATTGCAATCCTTGCAATCTCTATTTTTAGGGGCGGCTCTGCTTGAAGCTTAGGTGTTCAAATGAACCCCCTGAAATGGCCATAAAAAATATTGTATATAATATATATATATATATATATATATATATTTTTTTTTGTTTTGACCTCTGTAAAATAAAATTTTGAATGCCTTAACCCTAATCCTTTATAAGCCTAGCTGAAATAAGCGTGAATATGATCATTTTAACAATATCTTATAATAAACCAATTTGATCTAAAATCTAGAAAATAAAATAAAACAAAAAACTAACAACAAAAGTAATTTCTCAAAAAAAAATAATAATAATAACAACAAAAGTAGAAATTTGTTAATATTAAACCTTAGAAAAAGTCCATTTTGATCTCAAAAATATGAAATAAGTCAATCAAATGGGAGATATATTCAAGTTCTCTTTTTTGTGCCGATATATTCAAGTCCATTTTTTGTGCCGATATATTCAAGTTCTCTTTTATTTTTTATTTTATATAATTTATGTTTCTTATTAACCCCCTAGAAAATAATTCTGGAGTCGCCACTATTTATTTTGTTCTTTGACCTAATCCATTACCATCCCTACAATCTCTTTTTTTTTTTTTTTTTCTTATACTTTCGATTCACAGCATTATTCGTTAGTAACACACACTAAACCACCCAATCTTATTGATAGAATTAACCAGTTTTAAGGCTGAGTTATTAATTAGATCTATTATGAAAGCCTTAGGTTAATCAAATAAACATCAATATTGAATGTTCAAATAGTGTGTAAAACACCTATGAACGTTTAGACCCTCAATTTACAAATTACCAACACAAACTTATAATCAAACAATATATGTGCGAAATATGAAAATAAGCTAAAACAGAATTGGTAAAACAATCCAAACTGAAATTAATCACAACCACAGCAGTAATTAAAAGGCAAAGATTAAGGGAAGAGAGATGCAAACACAAAGACAACACAGCGATGTGTTATTGAAGAGGAAATCGAAGTCCTCAGCGAAAAACCTTTCCGCCGCCCTCCAAGCAGTCAATAATCCACTAGAGAATATAGTTGGGATGCATGAATAGCAGAAGACCCTCCAAGTTTAATCTACCCAGTGCACCTAAGCCCTCCATGCTTCTTGCTCCAACAGGGTTATGCCGAACCTTGTCTTCTCTAGCTTACCGGATCCCACAATAGCCTATTGCATCAACCAAAATGAATTGGTCCCTTCTGAACTGCTTCCTAAGCACCAAATAACCTCCTTACAAATATGGGTATGGTGAGATAAGGATTTGACTAGTGTACCTCTCAAAGATGTATCAATGGAGAGGATGAGAGTTGAGGAATTTTGGAGAATTAAAGGATGAAGATTGTGGATGAGTCAATCTTGTTTTTCTCTAGGGTTTCTCTCTCAAAATTCTCTCTAGAAGTTCTCTATATTTCGTGGGTAAAAGGGTATTTATAGTAGGGTGTGTATGGAATGCGAAGAGTCAGTTACAACCAAATAGGGTGTTCTAGCGACTCAGCCTCGCGACTGGAATGAGTCACGAGTTTGAGTCATGAGCTAACTGCCTAGCCAGACTTGAAGTTTTGTCCTGTAATGCAACAGCTGGTATGACTTTTCAGCTCCCCTGCATGCATCACACGTGTGCCACCTTTGGCGACTTGCCAGTCGCGAGATCCAGTTATGAGGCCCTTCTTGAGTGCACACTCTTGAACTTTTCTTCACACTTTCTCACACACTACCCTTACATGATTCCCACCTAAATACAGGGTTTCTAAATGCTGAATTACAAGCAAATTTGGTACGGAATAAAGCCAACAAAATGATTGAATAAATTCAACCTTATAAATATCATGCATAATAGAATAGTAACATAGACAAGATATGATAACCCAAGAAAACCAATGAAACAAACTAATTTCATAGTAAAGACCTAGGGGAAACCTTCCCAAAAGACAATTCACATAGTAAAGGAACTTTAAGATCTAGTGCAAAACTTGTCATTAGACTTTACAATCCCAGTAGATGAACATACAGTAAAGACCTTCTACAGTTTCAGAATCTTTGAATTCTTCAATATATGAACACCTTCACAAATGACGCCCTCGCAATCACAATTGAAACTTCCAACTGACTCTAAGAACTTCTTGAAGGTTTTCTTCAAACAGCGTTTGTGGTGGTTGCTATGGCTTCAGCTTCTTCACCAATCAAACTTCAAATTTACTTGAAACTCTCCGATATGGTGAAATTAAGAGAATTTGGTTAAAAAAATCCTAACCGCACAAACCAAGTTTTTCTCTCCCTAAAAAGCCTTCTAATATATGGCTTATAATGTCTTTTAAATTCCAATTTAAACGGATCTAGAATTAGGCTTGAAATATATAAGTTATGGATTTTTGGCTTTGCTGATTTTTGCTGAAATGTGAAGCTTGATCTATTGAGAGGAATCAAGGAGGTATTGAGATTGCTATCAGTATTGAGCCTGCTATCGTGGAGATAGAAATTGGCCTAGAAGGGACTTGAGGTATTGAGAAGGTATCAAGACACATGCTTAAAATGCACTTTTCTTGAGCTGTCCGTAAACAAATTTTGTATTTTCAACTTGATCTTCAATTATCACTTCAAAACATATTAAAATTCAATAAGAGACACATAATTTGACATGGTTTGACAATAACAAAATATATGGACCTTACATTTGCTTTGGTACGATAAGACAATGAAGCCAATCTCTTCTCACTTTGACCAATTTAGTTTACTTCTAAACTTAGCAAAAAAACCTTAAGTGTTTTTTTTTTTGGGTAACATTTAGATATAGTTTCTTAAATGATATTTGATTCTCTAATTAAATTCAACATGGAGTTGTATTAGGATATTGCCAACAAGTAACTTAGTTAAATTTGATTATCCTTTTGAAAGATAATATTGCATGTTTACATTACATTGGTTAATAATAGTCACATAAACTAATTTTTTTTTTTTTTTTTTAGAAACCGACCCCAAACAGGGGAGGGGAGAAACTATTCATTAATGATTTCTGCTAAGTAATCAGCAGTAGAAATTACAGAAATTTCCTCAATCCAAGTACATAGAGGTTGAAAGTTATAAGCTGCTCTAGCTAAGTTGTGGGCGACTTTGTTTCCCTGCCTGCGAGTGTGTCTAAAAACCACCTGCCTGAAGTGAGAAGCCGGGGCCTTAATGTCTGAAAGGATATGGCCGAAACTTGCAGTAGAGAAAACATCGCTCGACATCGCACGGATGGCAATGTCCGAGTCACCTTCCAGGATGATGTGATCAAAGGAGAGTTCCCAAGCATAGATGAGAGCCCTCCTTGCTGCCAACACTTCCACCATCTCCACCGAAGTGGGTAGCAGAATAATTTGTGTTAGTGCAGCCATAACTAGACCATGGTCGTTGCGGATAATGACACCTAAGCCTGCTTCATTCCTATCCTGGAATACAGCGCCATCAAAATTGATTTTGAGCCAGTCCATGGGGGGAGGCTCCCATTTGGTTTGGGGACGGGTAGAAAGAGGAGATGAAGCCACCGGGTGAGCTTGCTGAAATTCCAAAAGAGCATTCCTCGCCAAAGAGTCAAGTAGGCACAGGTCGGCCACTGCTTCACCCATCCTAAGCTTGTTTCTTCTATGCTAGATTTGAGAGGTTAACATAGCAAACAAATCCGCTGGATGGTCATTCTCCAAGCACAAATGAAAAACCTCCATGAAAGACACACACCCAATCGCATCATCTCTAAGCAATCTGAAATGCATTTCCCACACCCCATTCAGTTTCGGGCATGACCAAAGGGCATGAATTGAAGACTCCTGAACCAGACCACAAAGCTGACAGGTAGCATCATTAAGGACTTTTCTCTTTACCAGGTTGAGCCGGGTTGGAAAAGCATCCGAGATAGCACGCCACAGTAGTGTTTTTATTCGGTTTGGTACTTTCAGCTTCCACAATCCTTTCCAGAAGCTCTTCTGGTGTGAGGGAGGCAGAGGACTAACATTTGGGACTTGTTCAGCATCAACCAGAAATCTGTAGCCAGCCTTGACCGAGTAAGCCCCATCCACCATACTCGGCCAAAACAACTTGTCATCTCCATCCGTGAGACACAAGGGAATGGATTTGATCATCCTAGCTTCATGCGGATTGAAGTTGTTGTCCACTGCATCATCAATCCAGCAGCGATTTTCCTTATCAATAAGCATAGACACCTATGCATCACAGCCAAAGAAGTTTGGGGGAGATTGAATGTTAGTGTGCTGGGGGGCTGGCAGCCATCTATCCTGATAGATGAGGATGTTTTCGCCATTCCCGACTCTCCAAATGGCTCCTTTTTTTATGACCTCTCTGCCAATGAGGATGCTTTTCCACACAAAGGATCCACAACCTTCCTTTGCAGTAAAAATGTTCCCATTTGGAAAGAATTTTTCCTTGAAAAACCGATGAAACAGAGAGTTTTTGTTCTCGAGTAACCTCCACACTTGCTTTGCCAACATGGCATCGTTAAATTTCTATAATTCCTTGAACCCCATCCCACCGCGGTCCTTTGGGAGGCAAAGCGTGCTCCATTTTGACCAATGAATTTTCCTTTGGTTCCCTCGGTGGCCCCACCAGAATTTACGAATTAGTTGCTCAATGTCGTTGCAAAGAGTGACCGGGAGTTTGAAGCAACTCATGGCGAAGGTAGGAATAGCCTGCACTACCGCCTTTAACAAAACCTCCCTCCCCGCTTGAGATAGAAGTTGCTCCTTCCACCCTTGCAACTTGGCCCAGACTCGTTCTTTGATGAACATAAGGCTGGCCTTTTTGTTTCTACCCACTAGGGTCAACAAGCCGAGATATTTTTCGTACTGTTTGACCTCTTGAACCCCAAGGGAATTAGTGATCTGAGCAATGGATTCCGGAGAGGTTGATTTTCTGAAGAAGAGGGAGGTTTTTGACCTGTTTAATTGCTGCCCCGAAGCTCTTTCATAGCTACATAAGAGAGCATGAATCTTGTGACATTCTGCTATAGAAGCTCTACAAAAAAGCAAGCTGTCGTCAGCGAAGAAAAGGTGGGTCAGTCGAGGACCTTTCTTGCAGATAGAGACACCCCTAATTTGTCCCGAGGCTGCAGCGTGTTGAATAAGACTATGGAGGCCTTCCATACAAAAAAGAAACAGGAAAGGGGAGAGTGGGTCCCCTTGCCTGAGACCTCTGGCTGGGTGAATGATCGAGGAGGGTTCGCCATTAATAAGGATTGAGTAACTGACCGTGGAGATACACTCCATCATTAAGGCAACCCAATTATCTGCAAAACCCATTCTCTTCATCATAAGTTCCAAAAATTTCCATTCAATACAGTCGTATGCCTTGCTCATGTCGAGCTTCAAGGCTAGTGAAGTGTTTCGAAAGCCATTAGGATGTTATCTGTGATTACTCTCCCAGCCTGGAAAGCACTTTGGTTTTCTAAAATTACTGAAGGGAGAATACTTTTAAGCCAGTTAGCTAAAACTTTAGATACCAATTTGTAAATCACAGAACACAAGCTTATAGGGCGATATTCAATAATTCTTTCTGGAGATTTAATTTTTGGAATTAAAACAATATGAGTACGGTTTATATCAGTTGGAATCTTACAATTTTGCAAGCAGTCAAGGACGGCAGAACAGACATCCACATCCACAGTGCTCCAGAAGGATTGGAAGAATAGGGGGGCATGCCATCCGGTCCCAGGGCTATGATGGGCGCCATCTGCTTCATAGCTGCTTCTACTTCCTTTTTGTCGAATTGCCGAAGTCACATTGAGTTCATATCCTCGGTCACTGAAGGCTGGACCTTGGAGAGGACTTCATCAAAGTCGGAAGGGGCCGAGGAAGAGAACAGGGCTTGGTAGTACTCAAAGGCAATGTTTCTAATCTGAGACTCCTCTGTACACCAAACGTTCATGTTATTTTTTAGACCAAGTATTCGAATTCTTAGAAACCGTTGGGAGGCTTTGCTGTGAAAGTAGGAGGTATTCCTGTCTCCACACTTCAGAAAAAGCGCCCTAGAGCGTTGTTCCACATCTGGCTTTCCTTGTCGAGCAGTGAATTAATTTCCATTTGAAGGGATTTTACTGCTAATTGATCCCCCCCCCCTTTGCTGCTGCCATTTCAGCCTTGTCCAAGAGCTTCTTCTTTTCTTCAAGCAACTTCCTAATGCTTCCAAAACTATTTTTACTCCACTCAAAGAGCTTTTCCCCATATGTATGAATTTTCCTTGCAACCTTTGGCATTGTAGCCCCCGTTAGAGACAGACCCCAAGCACTGATGACCATGTCGCTACATCCCCTGTCACGTAACCACATTTGTTCAAATTTGAAAGGCCGGTTTTGTCTAGGGACGATGCCTTCAGGTTTTACAATAATGGCTAGATGGTCAGAGGAGTAAGAGTGGAGATGTTGGACTTTCGTACCTAGGTTTTGGGAGAGCCAATGTTTATTGGCAACAGCGCAGTCCAGCCTCTCAAGCACCAAACCGCCGCGGCGTTGGCCTTTCCACGTGAATTTCTTCCCAACAAAACCCAGGTCCTTCAACCTAGCTTCATCCAACACTTCACGGAAGTCTCTCATTTGGTTTTCGCATCTCGGGCCAAGGCCGCACTTCTCATGGGACCAGAGGATTTCGTTGAAATCCCCTGCGCAAAGCCATGGCATCGAGGGGCTTGTATGGAGCTGACGGAGGAGAGCCCAAGTGTCCCGCTTTTTGGCTGGATCGGCGAAGCCGTATATCCCTGTGAGAGGCCAACTCTCTTCCGTCGCAACCCCAACCACAACATCTATATGATTCGCCAATGAGGACATTACCTCAATTGTTATTGTGTTCTTCCAGTACAGAACTAGGCAGCCCAAGCGATTTACTTGCAGAGTAACCCAGTAATGATCAAATCCCAACTTAGAGCATAAATCAATCAGCCTAGCTTCACCCACCCACGTCTCGGCCAGGAAGAGGGCAATGGGATCTTGTGCCCGAATGTACTTCTCGAGCTCCCGAACGGTGCGCCGATTCCCAAGCCCACGCACGTTCCAGAACAACAAACTCATCGGGGTCGGCGGGGCTGTCTGCCAACCGCCGCCATTTCAAGTGAGGGGGTTGAGGAGACATCTCCTTGCGTTGTTCTTCATTTCTGGGTTCTGGAATATTCTAAGGTAGGGGATGGACCACGTTTTCCTAAAGAAACCACAGCATTCTCCTCAACTGGTATGTGAATGGGACGTTGCATCCGCACCCATTTTTTGTCATTTGCTGGATTCATCAGGTTTTGGGCCGGGGTGGTACTATTGGTATCCTGGGTGGGGTTTGAGTCCCTGGGCTTGGTTAGGGGGCCTTTAGTTGGTGAACCATTGAGGGATTCTTGCTCATTGACCAACAATGGGCTTCGGCCCAGGTGGGAGTTATTTGCGTTGTAGCATGTTGGGTCCGCGTTGTCAAAGCAACGGATATCCACGTCAACCTCTTCAGTGAGTTGGCCAAAATCTAATGGTTGAGTGGGCTTCAGAGTGGAACCCAAAAAAGGAGGCCCTGTGCAATCTGTGTCAGTTGATGGCTGACCTTGGGGACTGATCGAGACGGTGTTTGCGTCTTGTTCCACAATTTTCGGTGACAAGGAGTGCTCCTGGTTTTTCGGCGACAGAGCAGGTGGGGTTTCGCTTGCTGTCGTATTTGGGGAGTCCCGTTTATGGGAATGAGTTCCAGCTTGCTTCTGGCCAGGTTTATCGGTTTTCATACTGGCGTAGAAGCTCGAGATGGAGAGAAAGGATTTTCTGGAAGCCATGAACGGAGCCGCCTTGAGCCATGGCCCATAATGTTGCTCCTCTTTGTTCAGCGAGCCCTTGCTTTCTATCCAACGTTCACAGTCCTTATCGGGGTGGGTGAGGCAGCCGCACCAGTAACATAGATTAGGGAGGCGTTCGTACTTAAAGGAGACTCAATGGACTTCATTGTTGTCCAGGGTGATGAGCCGACCGCGACATAGAGGAAGGGAGATGTTCACGACAACACGGACTCGTATAAATGTACCTACGTCACAGTCGTTTAGGTTCTCCAGTTTGGTAACCGGACCAATGACCTCACAAATCTATTCTGCCACCTCCTTATTTCGAAAACTTAATGGGATATCGTGTACTTGTATCCAAAAGGATACTGAGGTCATGTCCGAGGCATTAATCGGAACCGAGTGTTCATATCTTGAGAGTACCATGATGCATTTGTCAAAGCTCCAGGGTTCAGCTACTAGGATTCTGTCAAACTCTTCTTTGGAGTCAAAGGAGAAGAGGATAAGGTGGTCTCCGATGAACTTCATTCGAAAACCATTTCTTGTTCGCCAGAGGGGGTTGAAGGTATTTGCAATGGCATCAAGGTTTATAGGTCTTTTCGTAAGGAACCTGGCTATGATGGAGAATGAAGTTGTTGCTTGGTCGGACTTCAGGGACAGTCCAGTTCCTTCCTTCTCAGATAGCGAGAGGGATTTCCAACGATTGGACAAGTCGTCCATTGCTAAGCTTGAAGGGCAATAAGGATACAAGAGAGAGGAAAGGAAGAAAGTGTTTCCCCGAGACCCCTGAAAAAACAACCCAGCTAGCCTGCGAATAACTGTGTTATTAACAAGGACTCGGACTCCTCTGAAAAGGAACGACAATGCTACACTGCTAGAGAAGGTACTTGGAAAGAACCGACCCAAGGAGAGAGCAACTCTACTTTGTGGTGGTTTTTAATAAGTAGTTCTTGATGTAATGCCGAGTTTCAGTGATGAGGAGGGTCACATAAACTAATTTAATTGTTGGATGTGGAAGTCCTTATAAGAACTATACTTAAGATTTATCATTTTGGGAGTTCTGTTATATATACACGTATTTGCTTTAAGTAAAAGTGGCCTGCAGCACGAAACATTCACATTAAGCAACTTTTTTGATCAGGTTGTACTTGTATTTGGCATCGCCTTAAATTGAATTCTAATTGGTGTCTAATTTTGAGTTACATGTCCTATTTAAGTTTTTTTTTTTAATTTTTTTTTTTTTTGTTCTAGGTGAGTTAATGTTATGCAAAAATCAAGAGTTTAATATAAATAAACCATACAAAAAAACCCAATTTTTTAAGCTATATATATATAACTCTAAAAAATGTGTAATTTTTATACTAGATATAATTTAAACCCATATATATATATATATATATATATGTGTAATTGTGATTATTTATAATTGTACTATGCATATATATATATATATATATATATATATATGGGTTATTCCCTAGTTGGTACTAATATATATGAAATATGAGCTTCTGGATACTTAAAATAGACGCTCTTAATATTTCAATGTATATAGTATCTATTTTAGGAACTCTATATCACTATTTCACATCAAGGACTTGCGGTGGAATTGGTTAATGCATCATCAACACCAAGGTCTGCCGCAGTAAATTAATTAATGCTTGGGATAACAAATTGGTTCAAGCGAAAATTAATTAGTTTCTTTTCTTCTCATTCATTCAAACGTCTGAAAGAATTACCCGAATGTTTTTTATGTGATTCATGAATATGGTATTGGTGGGCTTAATCACTTATATTGTCTGATTTGATTGCGGTCAACTTCTCAACGCCAATAGCTTCCACACTTCTAAATTCTGAATATTATTCACTTATCATTAAAACAACAATGTAGGTTCTACTACTTGTATTTATACCCCCGTTCCATTAAAGTGGTTTTTCGATTACATTTACATCTTAGTTTTGAAGAAACAGGTTGGTCACAAGTCTACTATTTGCTCTGTACACTTTGATGTGGAAGATTTTATTACAATTTACGCAGAGAAATTAAAGTACTACAATGTCCAATAACTTTTTAAATCTTTGATCAAATTAAATTCTTTAAATATTTGGGTTAATAATATCTATTCTCTCTTGAACAGTTTCCAGCATTCAAAAAATATCCATTGATTAGCAAGCAATGCTTGGTTCTTCGAGAAACTCTAGTTATGATATCAATTTTATCGGTGGATGGCTTTTGTCCTTTACATTTTCTTTACAGTACTTTAGGATCTTTTCGCTTTTTGTGAATAGAACCAAATGAACCAAAAAAAAAATTTATCACATCATGCTAACTTTCGATTACTTACTTCTTAAATAAAGACTAATATTAAGTATTAAAACTTTATCATATTACAGACAATATGTGTCAATATAATGGCAGAAGAAAGTGTGGTCAATAAATAGTAAAGATCACTTGTGTTATCCAATATGATCACTTGTTGCTATTAGTCATGGTTAATAAATTATGCAGGTTTATTTATTTATTTATAGGACAATGACGAATAATTGTGTAAGTGAAGAGAGTGAGAGAATCTTTTTGTGTGTGTGTGTGAAAGAGAAGTACGTAATTGTTCGTTAAATAGCTTCAAACATTAGGGTTAATGCACCCTATGCTCTTTCCTCAACAGTCCTTCACCTGAATTCAAGACATATGCATTAATTATTGATAATCAAACAATGCTTGGTTCTCTGGGAAACTTTTAAGATATCACACGATATCTCTAGCTATGAGATCAATTTTATCAATGGATGTCTTTTATCCTTTATATTCCCATACAAATTTTCACAATAGTTTAGAACCATTTCACTATTTTTATAGAATAAAACCGAACGAGGAAATTAACAAACCATGTTGACTTTTGACTTCTTACACTTCTTTAATAAAATCATTAATTATAGGAACTTAATCACAAGCTACATCTCAATATAATAGCAGAAGAAAATGGTTAATAAATAGTAAAGATTGATTGATAAATCCTTTCAAAATGACTTCTTATATATACTTAGTCATAGTGATTAAATTATGTAAGTTTTGTCTATATGATAGTGATGAATAACTCTGAGAGAGAGAGAGAGAGAGAACCAAAAAATATAATGGGCCAAAAATGACATAAATGCTTCACTTTGTAGTGAAAAGCTATTTAATAGTTGTTGTAAACCTAATTGATTGGAATTTTATCTAGTAAAATGGAAGAATTACATTTTTCAAAATAATAAATTGGAATATTGCAAATAGATTCATTGTAATAGCCATTATTAAAGTAGTCATTTCCTTAATGTGGACTTAATGCTTTCGTTTGTTTCAATAGAAATCCGTATGTACATAGAGAGAGATATGAAGTTTAAAAATTTTAAATGAAAAAAAGAAACAAAAAGTTTCTGAATACATAAAGAGATCCGAGATATGAGTTTAAAAATTGTAAATGACAAAACAAAATATAGTGGCTAGAGTCATAGACTCATAGCCTTCATGATACTTATATTAATTGACCATTAAGTATAACCAATGACATATATATTTTAATAAAAATAAAAACCCATGATAACTTACCTACAATTTGTTAGGTTTTGAGTTTGTAGTATTGGTAAACCATGACAAAAACTACGTCTCATTGAGTTAGAATGGTGTACTTTCAAGTCCAAAACAAAATAACTCAAGTTCCGAGTGAAAAAAGTGAGATACAATCTGGTTCTCTTGATTGTTGTTCGATTGCTGTTCGATTCCCGTCTTGATCAATCGAAAGTCGCATATCAGCAAAAAAACAACAAATGTAAAAAGCCCATAACTTGTCCGTTTGAAACCCAAATCAAGATCCCTTTTTTCCAGTATTTAAAGGACATTATAAGCTAACCCTAGGAGTGGTTTTTAGAGAGAAAATAGTGCATCTTGTGCCTCCAATTGTAGATCTAGGGTCTTTGTACCCAAAGCTCTCTAAAGTCTTCTATGGGCAATATTCTTTGAAGAAACGCAAGATCCGATAATGTAGAAGTTGCTGCTACAAGATCAACTACTGATGGTGAACTAAAACCTTTGAGTGGGATCTCAAAGTCACAAACATGGGTGTTTGTGTGCAACAGATTCAAGATAAAAGAGTCCGTGGATTCGGAGTTGCATGTGGTCGTGTGAGTAAGTTCTACAAGAAGTAACTTTAGATTTTAGGGAGAAAATCTATTGTAAACTTTCTTTCTATCATAGTGGATTTGTTAGCCTTGAGAATAGGTCAGGTTAAATCATCCCCAGGTTTTTTACCTTGAAACTATTAGTTTCATTGGTTTTCCTGGATAGTCATATCGTTGTCTTATTTATTTTTCCGCACTGAATGATATGATTTATTACTGTTTAACCTAGATATAAATAATAAACCTAAGTGCTAACTTGGTTAATTAATTAGGTTAAATAGTCTAAGTGTTTAGGGGTCTAAACAAACAAACACAATTAACTCAACTAATAGCATGCAAAGAAATGTGTTGGTGGAGGTCAAATGCTAATTGAAAATTGTATTTTTTTTTTAAAAAAGATTATTAATAACATCTATGATTGTAAATTTGAATAAGTAACTAGTTATTGCCCCATGCATTGCACGTAATTTATTTATAAATTTATAAATAGTAGTCTTTAGACACCCAAAGTATATTTTTTTATATATATATATATATATATATATATACATATATTTACTAAGAAATATAATAAGTATTATCAAATTGTTAAATTTTATTACACTTTTTTTTACCAATGCTACTCCCTTTTTCCCACATATATACTATGCGCATAGTTCTAGTGTAATATGTGCGATTATTATTACTAAGCAAATTAGATCATATAATAAAATGTAAAATTTAATGTCGTTTTTATTGGTTAATTAAATTGAATGATACGTAACATTATATACTCTATTTGTTCCATATTTTGAAACCAAATGGGTTGAAAAGAACCACTCAATTTTTCTCTGTATTAAATTTGAGTTCTATTTATTAAATAAAAAAAATTCTATCAACATAATTTTGAAAATTTCACAACCTTTATGTGACAATGGATTTTATCAATGCTACAATGCTTGAATTTGCAAAAGGTGCCCTTAAAAATGAGAGAGAGAGAGAGAGAAATCCTAGCAATAACTAATAATTGCATCAACTAATAAACAACTTTAGTGAATTTTATTGGAAATAATTACCAATAAATCAAAAAGAAATACTATTAGGAAATTTCGTGTATACATCACAACCTGAACAATTTATATAATTTTCATAATTCTTTTTCTATTTTAACAATTCTATGATATACATTAAAAACCAAATGTTTTTTGTTCGTATCAAAAAAAAAAAAAAAAATTATGGTATTCTTAAGCACCATTTTCAATATTTGTTGATAAAATAAGCAAGTACACCGATAGTTAGAGAAAGATATGGTGTAATAAAATAAATGGTGGATTATCTAATTTACAATTTTAACATATTTTGGAAATACATGCAACTGATGGTTGTTTAATAAAAAATCATACGAGTATTTCTTTGTTCATTAATACGTAGCAATTTTGGACATAAAACTTAATTTGAAAGTGTATAATAAAATTGTGAGGTCCAAACCACTAGAGGCCTCTACCAACCATAACATAATCAATAGAAACATCTATATTTTTTTTGCATAATAATATATAAAATTAATTGATGTGAAATTACATATCAATTCATTATCTTGATCTATCAAAAGTTATAACAAAAAATATTTAAATCATTCTTAACATATAACTTTAATTGTAATCATCAGAAACGGATGTCATAGGTTGAAACTGTCTAAAAAAAAACTTCAATTGTAATATTTGATCACAGTAATGGTATCTTCATATATCATTTATGATTTACCACAATAAATTTGAGAATATGAAACACCAAAATTGCTTAACTCATTAATTAATTGCAATTCTTTCCCCATAAACGATGTATATATCACATTATATAGCCTATTTTGCAATTTTATTGAGGCAGAGTATGTGATGGGTCTTAGACTCTTAGTTGGAGAAGTGAAATGGATAAAATACCCACATTCATATAAACGGATCCTATTATGGTAATAGGAAATGGAATGAAGAGATAAGAAGAAGAGATACATGTCATTATTTATTAACTAATCACAATTAAATTTGGAATTGAAGAGAGAATACTAAAAAGATTCTACCTTGAAATGAGAAAGTTGTGGTTCCTCATTATATAACTCTTTATCCTCAGACTAAGATACCAATCAGTTTTTAGTGTAAGCAGGAATTGAACCCTAGATCTCTTATTCAACAATTAGAAACTTTACCAATTGAGGTAATTGGAACCCACATCCCTCATTCTCAAGTGATGATGAATTCAAACCTAAAAAAATAGCATGCAAATCAAATGTGAATCTTAAGGAAAAGAATTACTAAAAAATTTGAAGAGAGAATGCTAATCAATAAAAAACTAATATAATAGATTACCTTAGGTAGATTGTTAAAACGTTTTTGTTAATAGAAAATGTAATTTAGTTAATAATGAATAAAAAATAGTACTACTATAACCGAAAGAAATTTATTTTAGGAAGATTGATATAAACTTCTTTGTAAAGAATGTTTTTTTGTGTACCCTTACCATAGTTTTTTGAACTTATTTTGAGATGATGGAGATGCCCTACCCAATTTGGATCTGTAAAATTATGAAGATAAGTTAATAGGTAATTGAGTTTAGTAAAGAATAATTCAAAAATAATATAATTGATGACCTTAGGAAGATTAATAAAAACTTTTTTGTTAATAGCAAATGCAATTTAGTTAAGAATGAATAAAAATTATTAAAATTGAAAGAAATTCACCTTCGGAAGAATGCTATAAAGTGTACTCTTGTGGTTCTCCATCTTTATGCTGTATCAACTCGTTTAGTCCTTCAGTAGTTGTTACTTGTGATAAAGCTACATAGAACTCTATCAACACTTTCTTAGATTATTTTCTGCTGAAAATGGAATCCAATGTGTAATTGGTAATATATATGTGCAAGTATTATTTGCTAATCAAAGAAAGTTCTTATTTATTAATATTATTTAATTAGTTATGTTTTTTTAAGAAAATGAAGAGACATGGATCACAAGAGATGTATTAAGTGTGTAAGACCATAGGATGTTTAAGTGTCACAATTACTAAATCGAAAAAGATAAAAAGATTGGAGAATACGTGAGTCAAATTGTGGCTTTTTAGTGGAGTTGCGGTATGTGGTGTGCGGTGTTAGAACCTCTTTTCCTCTTCCTTGTATGTGTGTTTGTTTCTAAAAAAAAAAATTATGGTTATTAATTGAAGAATATAAAAGAATGAAACTGCAGATTGTGGGGAAGTTACGGCTAGGATGAAAAAAAAAATTAAAAAGCAATTAATGGACATCAAAACAATTAAGAAGATGATGAGTTATTGTTTTAGAGTAATGCTAGAGATATAAACTTTTTTACAAAAAAATTCTACCTAATGTGGTGAGTGGATATTAGTAAATGAAAAAGTTATGTTAATGATGGATTTAGATGAAACTAATAAGAAGTTGGACACGTCAACCGTTTATAAAAATATTGTAAAATAGTTTGTGGTTATAGAATTACTCATTATTTTATGCATTAGCAAAGTGACACATGTCACATTTTTGTGCATCCACCAGTTTTAGAGATCCAACTTTTATAATATATTATAGATAGGAAGTTCACAAAATTCGACAACTAATTTTGATAGTATCTAGTTTATTAATAACTTAAAATTTGCAAATTATTGCAGTATTTGAATTTAGAACAACAAGTCTTTTATTTATTTATATTTAAATTTTAGTTGGAAAACCAAATTCATATTTATTTTTTCAATTGATATTGATTACATTAGTTGGCTTACACAATATACATGTTATATATGTTTTTGAATTATACACGAATTGTTAATAAGTTTTTGTACATACCAAACATCAAAAAATATTTTCCAACTCATTTTCAAGGTCTTACCAAACACACACACACACACAAAACACAATAGTTTTTCAAAAAATATTTTTTGAAAAAAGTCTCATTTTCTATAAAACATTAATATCGAAACAGACGAAACGTTAATTTACCATATATTGAGTCATTGATTCAATAAATATCATAAACATGTTCGTCTTGGAATTGATCTAGAACTACTCTTAATGGTGCGTGTAGTCATACATCCTATTTAAGAACAATTTTTGTTGTTTTTAGTGAATAAAATCAAACAAGAACATTATCAAATCATGCTGACTTTTGATTACTTCACTTCTTAAACAAAAATTTTAGCACCACAAACTAATCCACAACTATTTATGTGTCTGATTGTAAATGGTGAAAAAAAAAGTGTTGAGTTCATAAGAAAGTGATAGGCTCTCAATTACAGTCTTCTACATAGATATATAATTGTGTAAAAAATTGTGGGTTAGTTTGTGGTCTTATACCTACTTTTTAATTTTTTTTTTTTTTTTTTTTGGAGGTAAAAGACAGAAAACTACTTCTTAAATAATAAACCTTAAGTATGGAATTTTATCTTTTGAAAGATAAACTACGTGTCAACACAATGACCTGAAAAAATGGTTAATAAATGGCAAAGACCGCTTGAGCTACCAAGTGATGAATCCTTCTCAGGATGACTTGTAGTTAGTCATGGTTATTAAGTTATGAAAGTTATGTCCAAGAGAGAGAGAGAGAGAGTAGAGTTGTACTGAATCTAATTTATAGAAAATTTTTCTAGTAAAATTGAAAGAATTATAAAATTTTCAAAATAATAATTGGAACATCACAAATGGAGCCTTTGCAATTCCCTTCAAAGGAGCAATATTTTCCCAGCTTGGAGTTACTTTAGTATGTTCCCAATCAATGGGTCAATAAACACTCTACACCATTTTGACTTGGACTAGATTAAGAACTATTTTTAATGGTTTGTGCTCATAAATCCTATTTAATAACCATTTTGTTGTTTTTAGAGAATAAAATCAAACGAGAAAATTATCAAGTCATGATTACTTCACTTCTTAAATAAAGACAAATAAGTATCGGAGCTTTATCTTTTAACAGACAAACTAGGTGTCCATAGATGAGCTAAAAAAATGGTTAATATCAATGGAAAATGTTAACGGATATCTTTAGGACATTTGTTAATCAACTATTTTAAGCAAATTTTTATGAGAAAAGAAAAAAAGTAATTAATATTTTGACAATTTTTTTAATTTTCTATAAAAGTGATATAAAAACTTTTTTTAAATGATTTATTAATAATTGTTTTAAGTACACCCATTAACATGACTCAATAATAATAGCAATGAAAGGATTACTTCAACTATTGAGTGAAGATGAAACTTTTGTACATGACTTTGCAGTTAGTCATGCATGGCTATTAATAAATTGTACAATGCTTAGTTTGATAAGGAAGAATCATTGGTGTAGCAGTACGGGTCTCGGGTTATTTAAAGATATTATTAAACATCTCTACTTAAAGTTTTGACAAAAGCAACCAAATTAATATATTTTCACTATATAGACATTACAACTTGCACTTAGAATAGATTAGCTTATATAAGGATGAACCATGCATGTCCCATGATATCTTATGAGTTATGACGATCCTAGCTACCCAGAAATGACTGATGAGTTGGTAGAGGAGATTTTCAACATAAAAGGTATGCGTTGTCGATCGATTTAGAAAGGTAGTGCTTATCTATACACTAGTAATTTAGGTAGCGGTTAAATTATTTAGACTTGTTCTTTATTATTATGTCTCTTTATCTTCTCTTTCTACCTATTTTTTCCTTTACTCTTAAAAGCTATTCATTGTTAACAACTTAACATTAACTTGTATGTCCTTTTGCATCATCATGAACCATTTAGTTTGGAGAATTGGTTTCGAAAGTTGTGAATAACCAAACACATTTTCTCAAATTTTTAGCCAAGCTTCTACTGACTAAAGCCACTGCCCTTTTGTTTTGTTTTGTTTTTTATTTTTTGTTTTTTGTTTTTTTTTTTGGTTTTTTTTACTAGTTATTGACCCATGGGTTACACAATTTTTTTTAATAAACTTTTTGTAATAACTAAAACAAATTATAGTGTCTATTAAAAAAATATTATAATAAAACAAAGCAAAACGGTTGTTTCTTTTTACGTCAAAGATAGTCAATTCCTTTTATATTTCTTTTTCATATTTTATTTTAATAAAATCTTTCCCAATTAATCATAGATTTGTTATCAATCTAATATAGGAAGTTTTGATTTGAAAGAAAAATGACAATGAAAATAGAGTTACGTCTTTATTATAAAAATAAAAATAAAAATAAAAAAAAATAAAAAGGTTAATGATGCTTATTTTTAAAGAAAAAAAAAATTCTTTCTAAAAAAATGGAAAGCAAAAAAAATATAATACACCACCACCGATTATACTACTTGATATACCACCACCGAATATAATGCTTATGGATATATTGATACTTAAAGATAAAGGTAAACAAAAATTTAACAATTATTGTCACTCTTCTAATACATCACCACTGATTATATTGCTTTTTGATAATAAACAAAAACCCATGAACCAAAAATCATAACCATCAATTGGAATAATTTGGATGCACTCTTTAGATGAACTTTCTTTCCTAATGTCAGAGTTGATGATGTCAATCTTATTTAAAGGTATAATAATTCATCTACAAACAAAACATAAAACATGTTATGAGAAGATAACCATGTGGCTGTAATATTTGAACTAACTATAGAAAAGTCAATGATTCCTTAATACATATACACACAAAAGTCATGGTAGAAATTGCGTTACAAACTAAATTGAAAGGAGACTGGTCTATTGCATTTGCCTTCAAGTTTTTTTTTTTTTGCTAAACGCCTTCAAGTTTGCTATGCACGTCACAAATAAGTAATTTAGAAAAAGAAAAGTCCACGTCTAAAGTTAAGTGTGCAAAAAAAAAAAAAAAAGTAAAAAAAAAAGGATCAATATAATTTTGAGAGCGGGTAAAAGTTTATTTATAAGATAATTTGGATTTGAGCTACTACAATCTTAGAAAAACAAAGACTTTTGGATTTCTTTACATTAAATAATTGAAGAAATTGATTTACATTTAAATATTAGAAGAAGTTAATTGTAATACATTAATAATTGAATAGTTGGAAGGAGAATAGTTAGGAAAATTATTCAGCAAATGAAAAATTAATAATTAAATGTCATAAATAAGAATTAAAACATGAACATAAATAGTATGGAAAATTATTAGGTACTCCCGGAATATCATAAATGTGTACTCCCCTTCTCACATGAATGATGGGTCCTACCATGAATTTAATTAGTGAGACTCATCATTCATGTGAGAGGAGGGAGTAAACATTTATGGTATTCCGGGAGTACACAACAATTTCCCAAATAGCATAGTAAAGAAATGCATTTACTTAATTCAAAACCTTTAGTTATATGCCGCGTGTCTAGTATTATGACATGTATGAAATGTTCAAATAATTTTATGACACATTCCATTGTCTGGCCATATTATACTAATTAAATTTAGGAACTTGTCACATGTCATTGTAGTATTCTTTGCAAACAAATAAGTGTCATCACAACATGCATTCACCAGTTTTAGGATCCAACTTTTATATTATATTATAAATAGATAGATAAGGTGAAAGCTTATTTTTGAAAATTAGTTAAAGGGCATACCCTAAGGACATTGATTTAGAAAGGATTTTTAGAATTTTTTTTTATTGGATAATAAAAAAGTAATTGATTTTTTAAATAACTTTTTATATTTTCTCATAAAAGTTATATTAAAACTTTCATAAAATGGTTCATTAATAAATGCTCTAAGGTTATTCTTAGAACTTAGAAGAAGTAAGATTTTTAAAAAGACGTAATAGTGTGAATGGTAACCCTGTTCAGGTGGGAATCACCAATGTAACAATAGGGAGTAATATCTAATGTATAAAATGAACGAGGAATCTTAGTATTTATGGACTCCTACTAGGGATGACAATTTTTCCCCGCCAACCTTAAGCCACCCCTCCCCACTTCGCCCCGCGTGGGTTTTCCCTGCCCTACAAAGATGGTGGGGCGAGGATGGGGCAAGATGGATGGGTTTAAACTTTTTAGACCCACCTCGCCTCGCGTTGCTAAGGGTTATAATTGTAAATTTTTCATACCCTAAAACCCTACCATTTAAACAAACATATCAATATTGGCTTATTTTATTCTATCCGTTCTCTACCTTTATTTTGTTATGTGTAATTTTTAAATTTTTTTTTTATGATTGTCTTGTTAAACACTTAGATATATTATTCAATTTTTTCTAAAAATTGATTTGATTTGATGGGATAAATTTAGTTGTAATTTCAAATATATTTTTATTAATGAAATAGTTTTCATTAAAAAAATTGTACTAATTATAGGGAAAATTAACAAAAAGTAGAGTTTTACGGGGTGGGGTGGGGCGGGACTTCGCAGGGCCCCAAGGGGCGAAAATGGGGTGAGAAAGTTTTCTCCGTTATGCGGGATAGGGCAGGGCAGGGATGTGGCAAGACAAAACCATGTGGGATGGGGACGAAGACCCCATCCTTTGACCCCGCCCCGCCCTATTGCCTTCCCTATCCTACACGTCCTTTGATAAAAGACATCTCTCTTTGTGAACATGTTAGTTTATCCAAAATGTACTAATATTATTGGGTGATCACCCATCACTTTTATATACTAATAATAGATAATCAAATAAAGTAAAAAATTAAAAGAAAAATATGTTACCAAACAAACACCAATACACACAAATACACATACACACACACACACACACACACACATATATATATATATATATATATATAGGTTAAAAGTAAGATCTTTAAGAATTAACAAGATAGCAAGTTAAAATCCAAAGTTGAGAGAATGAAAATAAAGTAGGGGGTGTCCATGTCTCATTGCTTAACCTAGCTAGCCATATCAACCTAAGTAGGAAAAGGAGGATGAGGCAGGTGGCGGTAACCGTGTGGTTTTAACAAGGTTACTTAAAAGCCAAAACAAGTTTTGATGGTCCAACTATATGGTATAGCAGTTTTAAATGCCTCAGTTGGTAACCATATATATATTTGCGGTTGACTTAGATTAATTCTGCCACATTGCCTTACCTAAGTACACAAATATTAATTTTCTTGCTACCTCTTTGGCAGTCACGTTTAGCATGCACTTATGTGAAGTTGCATTACTTCTTACCCACCAGGTGAACCTACATACATATATATATAATAATTTAGTTAGCTAGGGATATGAATATTCACAGTTAGCTAGGGATATGAATATTCACACCAAGTGAATTCAATTTTTAACAATGGCGTATGTGAATTGAGAGAATACTAACACATTGAGTTATTACACATAGAAGAAGTAGAAGTACTAGTACAATTTTGAGCGTTTCTTTAGGTTATAGGTAGGAGTAGGACCATTTTGCAAAATTTGTATTCTACATGCTCGGCTGGCTACCTCTGTAGCTTTTAGCTGGGGGAATATGTTAAAAGGAAGGATCATTTTGCGTGTTGCTTGTTTTATTATTATATTGAATTATTGGTGATGAAAGAAAATGTATTTGGAATTGGAAATATAAATAAATAAAAAATAAAAAAATAGTAGTTTAATTAGAAACAATGTTGAAATATGAAATTAATGGGTTTTTCATTTTTAACAAATTCTTTTTATTAGAGTAATTTTTTATAACTTAATAGTAATAATTTTTTCCATAAGGTGAATATGAGAAAGATTTTAGATTTTTTTTTTTTTTTTTGGTAATTCATAAATCATAATTTTGAAAATTTTAAAACAAATTAATATAGAAGAGCAAGATTCATATAACTAATAAATATAAAATAATTTCACTAAAATAGGACTGTGATAAATATTAAGTTTACAGTAAACTGAATAGATTTTGTTCCTAGACCAAATGTGGCCGCCTCATCCAGCAAGTGTTATTCTGACAAAATTATGTGATTCTAACTTTTAACTGATTTTAACTTTTAAGGTTAACTAGTAAGTTATCCATGCGACGCATGAATAATGTTATAATGTTTTATATAAGATGGTTTTGGAGAGTCTTATACATATATTATAGTATTTTTTTTTTTTGAGAAATATATTATAGCATAATTGTTATAAAACTTTATTAGTAATGAGTTCATCATAAGAAGCAACAATTATAAATTGGACACACATATCTATTATAATTATTCAGTTCAAGCAACGAGAAATTAGAAAAATATATACAAATTTGAAGGAATATTATAGAATAAAAGTTGATATTGAATGTGTCCTTTTTTCCTTCTTAATTCTAAAACAAAATAGACATTCTAAACACCACAGTCAATCACAGTCTTTGCAAAACTCACAAGTCCACAACGGTAGATCTTAATATAAAAATTGTAATTGTCGATGTCACTCAATATAAAATACAAGTTCTTTTCCTTAATTGTAGCCAAGTCATATGGGTTAAAATTAGATGGGACGACAATGTTGAAACTAGGTAGATGTTGTCGAAAGATTGAAGGTAAATGATTTCATTTTTGATCTGTGTGTATTTAACATGAGATTACAAGAAAGGTGATGGGTAGTTATATATAAAGGAGTAGAAATGTAAGAGGTGAAAATAATGAATTGAAATGCAAAAAGTTAGTGTGTTTGTGTGAGGGAGGAAAAGTCTTGGAACATTAAACCAAAGGAAACAAAGAATATTTATTTTTTAATTAAAAAAAATCTTGAAATGTTGAACCAAATGAAACAAAAATTCAATATTTAATTTGTTCTTATCTCTAATGTGGCACTCGAGAATATTTCAATTCTCTTTGTAAAAAATGTGCCACTTGGTAAAACCTCATGCTTTCTCATATGAAGTCTCTGCTTTTATATATATACTAATAAGTTACCCGTGCAATGCACGGATAATGTTATAATGTTTTATATAAGATGATTTTGGAGAATGTTGCACAAGTATTATAGCATAACTGTTATAAAAATTTATTAGTAATGAGTTCATCATAAAAAATAACAATTATAAATTGCACACACATATCCATTATAAGTATTCAATTGAACTAATGAGAAATTAAAAAAAGAAAAAAAAATTGGAGGAAAATTATAGAATAAAAGTTTATATAGAATGTGCTTTTCTCTTTCTCTTTAATTCTTAAAAAAAAAAAAAAAAAAAAAAATACACATTCCAAACACTCACAGTCAATCACATCATTTGCAAAACCTACAAAACCACAACTTTGACCTGAACATCAAAATCATAATTGCCATTGTCACTCAATATAAAATGCAAGACCCTCTTCCTTGATTGTAGCTAACTTATACAGGTTAGGATTAGATGAGACAATAATGTTAAAGTTAGGTTGGTGTCGCCAAAAAATTAAAGATAGATAAAATCATTTTTGGTCTATGTGTATTTAAAATGGGATGGCATGAAAGACTATGAGTAGGTATATATAAAGGGGTAGAAGTGCAAGAAGTGAAGATAATGAATTAAAATGCAAAAAGTATTATGTGTATTTGTGAGGGATGAAAAGTCTTGAAACATCGAACCAAATGATACAAAGAATATTTATTTTTTTAATTAGAAAAGTCTTGAAACATTAAATAAAATGAAACAAAAAGTCAATATTTAATTTGTTCTTATCTTTGATGTGGCACTTGAGAATATTTCAATTCTCTTTGCATAGAATGCGCCACTTGGCAGAACCTCATACTTTCCAACATGAGGTCTCTGCTTATATAAATATATATATATATATATATATATATTTATATACACATATTGATGATTGATTGAATTGATTTTTTGAGAAGAATATATATTGATTTGATTGATTACTACTAACATCCGAAGTTGTTTTCTTGATTTTTTTTTTTAAAAAAAGAAACACACATAAGGGAGAGAGAGAGAAAAAAAAAATTCTAAAATAAAGGTTACTAGTAACAAGATGGATGATGAGATATCATAAGACTGTATCTGTTGGTAATAATTTTTGTGACATTGTAAACTACATTAACGCTCTGTTTGTTTTGACATAAAGTATTTACAGGAAAATATTTTCTCATTTTACAGTGTTTGTTTTGTAGTAAAATATTTAGTCAAAAGTAAAATATTTTCAGACAACCAAATCAACCAAGCAAATTTGTGTAAAATATTTTACACTTAAAATTTTGGTAAAATATTTTACAGTTTCTCTCTAACTCTCACCCGACAACTCTCAGGCTATCTATTCTCTCCCTTTCCCACTTTCTCCTCTCCCTCTCAATTTTCTCTCCTTCTCAACCTAAACCTTCTCTCCCAAAACCTAGTGGCACCACCCACTGACGGACGCAAACCAACAGTAGTGCCACCCATCGACTAGAGCCTTTCACTGACCGGTGCTACCCACCAGCAGCGCCACCCTTGGGACTTTGACTCTCGGCATCAATGTTCCTGATGTGAATGTCGAGTGCAAGGACAGTATAGATTGACAACCACTACCTCTTTTGTGGTGCAGATCGTTGATAAGGTTGATAGTGGGGTGGGCCATCATCAGATCTGAGTGCCGGTGTCCCTCTCAGTGGTGGGGTGGGTCGTCAGTGATGGGTTTTAGTGGGCTGGGTCATTGGTGTTGGGTTTTGGTAGGCTGGGTTTGGTGTTTTCAGGTTTGGTTTTGAGGTTGGTGGCCGAAACTGCTGTAGTTGTGGTGGTTCGTGGGTTTTGATGGTGGCTGAATATGAGTGGGTTTCATTGATCTTTGATTTTGAAAATTTTTTTTTTTTTCATTTGGGATTGTTGCTTCCTGTTGGTGGTTGTTGTTATGGTAGTGTGGTCGTGTGAGTGGTGGTGTGCAATCACTAGATTTTGGTGGTAGCAGGGCGGTGGTGGCTTCTTTTTTTTCTTTTTCTTTTTTCCAAGTGGTTAGTAGTGGTGGTGTGCTTGTATTTGGAGGCAGGTGGCTCTTTATATTTTCAAAGGTCTAATCTTGCCAAACACTTGAAACTATTTTCAATGAAAATATTTTACAGTAAAATATTTTACATATAAATATTTTATATCAAAACAAACAGAGCGTAAATTAACGGTGGTTCATCCTAATGGTGAATGGTTAACGGTGATAATTGATGGAAAAACTTTTTTCCGCACACACTATATTACACCTTTCCCCCTACATAATGTGAATTCCATATACAAGATCTACACTTATAATCCACTTTTATGTGAGAAGAATGTGTAATCAGTGGTAGAACTAGAATTTCACTTTGTTATCCATAAAAAGGTAGCATACCATTATATTGTATCTATTTGATAGTTTTTTTTTAATCTAAATAAGTTGTGTTATAATTTTTCATATTCAAAATTCTTCTTTTAACTCTCATATAATGATTTTATAAATTAGATAAACCTCAACTGCAACTTATATTGAATTTTGTTAAACTTATAAAATAATTAAACTATAACAATTTTAAATCATATAGTGCTCATTTTGGGCGTATAAAATCATAGAGTTTAATTGGAAGAAAAAATAAGTTTATTAATTTTATTATATATTTATTTCCAAATTTTACTATTTATATAAAATTTTATGAAAAATAATAAATTAATACATAAGAATTTAAAGTCTTAACACTTGAAAAATAACAATACTTTTTGTATTTTGTTTTTCACTTGATTTAAAACTTTTTCTTTTTTCCCTTTCTTTTTATAACGTTTGAACCCTAAAAAACATTGATATAACGCTCTTGTGTGTAGTCTCCAGGTGCATTAAATAATTTCACGGTTCACCTATATATACATATATATAAAACTGAAATCTTAGAAACTCTCACAATTTTCCATTTCTGCACAATATTTAAATAAAATTATTATTTCATTTAAATAAGCACAATATTTAAATAAAATAATTATTTTATTTAAATAAATTTATTATTTTTTAGTCCAAACTTAACAAAGAGTGAAACTCTATCCAATTTAAATTCAAACTCATCATTATCATTTTTTAAAACAAAATTATTTTTGTTTAATCCAAACTTAATAAGGAGTGAAACTCTATCTCTCTAACAAGTTCAACTTAAATACAACAATAATATTATTAGCAAAAAAAAAAAAATTGAAGTTTTCAAGATTTTTAGTTTTTCCTCATAATCTAAACTCTAAACACACCAAACTTCATGTTCCACACAATTTTTGGTGACCATTATTTTACGTAGAAACATAGCCTCTATGTTGGCTGTTCAAGTTCACTAGGACTCTAAATCCTTCTTTAGTTGACAACTATGAATCATTTAGCTAGAAATATAAAATATCTTGCAAAAACTTAACATTAAACAAAATTATTTTTATTTAGTCTAAACTTAACAAGAAGTGAAACTCCATCTCTCTAACAAGTCTAACTTAAACTCAAACTAAAACGTTGATAATCTATATATATATATATATATATAAACCGAACTTTTGGTTGACCTCTCCACAATTTTACACATCAATATTATTTAAAAAGAGTTAGGATTAAAAAAAAAAAAAGGACTCTTGTTAGGAGTCTCTTTTTCCTCCTCAAAACCTTAGTAATTACCACCTCAAAACCCTAAACTTAACTTCACTTTAGGATATAAAATAAAAAAAATTAAACATTAAAAAAAAAGCAGAGACTAACAAAGAAAAAAAAAAATGCAAGCAATCTTATTCAACCTTCTTCTTTGATTAATGAATTTTATGTCAAATTTTTTTATATCGTTATTATTAATAAAATTTCAATTCAACATATGTAGATATTTGTTTATATTGTTATTAATAAATTTTATCTTTTATGTCAAATTTTTTATATGCTTTCATATGTGCCTGAGATTTTCTTTCTATCTTATTCTTTTGTTATGTTTAAAATTGATTTTCTTTTGAGTATTTGTGTTAATCTCCATATTTATATTGACATTGTTTTCCTTGGTTTGGTTTTTGGGTTGAAATTTCTACTTTTTTTTTTTTTTTTTATTGTACATGGCAAATAAAACATCTCTATTTTTTTGGATAAAAATCAAAGCTGCAACCTATGTCTTCGAACCTAAGGAATGATAAATTTTTATTTGGTATGTTATATATAAATTTGTTGAATTTGGTTTGGTTTTGAAGTAGAATTTAGAGATTCTATAAATTTTTAAGTCTTGGGGTTTTTGGTATTTGTGTTTCCGTAAATTGATCTTAATTCTTCACCTTAAATGCTTTTTATTTAGGTTCATGTGATTTTTTGTTTTCCTATTAAAAGCTATGATTTTTGGTCGATTAATTATTTGTTTGGATTCAACATAAAAGATGATGGAATTAGGTATTATAATTTTGATATTGTTCCATGTTTTGAGTATGTGTATATATAACTATTAGCAGTTTTGCTTTATTAATTTAAGAATTGTAAATTACTTTGTAGGTTTTGGTAACTATGCACTTGCAACTCAATAACATTCAATGTTAGACAACTTTTAAACTATGGAAAAATATAGAAGTTAAATATATATATATATATATATATATTTTTAAAAAAATACTAACTAGCAAAATGTCTATTTACTCATTGTTGAATTTTTTTTTTCGAAGTCAATAATTTTCCCGTGCATCGCACGGGTTAGCGACTAGTTAAAGTAATAGTCAATAGCTAGATACTTTGGCTGTGGTAACATTAAATCATTGACCATTCTAATAGTAACTGTGGAAATGACCGAAACATTGGCGATAATTATGGAGTTGGTAATGAGAACGATAACACAGTGGCAGTTGAAGTGACAATGATATTGCTTGTTGTGTTCATGTCAGAGAAGAAGGAAAGAAGGATAAGAGAGTTCATAGTACAGTGATCTCAAAAACATCCCATTTAGCATTCACGAGTATGTTGTTGTTGATGACTGAATATAAGTGATTTTCACTAACTAATTGCTTAGTTATTATGCATTATCCAATACTTTTTTTTGTTGAGAAAAATGCATTATCCAATACTGAAAAGAAAAGATTGAGTCCTATAATTGAAAATGTTATTGAATGAACTTAAATAATTTCATTTCCTATACTTAATTGGACCAATAACGCATTTTAATAATGTGGAAGTAAATTCCAATAAAGGAGATAGAATATATGTACGCGTAGAAAAGAGAGATGGAGAGGGATTTTGATGGACTGGCCACATTGACAAGTGGGGATGAGATTTTCATTTCATCTACTTGAAATTGGCCATGAATACTTGATTTTTGTTTTTTGTTTTTTGTTTTTGGGTGTAGACCAAAAAGGAAAAGGACATTTAATAAATTCTGGGTTTCAGAAAGATTCTTATTTCCCTTTGTCATAGCAAATAGATGTCTTTACAAAAGTTTATGAATCGAGCTACACATGACTTGATGGTGTTTTCAGTAGCCCATATAGTTCTTCAGTCACTTTAAGTATTAAATGAATTCAAGTTGTTGTTAGGCCTCAAGAATCACCTCTTGGAATCATAAGAAGCTTTATTTTGCATGCAATGTAATTTAATCTGTAATATGCGAGATACAAGTTTGCAGGACTAACATTCCCATTTGTCTAATGGAAATTGTTAAGCATATAGAGAAGCATTTAAAGGCTTTCTTGTGGTTAGTAGAGGTTCTGGATTCGAAGACAGAATGATCTGTTTATAATAAATAAATAAAAGAAGGCCTTTGAGAATTTTGGTATATTTCAATGATTTTTATGCGAGAATATATAGGAGTTCGTACAAGAGTATGCAATAGTTCTAGTGACAAATCAATAACAAACTATCACAGGTGAACAATTTAGGAAAAATCTTAGGATAGAAGACGAGGTTTGATTTAGTGGTACAGATGGTTTTTTTTTTTTTTTTGCTGAATTATTTGTGATTATTTCTAGTTGCTAGGGTGTTGAAGTTGAACTATAAACTATAGCAATTCGAATTCATGATGGGCGGATAAAGGTTGAAGGAATAGACTATTGACTATACAAAGCGGTAAGACATCAACCATCCCAACAAGTAAAATCTTGTCATGGAAAAGTCTTCAAGATCGAATCTTGTGCTGACAGACAAGCTCACTAAAACTGATGTAGCACAGCACACTAGAGGATTTTGCAGGAAAATAAAAAGAAGCGATGTAAATAAACACAAGAACTGAAAGGGTAGAATGCAAAAACTCAAACCATAGATCACGCATATCCACACAACTCGCAAGCTTACCAATAAAACAAAATGCCTATGACCCACCAAATGTGTCGATTTGCATATTCCAGAAGACTAATCCCTTCCCAATAAATAATGAATTGTTGCAAAGATCACCTTCTTAGCATTAGTAGCCAAATATCTACTTTCCAAAGTTGGACATGCGTCATTGGCAACATTACTACACACATACACCATGACCAAGTCATTACAAGACTGCAATAGTAAATCAAAATTTATAGCTTCATATGATGGTCAGGATCTACAAGGAGTCACATAAAACCGTGCATTTACATGATATAATAGTTGGAATCAAACTCTTGATGAATTATTAGAATGAGCAGTATCTGCACGATTTAGACGTTTCTTTCTGTATCTCCATGCTACCTGAATGCGGATTGCTGCAAGGGATCTCCAGTAGGGTGATTCATACCTACAATAAAGCAAATTTCACATTATTATAGAAGGCATTTAAAAAGAAACCCAGATGAACTTTCCTATCTACATGACTAAGAAAATCACTTGCTTTTACAATATCTGTTTTGTTATTCATCCTAGAAATCTAATGAGAAGCTGTATTTATCAAAGTACTCTTCTGAAACAAGCTTTCAGATAAAAGTTGACAGCAAAAAACCTTATGGCCCCATTAACACGTGGATTCCGCAAGAATCTTGCAAAAAGACTGGTGACTTCCTCAAGGTCTGCAGCTCGGAGTGAAAATGCTTCAATATTTGTTAAGCACGTTACCGTCCTATTGCTAAGCAATCTCTGTCCAGGAATCTTTATTTTTCTTCCGTCTGCAATAGAAACATGTTGGCAAAATATAGTGCTATCTTTTAGATACAGTTATTTGAAAATATACAGTTAGTTAATGATTAACCTTATACCTTTGCTTATTGAAGAATGCTCAAGACACCATGTTAGAAGTTCCTCACCACAAACATCCCCTTCAGACAAGGGAACTACAATACCATCTTCTCCTTTGCTCTCTGCTTTTCCGCGTACAATGAAAACCATCTTCTCAACCAGGCCACCATGATACAAAATTCTGCTTCCTTTGATGTATATCTTTTGTCTTAGTCTCTCACAAATGGCATCTAGGATAGGATCATCCATCAGGGCAAATATCCGAACCTGCAGTATATTTTTAAATCCTCACGTGCATAGAAACAGGTTTAACTTAAGCATGTATTAGTTTGATGGGCTCAACTTAAACATGTTAGTCTGTGAAGATGGATTTTCTCTAAGCAGCAAATCAAGGAAAAAAATAAAAATAAAAATCAATACCTGAGCCCTAAAAGCCAATAATAACCAAAAAAGAATTGGGAAGTAATAAGGGTGGCAAAATTAAACACAGCCCGCGAACCCGACACAACATGACACGAAATTAACAGGTTACGGGTTGAGTCTTAATGGGTTCGTGTCATATTTGGGTTAACACGACTAACCCATTTAATAAACAGGTTGGGTTAGTGTTCAACATATAGAACCCGTTTAACCTATTTAATTAAATGACATTTTACTAATATACCCTTCAAACCCTAAGTATATAAACTTATTAGTTGTTGTAATTTATTTTCTTTAACATATTGTGATTAATTATTTGTGATATTGAGATATGCTTTAGTTTTGAATGATTATTTGTGATGTAATTACATGTTAGTTTTGAATTTTATATTAAAAATATTTATTTGCTTGTTTTTTCATAATTTTTTTTATTTTTTTTTTATTTTAATAAAATCTGATAAACAGGTCGACACGATTAACTCGTTTAATAAATGAGTTGTGTTAAAGTTGAGGAATTTTAACCTATTTAATAAACATGTCGAATTAGTGTTGACTCATATAGTCGGATACTAATAAGTTGACACGAAAAGAACCCAACACGCGAACACAAATTGCCACCCTTAAGAAGTAACAAATTAGTAGTGGGAAATTAGGGTACTTATGCAAGACCCCTCTTGCCCCTTCTTATGTTAATAGATTTTTTGGTCATTTCTCTTTAGGGTTGTGGTTATTTTAATTCTATCCACATGACAATTCTAATAAGGTCAAAGTTTTAGGGTTTAATATTAGAAAGCACAAAATTGAGGGTTTCTCTAAATCTCTAAGTATTTTTGTAAGTTTTCCTCTTTCTAAAGCTTTGAACTTTTTGAAGCTTGAACATGCAAGACAAATCTTTCCTGGATTAAGTAGAAGAGTAAGTCTGGTACTACAATCATTTCCACAACTTTGCCACAACTTATTCACGTGGCGATTTATGAGTAGTGGAATTGTGGACCCACTATTATTTTTCCACTTTTAACAACTCGCCACATAGGCAAGTTGTGGAAATTGTTGTGGTAGTAGACTTACTCTTGAGTAGAAAGGATGAGAACTGATTTTCAGAATAACAACTAAACTAAAAGGGGAAAATTGGTTAGTGGCGCCATAAAATTCAATCCCAAGGAGACTTCAACTAGTGGTCACACAACAGGTATGCAGCAAGAAGCATACAAACAAACTGCTCCTAATGGTCTATATGGTGTTGGCTTGTGGAAATATATTAGTAGGGGATGGCCTTCTTTTTCTCGCCACATTCTATATGATATTGGGGATGGGTCTAGGGTGAAATTTTGGCAAGACCATTGGTGTGGTAAGACTTCTCTTGCAGTCAGCAATCTTGAATTGTTTAGAGTTTGCCGAGACAAGGAGGTTAGTGTGGCTGAGCTTATGAAACTTGATAATGGAGTCCTTTTTTGGGATGTAAGTTTCTTTAGGGGTTTGCATGCCCGGGAATTAGAGGCACTGGCTGGTTTTATGGATACCATTTATGGTGCTTCGGTGAAAGGGTTTGGTGAGGATAAGATGTGCTGGAAACTTGATAGAGAAAAGGGTTTCCTGGTTAAAGACTATTATAGTCTCTTAGGGGCTCTAATGACTATTGCTTTCCTTGGAAAAGTATTTGGAAACAAAAGATTCCTTCCCGAGTAGCTTTCTTTGTTTGGACTACTAATTTGGGGAAGTGCTTAATGATTGACAATTTACGAAAAATGAAGGTTTGGATATTGGATTGGTGCTACATGTGCAAGTGTAATGGTGAATCGGTTGATCATCTTTTTCTTCATTGTCCGGTTGCAATGGATATGTGGGCAATGGTGTTCAGATTGTTTGGAGTGAAATGGGTTATGCCGCAATTTGTAGTGGGGCTTTTAGCATGTTGGCAAGGTAGATTTGGTTGTCATCGAAATAGGTATATATGGTTGATTGTTCCCCATTGCTTATTGAGGTGTCTTTGGAGAGAGAAATAGTAGGTGTTTGGAAGATAAGGAGAGATCAATATCAGACTTGAAGCTATTTTTCTTTAGAACTTTAATGGATTGGTTGGCTGCATTGTGGAACCAATCATTTTTATCTTTTCTTGATTTCCTAGATTCTTGTTACTTTTGTTCTTGATTGTTTGACCCCTTGTACACTCCCTGTGTACTAGGGTGCTCCCCTTTTTGATATCAATAAACTTATTACTTATCCAAAAAAGTTTTAATATTGTCACTTGGACTGACCACTTATAATTCTTCTTGAAAACTGATAATTTGAAAGAAAAGGAATACAAAAAGAAAAAATATATAATATATGAATTGAACAAAACAAGGAAGCCATTAAATTTTTTTGATTTTCTAGTATAGATTTTCTCATGGTTAACCTTACTTTACCCCTGATTTTTTTGGGGGGGGGGGGGGTGGTTAATGGAGATATGGTTTTGACTTTTGGCAAGAACTGGGTGCAGTTCACATTAACTGTAATAGCTTATCATATGAAAAGATTCCAATAATAGAGAGGGAAGTTTTGATTGATGATGTGGGGTCAAGTACTTCTTAGAATTGACCAAAAGACATTTGGACTTCGTGCTATGAAGTTGGTAGAGCAGGCCCTTTCAAAATATTCAAGATAATGGGAAATAGAATCACTGGGTCATTATGGACTGGGTTGGTGGTATTGAAGTGTATCGTTAATGATCACATAGAAGAAGTGAAAACCAATCAAGCAACTTAAGTTGATTGAGATGCGATTCTCAAAAAAAAAAAAAGTTGATTGAGATGTTTTCTAGACCAAGAGAATGGTAGAAAGAGGAAAAAGTTCGGCTCCAAACCAATTCAGAGCTATCTTGCTTTAATCTATTATGTGACAATTGAAGAGATCATCCATGTGTAATTTTAGTCACATGACTTTTGACTTTTTTAATGAGTCATGTGACTTGTTTAAATAGTACACATGGACAGTCTTATAATTCGACACATAATGGGCTAGAAAAAATAGTTTCAAACCAGTTTAAAGCCAAACTTTGTCCGAAGAGAGTTCAATGTAATTTAATAATTTTAGGAGAAACTAATTATGAGCTGGACTTCAATTTAAAATGATGCATACAACAATTGGTACAAGTCAAATAAGCCCAAAATCATAATATGGTGGATTCCAGTTGACACAAGAGGACCCAGGGCAGAAAGCCCTTAACTCTAATGGGCATAATCAAATGGAACTCCAGTTAAGTGACCAAACTAAAGCTCTCATGACATGAGACAAACAACGTTGTCTTACGTATGAATACCCAATATTATTATTTATGAATGCATAAGATTACATAAGACTCAATTCGACAAACTCTAGAGATTGGATTGAGCTTGAGCAATGACATAGATGATAGTACTCCAAGACTAAGAGGAACCAGATGAAACTACTAATGCAAATCTATACTGAAAGTGCTGGAAATTCAATATGCATGCCCAAACATATTCCCTAATGATGCATGGCCAATTATATGATGCAATGGGCGTCAAAGGTTGAACTCAATAGGAATACAAACTTGCGCAATACCAAGCGAAGTGAAAGAGAAGAGGCAGTCTAGCCCGAGGGACAAACTCTGGCTAGCTTCTAGTCTATTGAGAGTTAATGACACTCTTGGATGAAATTGAACTCCAATTGGCGCTTGGGAAGGACCCAGGTGATAGCTATGCTAATAGTGATGAGGAGCCAATTTTCAGAAAGAAGGGGATTATGATTGTAGTCACATTGTAAGCAATCACATCACAATAATTGATAATGCAAGAGAGGGAAGATATGGGAGGTTTCAGCAAGAAAGATATGTTAAATTCAAGGGACCAAAGAATCGTAGAGAGTTTTGACAAAGGACTTTAAGGATCAAAAGCTATACATTTGTTCGTGAGTTAATATTGAGAACAGATGGTGAGAAGTGCTCAAGCTCTTCAGTAAAAGGTGTGATGGAGATTAAGAACCTAGAGTCTTCAATTAATTATGATGCAACGAGAAAAGAGGCTAGTAAGCAACTGAAATAAAAGATTGTTGTAGCTTGTAGGGCTGCCAACAAACCCCATAAATAAGGGAAGTTATCAAAATTGTTTGCATGGTTGGAAGGTTGTGTGTATTCAAAGGTTAAATCTATGATTCATGGAATTGCTAAGAGCATTCAGCAAGGTCCCTATGTGTAGTGGGAGGTTGTTCAAGTTGTGCAATTGGCAAGGGGATATGGTTGATGTGAGACAAGAGAGTAGTGGAAAAGTAGATTGCTACATTAGGTTTTATTCAGTATCATGTCTCATTTGAAGCTTAGAAGAACATTTCGAATGAATGTTCTCTGGGGGTCTATCAACCAAATGACAATAGGGAGCGAAGGAATATGTGAGTTGAATTGAAAGAACGGCATAAGTTATACTTGAGGAAATCTAGAAGCTCAAGGAGATTGCTAGGCCCTTCATTAGATTTGATGTGTGTTCAAGTAGGAATATCCATCTTTGGCATGATTGGTGGCATCCAGATGGTGTCTGGTCCTTGAAATATGGCCACAAAATAATGTATGATGCAGTCGGCTCTTCTAATGCTCTTTTGTACAGTGTGTTGCAAGAGGGTAGTTGGATTTGGTCACCAGCTAGATCCTATAACCTAGTCTCAATCCAAAGCAAACTGAGACTTGTTGATTTAGTTGTGGAAGATAGACCAATTTGGATCCCTTCCAAATCCGGTTCTTACTCTTGTGCAGAATCTTTGGAGGCCATTAGAGAGAAAAAAGCTGAGTTTAGCTGGTGGAGATTGAAAATTCAAGAGCCATACCCAAGCATGCCTTCATTGGTTGGTTGGACATGTTGAATAGATTGTCAACCAAGGAAAGAATGCTTAAACAAGGCTTTAATGGAGATACTAAATGGGTACCATGAAGAAATAAAATTGAAAATATGGAGCACCTCTTCTTTGAATTCTCTTTCTCTAGGAGATTATGGAGGACTCTCATGAGTTGGAGATTGGTGAAGCATCCAAGCTTTTGTTGGGATGAGATCATGGCTTGGGGTGAAATACATGCCAAAGGTAAGAGCCTTAGATTCAATGTATTCCGCTTAGCCTTATGGTCTACTGTATATCACATATGGTAGCAGAGAAATGGCGTGTTACATCAAGGGAGAATTTATGTTGAAGAAAATATTCTTCCCTTGATCAAATGAGAAGTTAGAAGGAGAATTGAAGGGAATGGCTATTTTACTGTTTCTATCCAAAACAGAGTTTTGTGTTGTGTATGGGGAATTTCTTTAGACATTCTTAAATCCTCTTCTTTTTAATTCATTTCTCTTGTTGTGGCTAATTGATTGTTTCCCTATGAGTTTGGAAGAACCATGCCGATCCAAATAGTAGAGTCAATCGGCTTCATGCCCTCCATCAACAATCTTCCCCGTCTTGAGATCCTATAAGATACAATGAGTGGATAAAAAACTAACAGCGCAATTCAGAAGTTTAGTAAGCTTACTAATAGACAAAAGATTAAAAGGAAAGTCAAGAATATATAAGACAGAAGAGAGAGAAAGATTAGGACTGATTTTGGTCGTGCCCAAACCCGAAACTTTAGTGGCTGAGCCATTTGTCAAACTTTAATGGCTGAGGTGAAAGTAGTTCTAGAGCTAGACCCAACAGAATTAGAATCCATAGGCATGAGGCAATTGTACTCTTCCCCGGGGATAGATACTACTCTGGATGTTGGTGGAAGTGACTCTGAAGTGGGTTCTTCAGCCCAAAAACTAGCTTGATGATGGTTAAGTCTACTGTATGATTCTCACCAAGACAATAAGTGCACTTGAGAAGGCCACATTCTCTATCACAATCTTCTCCTCTTGCTCACGACCTCCACGGCCTTGACCCCCACGCCTTGACCTACATGACCACCTCTACCACTCCCCATTGAAGTGACAAAAGCAGATTTATCACAAGAAGGTAATGTAGCAGTACTACAATAAAATAAAGTGGAATGCCTAAGTCTACCAAAAACTTCACTCAATGAAGGGAGGTCTTTACTGGCCAAAAGTTGTGATTTCACTAGATCCAAAGTCATAGGTAAGCTAGAGAGAAAGCAAGCAACATGCATATAATAGTCTTCCAAAGACAATGATATTACTGTTTTACCCTGAGCTTTATACCCATTAACAATTACATTCATCAAATCATAAATTAAATAAATAGAGTAGCTTCCTATGATAGACATCCAATCGGATAGTGTTCTAAAAAAGAACAGTTTTAGATCAACTACTGTCCTTTCATAATCCTCAAAGCACCGATTGTTTTTCTCTCGCCAAATGCACCACATTAAGCAATGAGGGACAGCCATATAGATGACACCATTGCAATGACGACCAAAATCTTCTTGCCAGCATGCTAGAATCTCAACCACAGTCTTTGGCATTACCCGATAGATACCAAACAAGGTGATCCCCATAGACCATAGCTCAAATGCAATATGACAGTAAAAGATGGTCTACTATTTCCCACTACTTTTACACATGTAAAACCAATCTAGAAACCACACTTTCTTCTTGTGTAAATTATCAATAGTCAAAATTTTCCCTTTTAAGTGTATAATTTTAACTTGCATATTATTATCCAAGTATAATAAAACCAACGTTAGGGTAAACCATATTAACTTAAACACAGTTTTTTTTTTTTTTTTTTCTTCTAAAATTTAAAATCTTCTAGAAACTTTATCTGGGACTCTATTTGCTTCTATTTCTCCTTTTTTCTAATAGCTGGGAGAATAGACAAATGTCTTTGACTATAATAGCAATCGTTCCTGATTCCCCATTGATCATTTGAATTTTCCCTTGTAATTCTCCAATGAAATTATCAAGGCTTGAAAGTTTTTGAGAGATGATTCTGTGCTCTAGCATTTTCAACCTCAGTTTAATGCAGCTTTTGCAGCATGGATCAGTTTGGATATTTGTGGATGGATTTTTTTATCTTTCAAGCATGCTCACTTTGTTGTTCAAGATTATCAGAGTCATGGCATGGGCAAAATTAAGTGTATAGCTTGGAGATCAGGTTGAACATTTTAAGTTTCCATTGCTTTGGAATCTTTGACAAGGTCTGATTAAAATGTTTAAAGGTAGTAAGGTTAGAGAAATGGGTTTGTCCAGTGGTTGTTGAGGAATTTGATGTTTTGGGGAGATTTTGAGATGAGGGTTTTGTTGTTATGGTCTCATGATTTTTTTTGTCCGCATAAAGAACATAATAATCAATGTTTCCAGAAGATCCTCCAAGGAAATCTACTTTTTAATAATCAAACATAGGATTAAGGATCAAAGCTACAAGATTTATTCTAAGATTAATTAATAAACATACAATATTAGAAAATTCATGTAATGAAGCTCAGACATTTTGAAGCTTACTTTCTTAACAAATTTGCAGAGATGGCGTCTTATATCTCTCTGAAGGTCTTCGGGCAAATTCTCCAAAAGCATTTCTTCATTTACACCTCTAGTAGCAGCCCAATTATACCGTTCAGCATGCCGTACTTGCCTACATTAAGCCAATTATATGGGTAAGATTGCCAATAAATCCCGCATCAAAAGGCAATTTGGGAATGTGAAATCCTTCATGCACATGTTATCTGCATTGGCTTCAAATATTTGAACATACCTATATGTATAGACACACACAAACGCTTATGAGTGGTTCAATACACACTTTAAGCATACAAACTAGCATCTCAATCAATCAAAACTATTTTATTATCCAAAAGGAAGGAAGCTAATAAGCTCAAGCTCAAATAGCGTTTCCTTTCCTTGTAAGAACAAGGTGGAGATGAAGTCAAGAGTTCTAAATTCACTTGAGTGGGCGTGTAACTTACCAAACTGAAGAGACAGAGAACCCACAATGAACAGAGTACAGACAAAAGAAATTCACATAATTTTCCTTTTCCAGCTCTCAAAAAATACCTGATCAAAATAAGGGTAATAATATCTTTTGATGCCTGAACCTATCCACCCATCACCCTGAAAAATCTAGCCTACCTATCCATCTCCCTCAAAAAAGAAAAAGAAAAAGAAAAAAAGAGTAACCTTAATGGTGAGTAAGCTTTTGACTGATACAAAAACCAAATTGCCACCATCATTCACGCTTGTAACAGTGAGCAACCTTTGACTGATACAAAGCTTGAATTCTCACTATCTCTCCTTCATGATTTATTATTTGACCATCTCATCTTCAATGAAGGTGCTATGCTAGGCAATAAAAATTTCATACATGCTTTTGGTGTGAATTGGTGTGCATCAACTTCAAATGCATGGTATCCAGATTTTAATTTGGTAACTGGATGATTCTTGGCCTACAGATTTGAGCTGTTTGAGAGGTGACTAACAGTAGAAAAAAGTATAAAAAACATTTAGTTTTCTTTGACTATAGTGAATCCTTAATATAAGAAGATCCAAGGGAAGGGCTGTGATGAGAGTTGGGCTTGTGCAAATGATGGCCATTTTCCTTCAGTTTTTCCTCATAATATATTTTCCAAGTCTGCCTGGTTTAGCAAAAAATTATCAAATAAGTTAGGTCTCTTTCTCAATTTAATTTGCTTATGTTCCTATTAAGTAAACTTGAGATACTCATCTTGCAATGTTTATCACTATGTTATTGGTTTCCATGGATATACTATAACAGAGATCAAGAGAGAGAAGGGGAAGAAATGGCCCTTTCTAACACTTGCTTATCATTACAAAAATACTAAAATGCCTTTAGTTTTAGAGAACATGGGTGTTTCTGATCCAATATAAGTATTCTTATGATACATATACTACCCTCTTGGCACGCACCTAACATGTATCACAAGCTCTCTTGATATAGATCATAAATTAGAGAGAGCATGGATAGAGAGGAAAAGAGACAGAGCGAGAGAGAATAAAAGAGAGAAGACTGGACAACAGGAAAGAAAAGAATGGAGCCAGTGAAATGGCTATGCTAATGACATCCTTGGTCATTTTAAACCTAAATCACTTTCTCGTCTTCTCTTAAAATGTGTAATTTTGGAGCAAGACTAAAGCATGAGAAATTTTTGACAAAATTTGAGATTGAAAACTGCTAGAGAGATTACTCTGTACAAAGAGTATTTATGTAAATCTCTGGCAATGACCTACCACAAAAACTTTTGAAAGATAATTAAAAGTTTCAGAGATCCATACTGTCAAGAATCAAGATATGTCTGACAGAATTAGTCCAAGTCATAGGGCACTCAATTATTTAATTTAACAATGAGAAAACAAAAAACCTCAAATAATTGTATTCCGTTTGAGGTGAGCTTGGACTAACACCATAAGCTTCATTCACTTATCTCCTTCTTCACTTAGTATTAAAAAATAAATAAATAAACCTATATAAAATTCCAACAAGAATGTAAACAAATGAACTGATAGAAAATAAATAAATAATGTAAACAAATGACAGGAATGGAATACCTTCTTAGTTCTTCTGGCAAGCGTCGATGGCTCATCCATTGCTCAACATCACGACGTCTTAAAGACATTTCTAACCTCCTAGGGGAAAACCACCAGATGAAATAAATAAATGAAACCAATCTAAAAAGTTCAAAACTTTGGTGGAATATTGATAAATTCCAAAAGTAAATCAATGAATTATTATCTATTTTTTTTAATTTCAGTTGGATTTATTGAAAAGTATAAATGAGACCCTAAACACAGATGTCTATAATTGAAAGAATTTGGATTATTTACTGGGTGACAGCTATTATCTGTTTATTACATGTAAATTCGACTCTAGAACATAGAAACAAATGGAAGAATGTATGTCCTGTTTGAGCATCTGAGAAAGTGTATTGTGTGCTTTAATCACTTGCAACACTATAAACCTGATGCAATAAGATGGATAGTCCAGCAGTCAGGACATTATAGAAATATAAAACTGATTGTTTCTAACTGCTAGAATTATGGTTAAGAGATTAAATTCACAATTTTCCAACAATTTAAGCTTTTAGGACAATAGGTAATTTATGACGGTATTAGAGCAGGAGGTCTTGAATTTGATCCATGTCTCCACTCTACCTTCCATTTGAAATGCTAAAAATCTCACGTGTTAGGCGTCACTTATTGAGAGGAGTTTGGGCCCACACGAGTGAAAATGTTATAATTAAGATTAAATGATAAATTCACCATTTCTTAATAATTTAAACTTTTGAGACAATCAATAATTTATCACTAACAATAATTTACCGATGGATTTAAGGAATTTCCCAATTCATACTATATTCATAACCAGCAGGGTAGAGAAAAGGTTGCCGGTAATCAAAAGAAGGAAATGAAGAAATTAATTAGAATCAACACCTAAGCACAATTTTATTCCCTTTGGAGGTCTTCACACCTTTAGATAGGTATCCTCATAGACCCAAAAAGTGAAAGAAACATAATCATAAAAATGATCAAACTTGTGCACTCATGATCTTTGGATATTGCTGCAATGGCTAAAGTACTACCAATTAAACTCTAGCATTAGTTATACTAGCAGACTTACTGAAAATTGGGAGAACAAGGTTTTAACTTTTTTAGCTTAAAAATATTATTGTAATAACTATTCACAAACCCATGCAATGCATGGGAATATTATTAATGATCATTTTGTGGTTAAACTTATTTGAAAGTAAAATTTTATAACAATAATTCATTCAGGATCATTTTGTGAATCACCAAAAGAAAATTCTTACCACATAAGTTAATAAACTACCATTACTAAAAAACAAATTACCAAAGATATATAACATAACTTATCAAATTATTCTAACAAAATTTTGTTAATAAATCATTTAAATCAACCATCAAATATATGACATACCCTAGAAACTTCATAATTAAATATAGCGTAGAGTAAATATGGTTTTTACAAAAATAATGAATTCAAATTGACAATAATAAAGTAGAAAAATGAAAAGAAGACAAACCTAAATGTAAATTTTTGTGCGGTTGAATGTAACTATTATTTGAATGATTAACGTGATCTATTGATAATAATTAATAAAAAATGATAAAAATCTAAAGAGTCTTTTTTCTAATATAATGGAGAAGGACTTTTTTTTTTTTTTAATAGGAAATGGAGGAGGAAATTGATTGTCATTTAAAGTTGTTAAATTACTTACTGTCCCAAAAACTTAAACTATTAAGAAATGATGAATTTAATCACTTAACTATAAGTCTAACACTCCCCCTCACTTGTGGGCCTAAAATTCCTCTTAATAAGTGGGGACCCAACAAGAGAGAATTTAACATTTTAAATGGGAGGTAAAGGAAAACCAGGGATCAAATTTAGGATCTTCAGCTCTGATACCATGTTAAATTAGCAATTATCCCAAAAACTTAAACTATTAAGAAATGATAAATTTAATCATTTAACCACAAGTCTAACAAAAGTAATTAAAACAATACAGAACATATTCATATAGTCATATATTTCTATTACCTATAGGCAAACAAAAATCAAATAGTCATTCTTATAGTGTTTGATGACTTATATATTCAGTGAACAGTTTTAGAAAGGACTTTGATTATTATGTATCAGTCACAATTTTTAGATAATTTATTCTATTTTGGCAAAGATGACATGGATAATGAAAATAAATATTATTTGTAATATAAGAGCACTAGCACCAAGTGTGCTAAATGCTAACCTTTTAGCATTTAGCATACCAAACACCAAAAAACAAGCTACATGAGATGTTTTAAATGCCAAAATTTTTAGCATCTCAAATGCTAAAACTAAAAATGTTTTTTTTTTTTCCCTCCTCTCTCTCTCTCTCTCTCAAACCAAACTCTGAGACATTTTTTCTCTCTTTCTAAAGTCTCAAAATCTCAAATCCCAAATACACTTGCTACCAATTCTTCTGTCCCACTGGCTTCATCTTAGAAATAGGACATGAAATTAGAACATGCGATGTAATGTGTTGTCAAATGCTATATTAAAGTAGCAAAACTAATTTTTGATGTGTTACAATAGAATTTTTTTGCAACAGTTGATACTGATGCTCTAAGTATATTATATGTCTTGTCATTTTTTGGTGCAATGCATCCCAATATGAAGTATACATTATGCAAATCTTTGTTCTTTATATCAACTTTTGAAATCCAAGTGGTAAAGGAAGAAAGAAGAAAAGAAAAGAAAACCACATTTGATAGAACATTTGAATTTTCGATCAAAGATTGGTTCTTTGCTTTCTTTTCATTGGAGCTAATTGGAGAAGAATTTGGGCTCAGTTTTGGAGATAATGTAATCTTTTTATGGAACCGGATGTTTAGGATGTCAATGGTTGCAAAAGTGAGGTACCAACATGTTAATGGAGAAAAGGATGGTAAATCAAAATTATTGTTGCCAAATATTCTTTTTACTACCTTCGTTGCTGCAATAAATCCAATGAAACACAACTTATGAATTTTATTCTAAGTGTTGAAAACCCATTTATGAATGAAGTTTACTAATATAATGGTATTTTTCAATATTTGTTCTTCTACACGAACATGACCATTTTTTTTAACCTTCTTATAGTCATTTTATCAAAAACATGAAAACATAGAACTGCAAATATAGGGATTACCTTCAGCATCAAAACAAAGAGCAAACCACTTTGCTTGGCAACAATTCATTGTAAAAGAGACATAAAAACAAAACAAAAAAACACATAATACTCCAATATATAAAACACGCTTGACATACCATATGGTTTTAAGAAACAGAGCAATATCCCCATTCAAGAATATAGGCTTGCTGCTCTAAAAGTAGCTCGTTTCTGGCAAGAGTTAAATCCAAAACTATTCCTGATGCAGGAGACGCAAGAAGATTATTATTTAGTATTATTTATGTTTGCAAACCAATTGTATTTTTATGCTTTAGGTCCTATTAGTTTATTGGGCTATTAGTATTTTAATTTAGAAGCAAGGTTATTTTTGTAATAAGGCAATTAGGGTTTCCTAGCCAATCAAAATTAGGGTTTAGCAATCCTTTATAAGTAACCTATTGTACTCCTTGAGAGATAGTTGATATTTTGATGAATGAAAAAAATGGTTGTTTGGTCTCTCTTTGGTCTGGTGCTAACTCCAGGTCTACCCTAGGTGCCGACTCCTAGTGGTTTCCCCACTTGGTGTTGACTCCAAATAAGGCTTAAGTGCTGACTTCTAGGTCATATCCCTTTATTTTATTATTGTTTCAGTTTTGTTCTAATTGTCCTGCGTCAATTCCCCTTCCGGTTAACAAAGACAGAGGACGTCTAATGGTTTATATATCATCTCTTTGATTTTATAGGGGTGGTGACAACTAAACAGGTATGAATTGGTTGGGTTCAATGAGGAGAGGAAGAGACAAGGAGGAGAGGGGGAGTCTTGAGGCATTAAAGAGCTTACATGGAAAGTTGAAAACAATGAAGATAGAGAATCATAGGTTTTATAAAAGCTGAAGTGAAAACTGTGAAAACGTTAAAAGACTAATAGAAAAATAATGGAAGTAAAATAATTTTGTTTATTAATGGAAAGAAAAATAATGACATGGATGCTAATGTGGCTTAATAGAAACCTAACAATAATAAATACTATACTTCAGTTTATATATATATATATATATTTCATACCAGGGGAATAAGCCAATAAGCCCTAAACCGATTTTCTAATCTTTCTTTCCTTTCATTCTTCTCTCTCTCTTCTCACCTAACCCTAATATTTCAAAGTTCAATACTAAACTTGGCATTAGAGCAACCGATCCAACCCTAGAATTCCCTATAAAAAACTTTTGGAGCTCATTGTCAAATGAAAGACGGTGCTAACATATGGTCACCAAAGTCCGACGATTACATGGATTGACTCACCTCTCTCCTAATTATTGTGGTGATTGTTTTGTAATTTTTTGAAGCCATGACAATGCCCAAACTTAAAGGGTGAACTTCAGGTTTTGCCTAAGTTATAAAAGTCTCTGAATAGAGAAAGGGCTAAGGTATGGGTTGCTCCAAGAAGAAAGGCATTCATGCCATTAAAGAGACACATATTCACTCTGGCTATATAATCATGTGGTTTCTGAAATTTTAAATCCTCTGTCCTCCATACATTCTTTGATCCGAATGGCAGAGGAGGTTCCGTATTCATACTTTTCCCTCTGAGAGTGATGACAGTCCATTGAATTGCCAAAGAGAAAGGGTAAACCAATTTAGTTCAATACTCTCTCTCTCTCTCTCTCTCTCACACACACACACACACACAAAAATAGTTCCAGCCACACTTGATTCTTCAACCTAGTCCATCACTCAATTCTTTGAAGAAATATAATTAACAGAGGGTTCAAACAAGAATATTATTTATATTGATCAACACTGATAAGACACTCTATATACTGTCAAGAATCTTAAGTGGCTTTTGCATGCACAAAGATTTAAGAACAAGATATCATATCACCATAGTAAAAATAATTGTACCTCCGCCCAAGAGCCTGAAGAAAGTTTTGCATATTTCCAATGAGAAGAGCAAAGAGCAAGAGGCCCAGTCCAATAATGGCCATGGTAAAAAGGACTTCCCAAACAAAATAGCTTGGATTTTGATTTCCAGCGAGGGTACTGATTTGCTTCATAGAATCGTACAAAAACAATGTCAGCAATGAGTTAATTAATTTATACATTTCATTACAAAATTTATTGAATCACATATGAACACACTTCCTATCATTTTACCAAAGGAAACGTGTCAGGTCAGTCTGGAATACAATCAAGAAAGAAAATCATTTGAGACAAATAATTTAATTATGATATTATTATAAAGTCAATAAAGTTTTTCATTGGCAGGCACTATAAGACACAAGTTCATTATACTATTATAATCATAAGATACTCATGTAGTTAATTTTGAGCTTGTATTCCAGCATCAAAAATGCAAAACTCACTCAATTAAGTGTACAACATCATGAGACCACATATATGACATAACATTTACATTTTGTTTGGTTTAATGGAAATAAAAGGGAATGGAAAACTCTGTAAGGAAAGGAATTTGTTTCCCATCTGGTTCAAGGGAAGGAAATGAGATGGTGATGACACAGAGAGATGGGAAATCCATCTTGGCCCACATCATTGCGTCCACCCAAAATGAGCAAAGATAGAGGGAAAAGATTGATGTCTATTTAGTTATAATCGGAAATTTTCATGAGCCTTGTAGCTCAATTGGCACTCATTGGTGTCTCTAACAGAGACATCCTACTTATTTATTACATGTATTTTTTAAATTATTTAAATACAGAAATTTCATTACTTTTTCTTTATCTTATCCAACTTTAATGTCAGCTCTCAAGTGTGGGACATCTACCTCTAAAAAAAATTAGAATTTTTATATGAATGTGTTACTCTTGTTAATTTTATATTCGCATGTTATTTTTATATTCGCATCTACTCTTGTAATCATTCCATATCACTCTAATATATGTGATAAAGTAAGAGACTGATTGATGAAGCCCTAAACCTTTTTTTACCCCTCTCTCTCTCACTGTGTTAACCTAATTTTTTATATTTCACAACTCAACTTGGTATCACAACATCCTGATCCAACCCTAGAATGCACTATAACAATCTACAGATTTCTTTTTTTTTTTCAAATGAGAGGATGTACTGATGTTAGCATATGTACTATACTGAGTAATATTGTTTAAGTTGTGAGGGAAAACGAGTAATTTTGCATTTTGGGATTAACCTATAAATAATACATGTGTATTAGGGCTAATGTAATTTTTCTTCTCAATAAAAATTGCTCAATTAGCTTCTATGTTGTATCAGAGTGCCAATGTAAACAATCCCAGCTTGTCATGTCTAGTTGACTACCATGGACCTCCATAAACCCACAATCCGACCACCGGTAACCGTCGTGCCTAGTTGACTACTGTGGACCTCCAAAACCCACAATCTGACTGCCACTAACCCTAACCAGCATAGTCGACTATTGTCAACCCACCAGAACCCACAATCAACTGCTGCTACCTGAAACCAGCAAAGTCAACCATCAACAACCACCCAGAAGGCCAGAACTCGCAAACAGAAAGTCAATCATCGAACCCAACTCTAACAAAGTCTCTCATCTCTGATGGAGGAGAAACCAATTTTTATATTAACCTTGTTCTCTTAATTATGTTTTCAGATTACTCAAAGTAGATCGGGAGATGTTCACCTGGCTCGAAGCAAATATTTGACTTCGAGAATTTGGGTCTAGGGTCGGGAAAACACCTAAATTAATCGGACTTTTTATGAAATGCACAAGTTAACAATAAGAATGAGGGAATACTAATTTACTAAGTGCCTAAATTACGATGCTTAATTTTCTTTTCTTTTTTTTCCTTTTGGACACAACTGGGACACAATCATATGATAGTCCCTAGGGTAGAAGATGACACCAGAGTGTCCCAAGTTCCAGCCAGCCCAATCTGATGCTAAAAAACCCTGGCCCAAATGTTTTTGAAGTCCAACAATAAAGCCCATTATTTTGAACGAATTTTCCCTCCAAATTAGATCATTAATGATTATTTTCTCAAAGAAGTCAAATAGCATTACTTAGTATTCCCTAAGAAATAATCAGCCTTTATGTTTCAGTACTCCTAAGCAGACCAATCATTTATTTTGTTTCTAGTCTCTATGAGTCTTATTTGACTATGGTCTTGAAAATGTAATGTGTTAATTGCTATTTTCATTCTCCCATGCTTTGAGGGCTATTCTAAGCTTCTATAAAAGCTATTTGGCTGGATTGAATAAATCAGAGTGTATTTTGAGATTATTATTTTTTGTGCTTAAGAAGAAGGATTTCTTCTACTCAACTCTGAGGGACTTGCATGCACTTGGAAGAATGGCAGACTAGGGGAAGATTTTGTTATGGAAAGCTTGATTGTGTCTTTGTCACAATGGACTAAATGCATGGCTTTCCCCACAATGTGGTAAGGAATTTCCCCATCCTGCATTCAAATCATGGGCCCATTCCACTGGACATGGACTGAGCCCAATCTTCAAAGGGAAACCATTCCATTTTGAGTGGATGTAGACCAATCAGCCCAACTGCCAGAGCATTATAAGTGAAGCATGGAACAGTAACAGGGCCGGTTTTCATGCCTACCAATTGGTACAGGGGATCAAAGAAGTGAAAGGCAATTTGTGGGAGAGGAACAAGAATGTGTTTGGGCAAGTGGAAGTGGACATTGAAAACAAAATGATGGAATTGCAGGAAATACAAGTAACATAAGGTCCCATGAAGATGTTAGAAAAGCTGAAGACTAGAACTTTCAGTTGGAAAAAATTATACCAACGAGAGGAAACTGCGTGGACACAAAAAGTGCTATGAGACTGGATAATCAAGATGGACAGGAAGTCTAAGTACTTCCAAATGGTAGCTAGAAACCATAGGCTATGTGATGCGGGAGATGAAAGAGAATTATTATTTAATATTATTTATGTTTGCAAGTCAATTGTATTTTTATGTTTTAGGTCCTAGTAGTTTATTGAGCTTTTAGTATTTTAATTTAGAAGTAAGGTTATTTTTGTAATAAGGCAATTAGGGTTTCCTAGCCAGCAAGGGTATTTTTGTAATAAGGCAATTAAGGTTTCCTAGCCAATTAGAACTAGGGTTTAGTAATCCTTTATAAGCTACCTATTGTACTCCTTGAGAAAATAGTTGATATTTTGATGAATGAAAACAATGTCCGTTTGGTCTTTCTTTGGTCTGGTGCTGACTCCAGGTCTACCCTAGGTGCTGACTCCTAGTGGTTTCCCCGCTTGGTGCTGACTCCAAGCAAGGCCTAAGTGCTGACTCCTAGGTCATATCATTTATTTTTCCGTTCTTTCAATTTTGTTCTGGTTGTCCTGCGTCAGTTTTGGTATCAGAGCAAACACTGATCTGTTGAAGCATCACTGCAGGAAAGAACCAGAAAATATCACCCACAAAAAAAAAAAAAAAAAACCACAAGATCAACACCCACCGCCTCAAAACCCATCAACCACCAGCCGCCGAAACCCACAAGATCAACACCCACCGCCCCAAAACCCAACAGCCACCAGCCGCCGAACCCATTATCACGTCGACCACCGTCATGTCTCGTGCCGCCGCTGCCTTCCCTGTCGTCGCGCCACCACAGTTGTCAACCCCTAGCCCCGCAAGCCCATCGCCGAGCAACATTCTTTCAATTTAGAGATTCCACTCTCTTTCATTAGTTTCTGTGGTTTCTTTTTCATAAGTCTGTACTTTGAGTCCGTGTCTTTCAATTTAGAGTCTTTCGTTTGACTTTCTTTTAAAGTCCGTGTTTGTAGCTTCTTCAATTTTAAGTCCATGTACTGTATTTTATTATTTTGCAAAAAAAAGAAAAAAAGAAGAAGAAGAAGAAGAAGAAGTCTTGTTGCTGCCAGCCCATTGCACGTATAGGCCCCAAAGCTGTTATCCACAGTTGCTGCCAGCCCGTGACTATAGTACAGTAAGTTGGCCACTATCAAGGAGAAAATCACAGTAGCTATTTGTTGAAGCACTATTTTAGAGAATCATGGAAATATTAGAAGCACCTTATTTTGATGGTTATGAAACTTATCCACGAGATTTTGTCAACTGGATGAATGGGATGGAGCGATTCTTTGAGCAAGCAAATTTTGCAGATAACATAAAGGTTAGGTATGCCAAGTCGAAGTTAGTAGGTAAAGCACAGAGGTTTTGGGAGAATCTTGAACGTTTCCGCTATATGGATTATGAACCTGCCATTACTGTGTGGGAAGATATGAAAGAAAAGCTTTGTGATGAGTATTTGTCACCATACTATCGAGCTAAGTATCTATCCCAATCTCAGTGTGGTACTTTTCAAGTTGAAACAAATGCGATGAATCCTCATCCTCATCCCATATCATGTCCTCAGTGCACTTTTGAACAATCTACCAAGGAATTATCTACCAGGAAAGCAATGGAATTAACTATAAAGCCCATGAAAGAGATTCAAGACAGGATTGCTCAGATGAAGCAAATGAAGACTCAACCTGATTCAATTGGAAAACCAAGGATAATTGATCACAATGAACTTATTGTTGCCCCCATAGAAGACAACATTGGTGGTGATATCTTGGTTGTGGAGAATCCTCCAGCAACACCAAAGCCTAATGTTGACATAGACGTACATGCTTCGACAAGTGTTGCTTTAACAAGCGTGCAAGGAAATGAATCCATTGAAAAACAGCAAGGTGAAAAGATGGCGCCTAAAGAGAGTATTGTGTTAGAGGGTGAACATGATGTGAAAGTTAAAGTTGTTGAATGTGCTTCTGATCAACCCCCCACAGTCCTTGAAGATCTACATCTTGGTGAAGTCGAAGAGGTTGAAACCAAAGTGCTTCCTATGGCTCATAAGGTTCAAGAAGAGATTATACTGATTCCACACATTGATTTTATTATTCCAAATGAGTTTGATATGGTGGAATTCAAGGTTTTTATTTTCCCTATGCTCCCTAAGGTGATTCCAAACTTGAAGCAAATGTTGTTTGTCAGCATCCTAATCCTTCAATGCTTTAAAACTCGAGGTCGAGTTTTCTCCAACCAGAGGAGAATGATGCGGGAGATGAAAGAGAATTATTATTTAATATTATTTATGTTTGCAAGTCAATTGTATTTTTATGTTTTAGGTCCTAGTAGTTTATTGAGCTTTTAGTATTTTAATTTAGAAGTAAGGTTATTTTTGTAATAAGGCAATTAGGGTTTCCTAGCCAGCAAGGGTATTTTTGTAATAAGGCAATTAAGGTTTCCTAACCAATTAGAACTAGAGTTTAGTAATCCTTTATAAGCTACCTATTGTACTCCTTGAGAAAATAGTTGATATTTTGATGAATGAAAACAATGGCCGTTTGGTCTTTCTTTGGTCTGGTGCTGACTCCAGGTCTACCCTAGGTGCTGACTCCAGGTCTACCCTAGGTGCTGACTCCTAGTGGTTTCCCCGCTTGGTGCTGACTCCAAGCAAGGCCTAAGTGCTGACTCTTAGGTCATATAATTTATTTTTCCGTTCTTTCAATTTCGTTCTGGTTGTCCTGCGTCACTATGAAACTGAATTCAGCAGATAAAGGATGATCAGGGTTGTTGGATGGATTCACAAGAAGGTATCTTCCAGTGTTTCCAGAATTACTTCCAGCGACTCTATACATCACAACAGACATATGAGGCCAACCAGATCCAAGAACAACTAAGCATAGTTCCTCTGCCTGCTGTGTCAATGGAAAAAAAAAAAAAAAAAAAAAAAAAAAAAAGCTGTAGGAGCCTGTTTAGAATGAAAAAATCATTCAAGCGCTCTTTCAAATTGGACCGTTCAAAGCCCTTGGACCAGATGGGTTACCAGCTGCATTCTACCAGAGGTACTGGAGGGTGGTTCAACCAGACATGCTTGCAACTATACATTCCTTCTTCCACTCAGATCTGATTCTGAAATCCCTAAACCACTCTTTCCTTACACTGACTCCTAAATCTGCTAGTCCAGAAGATGTCTCCCAGTTTTGCCCTTTCAGGCTTTGTAATGTAGTCTAGTCTATGAGATCATTTATAAAATTCTTGTCAATCAACTCAGATGCCTGCTTTGACTCCTTTATCTCCCCTTTCCAAAATGCATTCATACACGGTAGGCATATCTCTGATAATATCATCCTTGCACATGAATTTTATGTCATTATTAAGAAGAAAGAAGAATATTAAAGGAGAGTTTGGTTCCCTTAAACTTGACATGCACAAAGCCTATGGTAGGCTGGAGTGGGGTTTTCTCAAAGTTGTCCTATCTACCATAGGATTCAGGGATAAATGGATCCAGTGGCTCTTGCAGTGTGTTACCACTATATCTTATCATGTGTTAATTAATGGTGGACCTTCCCAGACCATTATACCTCCTAGAGGTATTAGACAGGGAAACCCTCTCTCTCCCCCCAATTTATATCTGGGCAAGTAACTGTGAGATAATTTAGTTTACCAACCAGACAACGATATCTCTCAAGATTAGATAATAGATCTGATCTTAATAAAATTTGACATTAGGATCCATAGGGGTCTCCACTTGTTTAGATCCTAGCAAGCCATTTTCTTCCAAAATATCCAGCACATACTTTCTTTGTGATAATCAGATGCCTTATTTAGATCGTGCTACCTCAATACCCAAGAAACAATGAAGTTTGGCCAGATCCTTAGTTTGAAAGGAGTTTTAAAGGAATGTCTTCAAATCATCAATGTCCTTGTCATCACCAGTGATTATGATATCATCAACATACACTATCAACATAATCTTTCCTCATTTAGAGGTATGAGAAAATACAGAGTGATCAGATTGGCAACGTTGCAATCCAAACTTTAACACTGCTACACTAAAATAACCAAACCAAGCTCTAAAAGGTTGCTTAAGACCATAAATGGCTTTATGAAGCCCTTATACTGTCCCAAATTCCCCCTGAGCAACAAACCAGGTGGTTGCTCCATCTACACCTCTTCCTTCAAATCGCTATTTAAATTGCACTTTTAACATCTAACTAAAATAGTGGCCAACTCAAATTAGCAGCTAAGGAAATTAAAATTCTGATTAAAGAAATTTTAGCAACCGGAGAGAATGTCTCTGCATAATCAACACTATATGTTATGTATACCCTTTGGCAACCAAGCGAGCCTTCAAATGCTCAATACAACCATCAGGCAAGTACTTCACAGTGTCCACCCAACAACAGCCAACAATAGTTTCCCTAGAGGAGGAACTAAAGACCAAGTGGCATTTTGAGACAAGGCATGCATTTCTTCTTGTTGCCGACGATGATACACCTGGAGTGGTTTTTTAGGAGGAGTTATAGTAGGAGACATGGGGCACTAATGAAAGACGAAGAGTAGGTGAGTAACACTAGTATCCCTTCTGATTACAAGAATACCTAAGAAAAACACATTTAATTGATCTAGGATCAAGTTTATCACCCCTTAGACCTAAGAGCTGAACATAGTGCACACAACCAAAGAATTTAGGAGGTAGGAGAAATTAAGTTACAATAAGAGATAGCACAGTATAGAGGATCTAACCACCCAAAATAGTAGAAGGCATGCGATTGATTAGGTGACAAGAAACAAGCACATCATCACTTCAATAGGATTTGAGGACACTCATATGGAATAAAAGAGCACGGGTAACCTCTAACAAATGATGCTATTCGCATTTAGCAACTCCATTTAGTTGTGGAGTACGAGGACATGAAGATTGGTGAATTATACTATGATCATCAAAAAAATGAGACAAGACAACGATGTATGAAAATATTCACGAGCATTATCATGTCAAAAATATGAAGTGAAACACTAAATTAAGTCTTTATTTCCATATAAAAAGATTTAAAAATGAAGAACAATTCAGGCCTTTCTTTCATAAGATAAAAAGAGGTGATCCTAGAAAAATTATCAACAAAAATAACAAAATATCTAAATCCCAACAATGAAGGAGTGTTTATTGGATCCTAAATATCAGAATGAACTAAATGAAAATACTAACATGATTTCACACCTAGAGACAAAAGGCACCCTATGGTGCTTGCCATGGTTTTTAGACCTAGGCCAGACTGTATGTGTCACGCCCCAAACCCAAGTAAGAGCTAGACATGTGACAACAGCCACACGCTTATAAGGTTTACACTCTACAAGTGTGAAAGATCTTCTTAATCACTAAGAATTTGTCCTCAAAGAAAATTTCATCAATAAATCCAAAAATATCTTCGATAATGCAATTCTCAAAGGATCTCCAAAATAATAATCTTCCAACATCACAAAGAAAAAATAAACTAAATCTTTTAAGACTAAAGTCTAAACAAAAGACATTATTAAACATAAAATTCCAAATTTTATTCCAATGATTTCCTAAACTTCACTCATACGCACATCCCAACGGAAGCCCAAACATATGCTGCTCAATAAGTAACCAAAGTCCTAATAAGTTCTATCAAGCAAATAGATCTGTAAAATAATAAGTTGTACATAGATCGAATATCTTAATCTTACAAATATATCATAGATGGATTAGAACATAATCAGTTTTCCATATATCAAAGCTATAATTTACAGTAAGTTCCAAAAACACACAAGCAATTTCAAGACTTAAAACAGTTCAAATAATCAAACATAATTTATATTCTTAACAATCTTTATGACTATGGCCACGCTATATCCCCATAAGCGGGCATCAAATTCAAATGAAACTAGTTCCGTGCTAATATATATCCCCCATTAGCTGGGTCCAGAAACACGATAGGCTTGTGATGCCCTAGATAGAACTAGTTTCAGTACCAATAAATAAACCCTATTAGCTAGGTATCAGACTCAAAACAAAGTCAAATTGTCCAAAATCATATATATCAAATCAAAGTTCAAACAAAAATATATCTCATTCAAATACATATATATAAAATTATATATTCAGTAATCAAATATATTTGTGATAATTTCTATTTTTTACTTTAAATCAATGTAACTAAAACAATTAAATAAAATTGAAACAATTATAAACAAATTTCAGTAGTTAACATACAGTAGTAAAGAACCAATTAGGATAAGATTACTTATCTCAACTAGCTCACCACAAAAGAACTTCTCCCTAACACTTCCTCTAAAATCCTTAGATATCACCTAAACAATTTTCAGCCACCATTTACTCAATAATCAAATAATTCAAGAAAAACTTATAACAGTACCGGCCAAAAGAGAAACTACTAAAAATATCCAATAATGTTCCACTAATATCTCATACCCAAAAATCCTCATTCTTAATAATCTTCTTTATTTTTCTGCCACCATTAATGCCCTAGAGATAAGGCTAAAACTCTTAGTACTGTATCATACTAGGAGAAAAACAAAGACACTTGGACACTATTGCGTTAACACCTTTATTTCCTTTTCTTTTCTTTTTTTTTATCTCTGCCACCTGCCACCATTATCATCTCAAAATCTCATGCCACCTGCCACCATTATCATCTTTTGAGATGATGATAACTCCAAGTTCGAGTTAGGCACATGGCCTTATGGAAATACAACCATTCTTTCCTTCTTCTTTTTTCTTTTTTTTTTTGGTGATAGCATGTCAGAACTCAAAGCCTAGGCGCAATAGGCTTTTTGTTTTCATCAAGTACAATACTTCGGGCACTGCTCCTTAAAGAAAATCTGTGCAGAATTAAGCCTAAAAAAATTTGCGGCTTCTATCTACGCTTAGCGCACAAAGGTATAGAAAAAGATTGAATTACTGAACATAGAAAAATCTGCAGGTACCTAGCTTCTAGTTTACCAAAAATATATATCTAAACCTCTCTTCCTTTGCATCATTAAAACTCTTTGAATATTTAAATAGTTTCACTACTAGCCAAAACTACTCTAATTCCAAATAAAGCATAGATATTTTGGGTAGTCTCCTCTCTCAAAATATCTGTCATTATATGCTGACTTAATTAACTTATATATAGCTTGGGTTTCAACCTTATTTTCTAAAAACCCCCTTAGTAATACTAATTATAAAATTGACCCCACAAAAAGATTTACTTAAATACCCCTCCTTTTAAATCTCTTTTTTTTTAATTAAATTCCGAGTATTACAGTATGGTACGACTTGATTAATAGGGAACCTCTCACTAATACGGTTCTTTTAACTCTAACCGCAGTCGAGCCCAAGTTTGAAAATTGTGGACGGTTCTCATGGTTTAGGTCAAAGCTTTAAAAAAATGGAATTTACCAGCTTACATCACCTTATTGCCATTGTTGAAGTTTCAACCACCAAGAGATGTTGTCAAACGTTAAGATTGCATCATAGTTTCTTCTCTGTCTCACTCTCTTTCTCGTTCCTTCTTTGTTTCAGTTTTTCTTCTTATTCTTCTTCTCCATCTCTTGTTCTTTCTGTGGTTTTGCCCTCTGGTTTGTTCAATACCTGACTGTCAATGTCTCGCACTCTCTCTTGTTCTTTATTCGGTTTCGCCCACTGCTTTGCTTAGACTCAACCTATTTTCTTGGACTATTTTTTTAAATGAGGCGGACAAGACAATTGAATTTTACACACTCTCACTCTCTTCTTGGCTTCCTAGCTAGCTTTACGCTATCCACTGTCCTACTGTTCTAGGCTTTCTAGCTAGCTTTTGTTTTGTTTTTGTTTATTTTATTATTTTTTAAATTTCATGGGGAATGGGTCTCAGTCTCACAAAAAAAATTAAATGGCAGGCAAATCAATGTCTGCCACTGTTCAGGCTTTTTTTAATTAATTTAATGGGAAATATTTTTCTTAACATTTTTATTGGGTTTCTTTCAAAAAGTTTATTGGGTAGTCAAATGGGCTTTGACATGGCTTAAATAATTTAGATATCATATAAGCTTGCATAAAAATAAAATAAATATGTTAAATAATTAATTTTCAATTAATTTTAAATAATTAATCATAGTCAAATTTTCAATTTTTACTAATTTAATATATTAATTTATATTTTAAATAATTATTAAATTAATTATAACATCATCATAGTTTGACCTTGATTCAACCTCAGTCCAATCTCAAAAACCTGGAACATCTCCCTTGTCCAATTTTTTGAATAGTACGGGTTTAAAAACCATGGTGCTTAATCAACTGACATGCTTCACATTGTAAGGACACAACAACATGACGGGACTAATCAAATCCTGGAGAGAGGGATGACCAAGATAACAATGATACTAGAGAGGTGAGATAGACAAGTGAGAAGCCACTAAAACAGAAGAACCATGCTAATCCAGGTAGAAGAGTCCACCAATTGCATTCCCTCCACCAAGAATATTCCCCGTCTAGAGATCTTGAAAGATACAATGAATTAATAAAAAAATGGCAACGCAGTTCAAAAGTTTACTAAGCTTACTAATTGACAAAAGATTAAAAAGAAAGTCAAGAATACATAAGACAGAAGAGAGAGAGAGAGAGATTAGGACTAAGATTGGCAGTGCCCAAACCAGAAACTGTAGTGGTTAAGCAATCTAACAAAGTAACATTCGGAAGACTGCTAGAGTGCTCAAGGTCAGAAAGTAAACTTGAGGTACTTTGTCATATGATTAGTAGCACCTAAGTCGATGACCACCTAAGTCAATGACCCAAGGTTCCTAAGTGGCAAGATAAGCAATGTAAGTACCTTGTTAAGCCAAAGTAGCTATAGAGCCAAACCCAACAAAATTAGAATGCATAGACAGGATGCGATTGTACTCTTCCTCAAGGATGGAGACTACTCTAGATGAAGGTGGAAGTGACTGTGAAGTCAGTTGTTCAGCCTAAAAACTAGCTTGATGAGCTTAGGGTTTACCTTACAACTCTCAACAAAAGTCTAATGTATGATTCTCACCATGACAATAAGTGCACTTGTGGAGGCCACGTCCTCTACCACTTTTCCCCCTTGCTCACAACGTCCACGGCCTTGACCTCCACAACCACCTCTACCACTCCCCATGGAAGTCGCAAAAGTAGATTTATCACCAAAAGGTAATGTAGCAGTACTAGGATAAGGTAATGTAGCTGTTTTAGAGCTAGATAATGTGGCCTATCTAAGTCTACCAAAAACTTCACTCAATGAAAGGATGTCCTAACTTGTCAACAATTGTTATTTTACTGGGTACAATGTTGTAGGTAAGCCAGTGAGGGAGCAAGCAACATACATATAAGCTCTTTGTTTCTTCATAGTTTTCATATCAAAGGAGATGGGTTGGTAAATATTGCGTTCTTCACATATACTCTTAAACTTGTTATAATAGTCTTCCAAAGACAAATCACTAAGAGTCAAGGAAAAATAAGCTTGATGAAGATCATAAATTTGCTTCAAATTGCTAACACCAAAGTACAGTTCCATGGCCTGTTCCCAAACAAGTTTTGCAGTCGATAAGAAAACCAAACTACAACTAATCTTAGACTCCATACTATTCCACAGGAAAGTCCTAATCTGTGCATCTTCAACTCTCCAATCAGCATATTTAGAGTCCATAGAAGCAGGGGGTTCATTAATCACGTAATTGAACTTCTTTCAACTACTTGGGCCACTTAGCATAATTACTTCCATTAAGACAAAAGAGGTAATAGATAACAAGTCTGGAAACAATAAATAATTAGTGGGTTGAACACTATTTTTGGTCCACAGCAGCAATCTTATCAACACACTCACAATAAGCAAATAAACTAGTGGACCTGTGGAAAGAAACCTCAACAATGAGTCAACTAACTACAACTAGACAAATTCAACACCAATAGTTCCAAATACTGCCCAAGAGAGCCACTTTACTCACACAAACCAAACAAACATCATTCCTGGATTTGGAGAAATCTGTTGAATAGGAATTTCCAGGGAAGTAACCTGACTATAAACATTGATTTACCTCCAATTCCCGTCCCTTAAAAATTAGATTAGCCATTGCATTCTTAACAACCAAGTTTTGCCCCCCACTCTACCTTATTTAATCACTGTACTCAGAACCCTCTACTGCATTTGGTACCATAGAAATCAAGTTCAGTTTGAGGGGAAGCAACCCAATACCATGGAAACACTAATGACTTCTCAAGCTCTGGTCAGAAGGTATGGAGAGGCTTTTCACAATGTGGATGCGGGTGCTGCTAGAACAGGGGTTTTCAATGCACAAGGAGCACAATCAACCTGCATGGCCCTTCCATGAGCAGTGGAAGATATTAATTCAGGTGGAGGTCAGAAAGAAAATGCACAAGGGCAGAAGAGGATAGGCTATAGTAGCTAAGGACAGAGAAGGGCACAACATTCTGGCCAAGGGACAGAGCATTGGCATACAGGAGCTGCAAGAAGCTAGACTTTATATAAACAGAGAAGCAATACTCTGAAAGACATGGGTTTTTCCAACATGGTGGTCCTGATCAGCAAGAAAGACATAGCACAGTTTAGGAAGAAGAAAGATCACTGGCACAGGCAATGCCACAACCTCATTGAAGATATATAATATATCGGAACCCAAGCTCAGATTAGACTTGTTATTAAAGGTGTTTCAAATGTAATATTACCTGAAGCTAGAAAAGTGGCCATCCAGGCTGCAACTCAATATCCATATATTGTTTTTTGACAACTGTTTCATACTATTTGCCAGATATCTTTGCCAGGTATAAAATAAATAAATTTTTTTTTTTTTTAAAAGTAGGAATATGAAGTAATAAACAAACCCAAATCAGATTTTTTTTTTTTTTTTTAATGCAAGATAAGAAATCAAGTGGAAGAAACCAAAAGCAATGGCAAGTGTGTGCCTCAGGTTTGCCTCCCGCCAAAAGGGCTTGACAAAATTTGTAATGTATTTTCCTATAGCACATCCCTAGTTAATTTAAAAACTATGTAAAACAAAATTTCGACTGAAATTCAAGTTGTAGGATAAAGTTCAAGACACTTCATATAAAAGATAAGGCAAAAATGAAGAAATACATAAAAGGAATACCTGGAATCCCCAAAATAATGAAAATATATATTTGGTTATGATGCTATGTTCCATAGTAAGAGAGACAGCTGTCTTGTAAATCCCATACGAAAAGCCATCTTCAGTTAAACAAGCACTGGCATTCACATTATCTTTCCAGCTATTCCATGTTGAATTGGGATCATCGGAAAAATGTTTAGAAATTTTTCCAACCCCACAATCTATAAAACTCAGACATGACGCAAGTCCAGAGTTTTCACAGGCAACTCGAAGACATTGATTAACCCTCTGGGAAAATAAAGAGGAGGTAAAATGAGAAAATTAGTGAATCATTGAACAAAAGACTTCATGCACGTAGTAAACAGAATACTTGGCAAAATAGAAATAAGAAGCAGTTGGCATAATCAACCCTCTCATGTTTGAAGCATCTCAGCCAATATAATGACTTCCAATAAGACAATAAAGTCAAAATCTTCTTCTTCTTTTTTAAATAAATAACAAATAAATAAAGAATATTGAAATGACTACTTCATTAATGAAACAAATTATTTTCTTGGTAGTGGATTTTTTTTTTCCTATCACAAATATTTTACTAACATTACAAACTAAACTGAGTACATTAATGATGCAATGTTTGGGTTCTGGCCAAGATTAGACCATAATGTCAAAAGCTTCTCTTCTTTTGAAATATAAATATATAATAAAAAAAACTATTGAATGACTAGTTCAATGATGAAACAAATTATTGTCTTCATGGTGTTTCTTTTTTCATGTCACAAATATTTTTACCATGTCAACAATAAATCAAAACATTACAAACTAAACTGAGAACATAAATGATGCAATGTTTGGGTTCTTTTTATTTTTTTCTTTTCTTTTCTTGGCAGGCAAAGGAACATTTGACTTAATATTGCTTCAGGAAATTGTTCGCCAAGGTTGCATTATGTCTGCAATTTGTGTTTCACAAAAGGTAATTTGAACAAGAAGATGCTTCACTATTATGAACATTTCAACAACTAAATATAATTGCATGTACAAGAGGAAGTGTAAAGTTCAAAGAAACTTCAAAAAACAGAAAGAAGAAGAAACTTGTTAAAAATAAGGCAAGGTCAACAAGCATCTTTAGTGATATAAAAACCTCCACCTACCTGCAACCCAAACAGATACCAACATGACCCAACAACATGGCCGGACAACATGAAAATGAGAAGATTTATAATGAAATTAGCCCAGGCTGACTCAAATACGAAGCCACTTGGAGACTGACCAGCAAGTAGAGGTAGAAACCTATACAATCTAGGAATGTACTGAACAAGAACAGCTGCCCGTAAAAGATTTTTGGCATAATTGGCTCCTCCCAAAGATTTTGGTAGAATTAACAATATTATGATCTGCATTTTAAAAAGTAATAATAAAAATAATTAATTACAAAGGACAGAAATTCGAAATACACTTATCATTTAAATAAAACATATACTATCATAAAGGTATTTAAACCAATTGATCGATACATGCAACGATCTTATAGAAGGCAACTTGATCACATGTATTGCACTTTTCTAGGAGGCAACTCGATTATTTGGAAAATTAAGAAGTTGACTATAATATCCAGATCTAGCTTAGAGGATGATTACAAGGCCATGACACATACGTCATGCAAAGTTATGTGGATTAAGCATCTAGTTGAGGAATTAAGGTTTGACATGAAGTTGCCTATGAATATGATTGTAAAAAGCAAGCAGCAATTCATACTGCCTCTATTCTTGTGCTTCATGTGCAAACCAAGCATATAGAGTTGGATTGTCATCTTGTTTGAGAAAGGGTAGAAACTGGTGTAATACCTACTCCATATATCTCTATCAGAGCCCAATTCGCTGATATGTTTGAATCAAAGTTTTGTGTAAGACTCGTTTGGATTTATTATGTAACAAGCTAGGATTGCATGACATATACGTCCCAACTTGAGGGTAAGTGTTATAAGTTTGTATTAAGTCAAGGGAAAAATATTAAACAATATCATCGTAATCACCCACATATATAAATTAGAATTTTTAAATGTTAAATTAAGTTTTTAACCCTAATTACATCCCGAAACAACAAGCTTGTACATTGAATAATCAATAAGAAGATTGTAACACATTAAGTGTACGGACGTGTCATAATGTAGATGGTAAACAAAGTTGATAAAGGGAAGAGAATGATTGAGAGATGGTTCTTACTTGAGGAAGAGGTAATACAACAAACAAGTCAATAAAAAAGTATCCACAAATGTAATTAAGAGCAATTTTCTTTGGATGGTCAACCAACTCTCCAGCACCAACCACTCGCGACTCTAGGGCCACATAAGCCAACCTAAACTGCACAAAAGCAAATTATATAATTCCAAGGCTAGAGGAAAGGCTTCAATCAAAACTAAGAAAATTACAATGGGATAATGATTAGAGGCATTGGATATATGAATCACGTTCTCAAATTAAGACATGTGAATTATTATAGATGAAACCTATAAAATTCTCTTATCAGTTATCACAATATTTAACTTTCTTATATCTATATTCTTTTTCAATAGCATACAGTATACTTAAATAAATATATGAAGATGCATATGTACAAAAATATTCATGGATTTTCTCGGATTCTTAGTATTTGTAATTGTTACCAAGCGCAGTAGCTTTTGTATAGAACCTGTACACCTAAGTCACTCCCTTTAATAAAATCATCTATTCATACATACATACAATGCCAAGATTTTAAATAGCATTTTAGATAATGGAGAAAAGTGTAACAATCATTGCTTGCTTTAATGTGAATATGAATGAAAAAGCATAACATTGTTTAGTGACTAAATAGATCCACAAAACAATAAAAATTATTTTCAAATCATTTTATCCACTACCTTTCGATTACATTCATTGAATGTGAGAAACTTGAGTGATATACCAATAATAATCATAATAATAACTAATAAATGATAAATAATCATAAATGGCTCAAGGAAATTATAAATTAGGGCTGTGAAATGGCTGCCCAAGCCATTCAGTTTTTGTGAGGGTAATGAGTCAGTTCAATTCTGCATTGACACTATTGACTGAATTGGTTTGTTATTGGGTTTTAATTCAAATATATATTGTACATGGCAAACAATTAGCAGCAAGTTCATGGCAAATTTTCCCAACCCTACTTCCCTTAATTTAATCTTCCCTACTAGGAACTTTTGTAACAATTGGATGGAGGATGAGGTTGTGGTTTCCAAACCCACCAAATGAATGTGTAACTTCCCAATAAAAAAAGATTAGAAAAGAAAAACAAGATGGGAAAGCAAACATCCCAAGGGAGTCAATTTCATACCAGAGGCCGTTATGGTTTGGTCAAGAGAACGAAATATTTCGGTAGCGGTTGATAATGATGCACCATTTTGGGATTACCGCTATTTATATATTTCTGTACATAAATATATGTTTGTATTTACTTATGTAAGTATAAATTTATTAATTTTTACATTTATCAACATAAAATTTAAAATCCACATATTTTATAAGACTAAATATTAGCCTAAGTACACTAATCAATATATTAACTTAAATAACATGTTTTTTAATATTTTTTTTCAATTTTTTAACATTTTTTTTTAATTGTATTGACCGAAACACTAATTTTGGCCAAAATGCCCGAAATATCCCCTATATAGGCTGGTACAACCCGATATTTTTTCCAATACATTTTGGAAGAGGACCAATACTGGTTTAATGGCTGGTACGGTATATTTGCTGATGTAGGACAGAATCTACAAGTAAACTTTTGTTATTTATTAATTTTGGTATTCAATATGTAATTTTTGGAATTCTAAGTTTAGGGTTTTATTTTCTTGTTTTTAGGTGCTTTTAATACTTTTTAGGTCAACTTTGATTCCTATTATGGTTAAGTATTAATTAGGATTTATTTTAGAATATATTTTCTTGTTAGTCAAGTTTTATGGAGCCCTTAAATAGGCCTCCAAATTTGTAAACGTTTTTCGGTATTATTGATAATAATAAAAATTCAAACTTTTGTCTCTTGTTTCTCTGGTGGATACCAGAACCCTTTCTCCTTGTGGATTCAAGGTTACTTTTAGAAGTAAATGTGTTTTATTTCTTGTTTACTAGAAGTAGACATGTTTTGCTTCTTGACGCTTCCACATCGCGACATCATTTCCCCAATTTAATCACAACTAACAACTTTTGGCTTGTAAAGACCTCCCTTCATTAAGTGAAGCTTTTGGTAGACTTAGACAAGCCACATTATCTGACTCTAATATTGCTACATTACCTTCCGGTTATAAATCTGCTTTTGCCACTTCTATGGGGAGTGGTAAGGCCCATGGTTTTGAAATCTAGATCAAACCATACGGTCCAACCGGATTAACCAAAAACCGTTCATTAAAGCCGGTTCTTTTAACCATAATAACCAGCCATTACAAGAAAGTTCGTGAACCGTGAGAAATGCGGTTGAACCTCTTAGTTTTGAAAACCTTAAGCGGTTCTCACAGGTCAAACCATTTGAGATTTTTTTTTTTTTTTTTTTTTTTACTTACAGCCATTGTTGAAGCTTCAAGCCTTCAACTTCAACCACCCACCATGAGACTATCAGACATGAGACCACACTGCCATCTTCTTCGTTGCAGCCATTGTTGAAGCTTCAAGCCTTCAACTTCAACCACCCACCATGAGACTATCAGACATGATACCACACTGCCATCTTCTTCGTTGCTCTCTCTCTCTCTCTCTCTCTCTCTGTGTGCGTTTTTGCATATGTTGTATCAACATTTTTTGCCTCTAGAGTATTCTTCTTCAGTATCTGCATTGTTACCCAATTATTCTTGCTGTCAAGCACTTCTTAAATTTTATGGGAACTTGTTCTTTATTTAACCCATTTTTTAATGGGGGAACAAACCAGTGTCTGCCCACTCCACTCTTGTATTTTTTTTTTTTAATTCACAAATGATTGACTATTCAAATGGGCATAAAAAAGAAAATATTGGATTGTCAATTATGCTCAGAATGTAATATTTTTTATTTGCAAAATTATGTTTGCTTAGAATTTAATATTTTTTATTTGCATTATGAAAGTGATGATATAAAAAAATATTTGAAATATAGTTCTTTATATTTATTTGGATTATTTTAGTTAATTTTTTAATTTTTACTAATTTAATATATTTATTTATCTTTTAAATAATTATTAAATTAATTATGATGTCATCACGGTTCGACCTTGGTTGAACCTTAGTCTGACCTTAAAAATTTTGAACCTCTCTCCCTTCTCCGGTTCTTTGAACAGTTTGAGTCTAAAAACTATGGTAAGGCCGTGGAGGTCTTGAGCAAGGGGTCATACTGAGAACTATAAACTAGAGTGGAGGTCTTGAGCAAGGGGTCATACTGAGGATTATAAACTAGACTTTTGTTGGAAGTAGTATGGCAAACTCTCAGCTCATTAAGCTAGTTTTCAGGCTGAAGAACTAACTTCACAATCACTTCCACCAACACACCAACATCAAGAGTAGTATCAATTCCGGAGGAAGACTACATTCACCTTGTGTCTGTACATTCTAATTCTGTTAGGTGTAGCTCTACAACTACTTTGGCTTAATAAGGTACTTCCATTGCTTGTCTTGCCATTCAAGAACCTTGGGTCATTGACTTAGGTCCTACTAATCATATGACAGGTACTTCAAGTTTACTCTCTGACCTTGAGCACTCTAGTAGTCTTCTCAATGTCACTTTGGCAGGTGGCTCAACCACTAAAGTTTATGGTTTAGGCACGAGCACTCTAGTAGTCTTCTCAATGTCACTTTGGCAGATGGCTCAACCACTAAAGTTTATGGTCTAGGCACTGCCAATCTAGGTCCTAATCTTTCTCTCTCTTCAGTCTTATATATTCTTGACTTTCCTTTTAATCTTTTGCCAATTAGTAAGCTTACTAAATTTCTGAATTGCGCTGCCCTTTTTTATCCACTCATTGTATCTTTCAAGATCTCAAGACAAGGACGATTCTTGGTGGAGGGCATGAAGCCAGTTGACTCTACCACCTGGATCATCGTTGTTCATCGAGTTTAGTGGTTTCTCACTTGTGTATCTCACCTCTCCAGCATCATTGTCGCCTTGGTCAACCCACTCTCTAAAATTTGAAGTGGTTAGTCCCATTGTGTCATCGAGCTTTTGCAATGTGAAGCATGTCAATTGAGTAAGCACCATTGCCTTTGTCTCTAGGCGTGAAAGTCATGTCAGTAGTCCTTTTCATTTATTTCATTCTGATATTTGGGTCCCAAAAAAAACTCCCTCATAGTTGGGATTTAAATATTTTGTTAGTTTTGTTGATGATTATTCTAGGGTCACCTATCTTTATCTTACGAAAGAAATGTTTGAATTTTTCCCTATTTTCAAATCATTTTTTATGGAAATAAAGAATCAATTTATTGCTTCACTTCATATTTTTTTTATATGCTTTTGAATATTTTCATACGTCATTGCTTTAATATCATACCTCATCCTTGTCCTCCGTTGTTGCTCCTAAGTCTCTACAGGAAGCTATGTCCATTCTTGGTTGGAAGGCTATTATGGAAGAAGAAATGTCTACCTTGTTTCAAATTCTACTTGGTCTTTAGTTCCTCCTCTAGGGAAAACTACTATTGGCTATCGTTGGGTGTATACTATGAAGTACTTGCCTGATGGTTCTATTGAACATTTGAAGGCTCGCTTGGTTTCCAAAGGGTATACCAAGACTTTTGGTGTCGAATATGCAAAGACATTCTCTCCTGTTGCTAAAATTTTCTATCAGGATTTTAATCTACTTATCTGCTAATCTGGGTTGGCCATTGTTTTAGTTAGACGTTAAAGATGCATTTTTAAATGGTGATTAGAAGGAAGAGTTGTGTATGGAGAAACCACTTTGGTTTGTTGCTCAAGGGGAGTTTGGGAAGGTTTGCAAGATGCATAAAGCCATCTATGGTCTTAAGCAATCTCCCTAGTAAATTTAGTGCAACAGTGTTATAGTTTGGATTGCGACATTGCCAATCTAATCACTCTATGGTTTCTAATCACTCTAAAAGAGGAAAGGTTTTTTTTGATAAGTAATAAGTTTATTGATATCAAAAAGGGGAACACCCTAGTACACAAGAAGTGTACAAGGGGTCAAACAATCAAGAACAAAATTTACAAGAATCTAAGAAATTTAGAAAAGATAAAAAAAATGATTGGTTCCACAAAGCAGCCAACCAATCCATTAAAGTTCTAAAGAAAAATAGCTTCAAGTATGGTATGGATCTCTCCCTATCTTCAAAGCACCTACTATTTCTCTTTCTCCATAAACACCACAATAAGTAATGGGGAACAATCAACCATATATGCCCATTAAAAGAGGAAAGGTTATGTTGATAGTGTGTGTAAATGATATTATAATCACTGGTGATGACAAGGACATTGATGATTTGAAGACATTCCTTCAAAACTCATTTCAAACTAAGGACTGGGCAAACTTCATTATTTCTTGGGTATTGAGGTAGCACGATCTAAAAAAGTATTAGTTTATCACAAAGAAAGTATGTGATGGATATTTTGGAAGAAACTAGCTTTGTTAGGATCTAAAGTAGTGGAGACTCCTATGAATCCTAATGCCAAATTGTATGAAGATCAGGAGGAGCTGTTGTCTAATCCTAAGAGATATCGTCGTCTGGTTGGTAAGTTAAATTATCTCACAATTACTCTCCCTGATATATCATTTGCAATTGGTGTTATGAGCCAATACATGAAAGCTCCACATCTTCCACATTGGGATTTTGGTAAACAGTTATTCAAATTGTGAGGTATCTTAAAGCACATATAGGTTGTGGTCTTTTGAATAAAGCTAACAGTCACCTGCAAGCTATGTTGCCCGGACATGCCAAAAATGGCAAAGTACCCGTGTCGGACACGTATTCAACATAGGTACCAGTAAGACACGGCTGCAAAAGTACCCAGCGCATACCAGAGAAAAAAAAAAAATTTATTCTAGGTACGGGCGGACACAGCCAAGACATGCTAGTTACTTCCCGGACATGGGAGGGGAAAAAAAAAAAGATCTCACTCCCTCACGCACTCTCTTTCTAAACCCACAACTTCCTTCAATCTAGAACCACAATAGTATCACCACCATCACCCCTCTTTTTATTTTTCTTCTCGCATAGGCTGGAACAAGTAGCAATCATCATCTTCTACTTTTCAGCCAGTTGCTTTTTTTTCGTCCGCTTGCACAGACACAATTTTTTTGCTAAAAAATGTGTTACTTTTTTGTTTTATTTAATGGAGACATAATTGTAAATTTATACTAACTTCGCTTTTCCATCCTCTCATTTTGTTTCTCAACCAAACAAATAAATTTTCCATCCTCCCAATCAAACACAAATGGGAGAAAACTAAATCTCATCTATCCTCCCACTTTTCTATTCTCCTACTTTTTCACTCCTCTAACCAAACAGACCCTTATATATCTTCTTGTGGGTGTCGACTCCGAGGCATGGGTGTGGCAAGATGACAAGAGATATTTCGGGGGGTGGCCCACGTATTACTTTTTATTTTTTAATTTTTTGCCCTTTCTAGTCTATGGCATTATAAATAATGGTAAAGAAATTGCCTTTTCCTAAGCATTTATATTATTTTATTTTATATTAAATATTTTTAGATTTGTCTTTAAATTAATTGTAGATATTTTTTTAAAACATTTTATTGCAATTACTTAATTTTAAAACCTAAAAAAAGATAAATATGTCTAAAAATATATAAAATATACCTAAAATAAATATTAATTAATTAATTGTCGTACTCCAGACATGTCGTACCCTAGTTTTTCAAGAAATGTCGTACTCCCGTACCCATATTGTACTCGCACCCGTGTCTATGTCTATGCAACCTAGCCTGCAAGTATAAGCCTTTACCGATGCCAATTGCATAGGATCATTGTTAGCTAGGAAATCCACTACTATTTATTGCACTTTTCTGGGAGGAAACTTGATTTTCTGGGAGGAAACTTGATTCCTTGGAAGAGTAAGAAACAAATTTTTGTAGATAGGTCTAGTACAAAGGTTGAGTATAGAGCCCTGAAACACACACCATGTGAACTAATATAGATCAATCTTACTTGAGGAATTAAAATCTATTTTGAAGGTGCCTATGAGTATGCATTGTGATAATTAAGCAACAATTCACATTGCTTCCAATCTTGTGTTTCATGAGCGAACTAAGCATATAAAAGTAGATTGTCACATTATTCGAGAGGGAGTAGAAAATGGTGTAATTACTACTCTATATGTTTCTACAAGAGTCCAAATTGCTGATATGTTTACCAAAGCTTTATGTAAAACTCATTTGGATTTATTATGTAAAAAGCTAGAATTGTATGATATATACTCTCCAAGATTCAAAGCTAGGGGCACAATAATAATACCGCTGTACTCTCTTTATACACAAATAATATTTTATGTGTTAGGGTTAATTTAACAAACCCTAAACACTTTTACTCAAATAGTAGGTATTTTCAAGAAAAAATAGAATAAAAAGATAATTTAAGTTTTTCTTTTATATAAGTAATAAGTAATTATATTCATATATATATATATATATATATATATAGTAAACAGTTTTTGGGAACAGTTTTGAACACACTCAACTATCCCCTGAGAAGTATCAAATATACAAAGAATCTAAAAATTCTAATCTACTGATAATCTATGGAATAAAGAGCTAATAAGCATCGATTTGACTTCTCACCTGAAGAAGCATGTGAAATAAGTATACCAGATCAGTCATACTTCTGAAAACCACAATTGTAGTGGTCATGGGCCAGTTAATAATTATACACTTGTTATCCTGCACTCAAAGGTTGGGGGAAAGCAAGTAAAGTTTTGCTATAGTTAACCAATATATATATATATATATATATATATTTGGATCAGTAAATACAAATTTTATTTAGAGAAGAATAAGTACAGCACAACCACAGTACACAGGCAGTGTACAGGGGCTGTTAAAAATCAAATGAAAGTATATAAATCCAAAAATTATAGCATATTAGGGAAAGAATGACAACTTAAGACTGCTATCCAGTCATGCAGAGTGTGAGAAAAAAAAAAAAAAAATCTTCATATCTGCAAGACTACAACCCCTTCAAACATGTGAGTATTACACTCTCTCCAAATAATCCATAAAACATAATGGAATAGCACCCCAAACATCTGCCATAATATTCCAACCAAAGCCCCCTTTCCAACACTCCAACAAAGCCAAAACACTCTATAGGCATAACCACGCTATTCCAAACAAACCAAACACCATAGACTACAAATTATTGGCAATGGCGCAATGTAGTAACAGGTGATCAATAGTCTCACCACTCCTCTAACATAAAGCACCAATCTATCACACACAGCCTCCGCTTACACAAATTATCCATTGTTAGGATTCTCCCATTAGCTGCAGTCCCCACAGACACACACCCAAAAAAAAAAAAGCCATCATAGATGGAACCTACACCTTCCAAATACTCCTCCACTGAAAAACTGAAATTCCCCAGAATAGAGAGCTTTGTAAAAAGATTTTACCTCGAGTTACCACTTTTGTAAAGGTCCACTAGACATGATCCTCAGAAAATCCCCAATTTTAACCGAGTATAACTGAGTAATAAAGGATTGCAAAATCTCCAATGCCCAATCTTGGCAAGCACGATTAAGCACTACATCCCAAAAAACACCCCCATAATGTATATGTAAATAATCTACCATCATAATATCTTTGTCTCGAGCTACACAATACAAGTCCAGAAAAGTATACTTAAATCATCACCACACCAGCATTCACACCAAAAACAAATCCCTGAAAGACTACCCACTTTGAAAATTGTGCAAAACTATTCCACCCACTTCTGATACGTTTCCCCAAGATACATATGTGAGACCACCCATAGGCAACCCCAAAGTACACCCACCCCCAAGAACTCCATACTTTGTAATTGTATGCCAAAAGGCCTCTTTTTCATAAGCAAATCTCCAAAGCCATTTCCCTAATAGAGCTTGATTAAATCATACCAAACTATGAAAGCCCAAGCACCCCCCTGTTGGACAGGTTTGCAAACTGTCTGCCACTTCACCAAATGGAATTTTACACAATCACCCATCCCACAAAGAGAGGTAGTAAGTAGTTAGGCTAGAAAGAATACTCTTAATCAAAGTAAGCTGTCCTTCCTTGGATAGATAGAACTTCTTCCACCCTGCCAATTTTTTTTCCATCTTTTCTAATATCAGATCCCATATAGCCTTGGACATTTTTCCCACAGTAGGAGACCCATATACTTTAAAGGCAAAGTAGAGATCTTACATCAAACTAGGTAGACGTTCAATCTCATGCACATCCCCTACTGGAACCATCTCTGAATTGTCAAAATTTATTTTTAATCCCGAAACAGCTTCAAAGCAATACACATCTCAAATAACCAATCTGTTCATTCTCATCACCACAAAAAATTAAAGTATTGTACAAAAGATGAAACACAAGCAAAGGAACATTCTGCCTACCACCAACCGAAAATCCCGTTAAGTAACACCCCCCCCCCCCCGGTCAACCGCTTTAGATAACAATCTACTGAAAGCCTCTACAACTAGGAGAGATAATATCAACCGCTTTAGATAACAGTCTACTGAGAGCCTCTATAACTAGGACAAATAATATTAACCGCTTTAGATAACAGTCTACTCAAAGCCTCTATAACTAGGGCAAATAATAATGGCAACAACAGATCTCTTACCTCAATCCCTGAGAGCTCTCAAAAAATCCATTCAGACCGATATTAATAAGAATAGAGAATTTAACAATAGATATACAAAAAAAGTATCCACTTCTGATTCACAAGAGAGAATTATTCTGCCCAATCTGCTGAAATGGGAAAACGATCCAATCTCGACATTGACAGCACTTCTTGATTATTAGACCATGTTAAGATCCTCCCTCAAGTGGTAAATCTAGTAAATCCCCTAATCAGAGATAAATTCATAGAAATCCCACATGACCAGAGTGGTTCTGCCCCTTGTAAGCCTTTCACTAGGAAATCTTACTACATTAAAATCTCACCCCCGATACACCATGGAAGTTGCCAACAATTGTGAATGCCAGCCAACTCCCCCATAACATAGCCTGTTTCTGGTCCAAATTGGGACCATACACCCCATAAAACATCCATTCAAAATTCCCCTCTAGACTCCTGAATTTACACAATAAGGAAAATAACCCCTTCGCAACATCATTCTTCTACACCACTTTCTTTTCCCAAAGAAGTAAAATGCCCCTAGAAGCCCCTTCCACCTCCAAACAATCCCAATCCACAAATTGACTCCCCAACAGACTCTAGACCACACTATGGTTAATTACCCTCCATTTTTATCTCCTGTAAGCAAATAATATCCCCCTTCCACATTCTAAGAGCATTTCTCACCCTCACCCTCTTTTCCCAGTCGTTCAAACCTCTCACATTCCACATGATAAGTCATAAATTCATGATGTCAACTAAAGCACCCTATTCTTTTGACCAGCACTATTGCGGCCCCCTCCTCTTGTGTCATAATTTATTGTCGAGAGACCAAGTTCTTGAGTTCATCCCTTTCATACTGGATTTGACTTTTCTGCTGTGAGCTTGGTGACATTGTAGCCCTCCAACTATTCTCGATTACCATGAACAATCTGATACCCTCCTCCTTGAAGCCCGCTTAGGACACCTTCCCAAAAATTTGCCAAAACCCAGTCTTTACCTTTTCTTTATCTTCCCATTGTGACAGGATAAATAGTCAAAAGGTTGAGTGCAATGCTTTGGCAATGAAAACATATGTCGGACTTAATGAGATTTGAGAATAATCCCAAAACACTGAAAAATATTGACTTCACAATAATAGATGTTGGACACATGTTAAAAATTTAGAGACGTGATTATAGCCTTATCTCATGCACAAGCAAAACTCTTCAAAATGAATTTAACTTTATACTTCAAGGACAAGATCCATACCTTTAGTACATACAGCAAGAAGAAAAATAATGGGTCCACAAAAATTGCCACCAAGCAAGAAATGACAAAAAATTTGTTCCATCGTTGCACAACTTTAGTATGAGGGTTCATGACTCCAGGAATATATTGTTGGAGAAAGGAAAAAGTTCTCCTAGCCCAGCCTTTAGCATCCCCATAGAGAACATTACGGAACTAAAAAAATCAACAACAAAAGAGCATATTGGTGTATTTGTACAACATTATTCTGCTTAAAAAAAAACTATTAAAATACACAACATGAAAAAGTCATAGGAAAATAATAGTACAACAAAATGACTTTGCAGCCTCAAGAAAGTTTTTTACAGAACAATAACAAAGTGTTTGGATAACAACTTAGAGGACTTTCTTTCTTTTAGAAGCGAGGAAAAAAGAAAACACATAAACTACAATGCAGCTAGAATGAAAAACAGTTAAATTTAAACAAAATATAAAATTAAAAACCCTTATTATTGCTACTAAGAGGAAAACATAACATTAGAATTGCTTTTCCTTGTACATTACCCTATCAAAACATAATAACTACAATCAACATGCATGACATCTAACAGCACCACCACTAGACAGTAACACTAGTTACCACCAAATCTGCACAAGCCCCCGCCCTTTCTGAAACCTACCTTCACTAAAAAGGACTATAATCTCAACCTCCTGCTCTCGTAACCATTGCTACCAATGCCTCCATAACAAAATCACCACCAGCTCTACCAATTGCATTTGACCACTGCCACTGCAACAGCAACAATGTTATCACTGGAGCTGTCAATGCTATCACAGAGAGTATTGCCACTGCCACCATGACTATTACTATTACAGTTAGTACCAGGCCTAAACAATTTTCTTTCTACAGACAGCATAGCAATCTAGCAAACATTCTTTTTGCATTCAGAACAAAGCAAAGCAAAAAAAAAAAAAAAATGCAAAAGCTGACTTTTCTGGTTTTTTGAATTGGACCAGACCAACATAGGTCCCAGTCCTTGGTTGAACTAGTCGAACCAGTCCAGTTTCAAACCATGCTTTGAACCCTTGTCAAAGACTGGCCAAAGCTGCCGAGAGAGTGGTGTCACAACTTGCACGCAACCTGTCCGCGTCATGGCTGCCCGCAAGAACACCACGTTACATAAAGGAGAAAGCTTTCTCAATGTGAGCCACAAAAAGCTCACGACCTAGACATCCCACGAGCAGCTCGCAACTTTGCATCGTGGACAGATTCCAGCTACTTGACCCAATCCACAACCAGCTTAAGAAAAGAACATGCACACTCATCCTCTCATATCTCTACAGATCCAGAAATCGAAATATCCTAACAGAGATAGAGTGAGATTTTATAGAGCTTCTTGTGCTCAATCTTAGAGAGAAATACCTAAACACAGAGTGAACCCATAGCTTTTCTCTTCTCTTTCCCTCTCACCATGCCTACACCTTGAGAGGGGTTTTACCATCACTATCTACACCTTATTTGAGTGTTAGAGAGCTGATCAGTATTGGGAATCATTGGAGAGCCCATGTTTAAATCCAAGTTCCACTTGGTGACTAGCGGTTGGTTGTTAAACCGACAAGACTCCATAGAAGAAAGGACTCAGCAAAGTCGAATGCTAGCAAGAGCTTGGAGGACTCAAGTACTTAGAAAGATATATGCTTGGAGGGTCTATAGTCAATCTTGTACTGCATCTATTCTATAGTGGAGTTCCGACTTGGAGGATCAACAGGTTTTTCACCGGGGGGGGCTCTAGTTTCCTCTTCAATAACACTTGCCGGTGCTTTTGTATGGTTTGCTTTTTATTTTCTGCACTTTATATTCCTTTATTCCTTTATATTGTTTATTGCAAACCATGAATTGTGAATTAATCACGTATACTCAACTTAATTGGTTAGTTTTGTTAAAAGTGATTTAGCAGTAAAATTTGCAATTGGGGATCTATTCGCACTCTCAGCTTGGACAAAACTCTGAATGAAAACATGGCATGCAAAATTAAAATTAACAATTTAATGGGATAACCAGGTTTCCAAAAGGAAGAACAATTTTATATCCATAGAACAAGAAAGTAAATTGATTTGATATCTACAATAAAATTCAAGATAAAACTGTTAATCTTCGAGAAGTGTGTAGGGTTAAAATTAATTAATCTAACACAATACATATTATTTGTTAGAATTACCATTATTATTTTTTTATATTAGCATATAAGTATTCTTATAATCTTTCCATGCCTCCATAATATAAATATGTGCTAAGGTGAGGAACTGATTAACAAAGCCCCAAACCTTTTCTCAAATATCACTCTCCACTCTTCTTTTCTCTCCTTCAAACCTACTACCTCATATTTTACAACTGAGCTTGGTATCAAAGTCTATTGATCCAAGAAAATGGGGTTTCTGACCAAGAAAACTACCTCCTTGCGTTGCCCAATGAAGCCAACTAAACCCAGCAAGTGAACCTCAACAATTGATGTTGTTTTGGTGTCGAGATGACCACAAAGTCACTTGTCGGAGCCAGCTGACTCACCGAGCGAGTGAATCGTGGTCATTGGAGTTATGATTGGTGATTGAATAGTGTAGTTGTGGTCGTCAGCATGAGGAATTTGGTTAAATGTGATCACTGGTGTCATGAGTTTTGTTCGTTGTGGTTGTTGATGATATGAAATGCCTGAGTTAGAGGCAATGGGTGGTGTTTGACTTTGATAGCATATTAATCTTCAGGAAGCATGTAGGGTTAAAATTAATTACCCTAACACACCACATATTTCAAATTAATTTTAAATACATTCTAAAAATCTTCCCCACATACATTACTCATAACAAAAAAATATATAAAGAAGAGGGTTCAACCAGACTGTTACAGAACTGAACAAACATCAAGCATTTTGTTCTTCAACTACAAATGACGTAGGCTTTCCACAAGAGGGTAAGTTGCGGCTTTGATTCCCAATATTTAGAAGCAACATATGCCTTCAAGGGGCCAAGATTTTTTTTTAACTAATAATATTAATTTAAAATAAAAATAAAATAAACTATAAAACCAACAATGGAGCCAAGGTGGCTGGCAAGAAGTTCCTCCATCAAAATTTAGCAAACTTGGTCAGCCTGTATATATGTATAACATACAAACCCAATGCATCATCAAATTTGAAATTCACTGGGGCTTTCAGTATATTATCACATTGGCCTATATCTATTTATGATGATTAGATCATATTCTTTGTTATGTTAATAATCCAGAAAAAAGTTTCCTTCTTCCATTAGAGGTTTCAACAATTATTTCTTTCATGCATAATCTAATCTAATTGATGGGAATTTTTTAGTATGTTTTGATGATCATTGGTTATTGCTTTTGTGAAAACTAAAGATCATGTAATGATACTTCTGCATTGAACATAATAATCTCATTACCAAAAACTACAGAGGAATTAGGAGATTTTTACTTGCAAATTTTAGAGCTAAATTCCATACATCATATATTGGTTTCCTCATGGCAGATGTAGATGAATTTTCATCATCATATTTCCCTTTCTTATATCTGTCTTACATTATCCCCTGCTGACCAAAATCCTTGATCTTCCACTACATGGAAGCTATTTATGATATGCCAAATTGGAAAGCCAGTATAACACACCTTCTGGTTTACGTGTACTAAATAAATCTTTTAGCATTACTAAGCTCCAGAATTCATCATAATATATAAAAACAAAATTTTGACCTGGACGGTACTTAATGTGTGCAAATGATTTACTGGAAGTTTTATCTCTTTTGGGCCCTCAAGTTCTTTATTATGCAAGCATAGAATAAAAGAAAGCTGTTGCTATGCCTAGGAGAATGTAAGTTGAACAATCATCTATAGAAATTTTAAACCACATAAGAGCTGAATGTCAGTTGCAGAGATAGCATTGGACATCTCAAACTCCAACTGAAATTTCTAGATGCTAATAATAGCTGTTGCATAACTAATGAAATTAGGTACAAACATCAACATAGAATCCACAGAAGGGCTACATGCTACTATGATACAGAATTAGCCATCAAACTTGAAATCCTTTTTTTCTTCTTCTTTTTTTAAAGACCACCAAACTTGATATCTACACAAGAAGTTAGCATAGAGTGAAGTTTTTAGCTATGATGTAGGCATGTGGTTAAGAATGTGGACGACCAAAGCATATAATACAAGGCAACATAAAATATCAGCAAACTCAAAGAATAACACAGGAAGAACAACCTTAAGGTTAAGAAAGAAAAACACCTTAGGATCAAATACAGATGAAGCTTTTGAGTTCTTTTGTTGAGCGGCTCTGAAATTGTCATATGTTGGGCAAACTGTGCAATAAGGATCATTGCACACTCCCAACTGCCCAGACCTCAGTAAATGTTCATTTTTGGCTGCATAGTTGTCATTCAGCCAATCATTCCGATCCTTTCCTCTGGAAGAAGGAAACTTTTCTGGCACAGATTCCACTTTTTTATGACCTGTTACACCTTGATTTACCGGAAAAAGGCTTTCGGGTTTACGGCCAATGTATAATGGACCACTCATCTGTGTGAATGGAGTCCTTCTTTCACTCCGTAAGGGACCAGTATAGCCCACAAGGTTAGTTTCACTATCATGGGAATCCATTGAGTTCGTAGGAATGGAAATCGATGCACTCCTTGTGGATACAAATCTCTGAAATCGAGAATCCGGATGTTCATCCAAGAACTGTGCATGTGTGTCTAAAAGCATAGGTATATCATCATTTTCATAACCAGCCATTTCTCATCAACTAGACCTACAAAAGAATGTAAAAGTCAGAATGCATACGTGCACATGCTAGTTCTGCAAGTATTGCATAGCTAGAAAAATATTGTCATGCCACCACAAGAAGTATTTGTCCTTTTTATATAGATATTCAGTAACTTGGCACCAATGCGTTTCCAACTAGAAGAAAACAAAACCATATTCGAAGGCTATTTATTCAATCCTCACAATCTAAGTTCTTACTTAAGATATCATAAAATTCTATCTTCTTTGTTTACTCTCAAGTAATGCAATGCAATTTTCAAATCTTGTGTTTCTCTTCTTCAACAATATATCACTCAAATGCTGTATATGCAAGATATTCAGGATAACATATTTTGCCCTTCAGCCCATTAAGTGTAACAATATTTCAAAGCATCAGGTTATCCTGCATTATGCATATATTATAACATAGAAACCCCCATATTCTGATAACACATATTAAAGCTCAAATTTGTATATTTATTTTTTTCTTTTTGGCAACCTAACTTTTCATTTTTCATAATTAAAAATAAATTAATTATATTTTTAAAATAAATTAAAAAAAACACTGAAGATATGAAAAACATAGATAAAAAAATTGGAGAACAAAACTTATAGCCACAAACAAGGGGTGGTTAATGCATATATGGAAACTAATGACATGGCATGGGGGTGACACAGCAGCGTGTGCCATTTGGGAAAGGTGGAATGATATGGCACAGCTGAATTTCAGGTGTCAAATGGTTATTGTTACTAAATCCACTTGTGCCAAGTTTGTTGTAGTATTTGAAAACTAGAGGGAAAAATAGTTAAAGGCAAATCCACCTGCTAGATTTAAGGAAGTTGTTTGTGTGCTTTATTAAATCTAGCATGTGATAAATGTGAGTTAGTTATGAATGATGTTATCACTCAAATATTTATACACATCCTATTGTAATTGATAGATTGATTGTTAGTAATTTTCCTCTCTTTCTCTCTCTAGAAAATGCAAGGATTAAAAATATTACATTTCAGACATGATTATGATTCAACAAACGCACCTACTCCGCTTGTAAAAGGGAGGATGAGGTTGTGGGCTCAAAACCCAATACCAAAAAATTAAAAAAAAATGATTTTTTACAGTGATTGAACCACAGATCTTTTATTTAATCATTAGAGATTTTACCAATTTAACTAACTGGAACCTATGAGGCCAATTTGACTTAAGCAAATCATTTGCTATTAATACCGCAATCAAGTGCGAGTATAAACCTGTTCTAACATCACCCAACGTATAAGGCCAATTGTAAATACTAAAAGATTAACAACACACGCTGATAGTAAGCAAAGGACCCAGAAACAACCATTAGTAAGAGTATGTCATGTGGATGTGGTATTCTTCCAAATACAAGATTACCATTGTAAAGTAATAATTAATAAGATTTTTTTTTTTTTTGGGGGGTATGCATTCTAATAAAACCTCACCAAATTCCATTAGCAATAACCGTGCTTTTGGCATATTGTTCATATGTGAATGTGGTTGTACCAGTGGCGGAGCTAGCAATTTTTCTTTGGGGGGGCCAAGTTTAAAATGAGATCATAAACTTTTAACATGTATATACTATATTTATATTATGTATAATGAAAAATGTTATGTTCACCATATTTTTTAGGTGGCAGGTTGTTACTGATTTTAATCTAAAACCACCACTAAAATTATCTTTTTACCCACCAATAACAACAAATAACAATCCACCACCTAAAATTTATTGTAAAAATATTGTTAAAATGTTTTGGACATGACATTTTTCTATATACTATAATCTTTTTGTCATTGAATGCATAAAAAAAAACATATAATCAAATAAGTGAATAAACAATCATATATTTTTGTCAAATTTATAATAATATATTATATTTATATGATATATTAATATAGTATATTTATCATTCACCATTTTAATAAAAAAAAATGCTATGTCCATAATATTTTCACCATAAATCTTAAGTAACAAGTTATTATTGGTTGTTATTGGTGGGCAAAAAATTAATTTCAATTGTGAATTTAAATTAGAACTAATTAAAAAATTAGAATCAATATCAACTTATTAACTATAATTTATTATGAAAATATTATGAATGTAGTACTTTTATATAAAAAAAAAAAAAAAAATTAATGAATAATAGAACAAGAGAATGAAAGCCAATAAGCCAGGCACCTAGCTGGGAGTAACTGAGATCACCTTTTTCTTTTAAAGTGTATAGTTTTAAAACCATACACATGTGGTCCTCTAGGATTAGAGCAAATAGTAAAGTATTTTTGGACTTAGAAATCCGTGAAGCACTAAAAAGCTTTAGAAAACAAGTCAGGGAAAAGAAGAAATAAGTTTCCTCCTCCTAATATTTTTCCAGGACACATATTTGAGACAAGAAATTGTTAAGCTCGTAAGTTTCCTTCCTAAAAAATTTAAAAAAATTTGGGGGGGCCGTGGCCCCCTTGGCCATAACATAGCTCCGCCACTGGGTTGTACAATAACAAAGTCTGTAGTCCGATTCCAGAAAAAATAAACAAGTTGAAGACAATTTTACATACCTGTTTTAAAAATAAATAAATAAATAAATAAAAGATCTTTAAGAAAAAAGAAACGAAAGTATTTTACATACCTGTTTGAAGAGCTAAATTCCTATTGCTAGCAGGGAGTTTCAAACTCAGAAAGAAAAAGACAGCAATTAAGCTCTCTCAGACTCAGACAGAGGTGACTTTAAAGAGAGAGAGAGAGACAGAGGTGACTTTTAAAGAGTTTGAAAAGTCAGTTGTCGTCTGAGACAGAGACTGAGACTGAGATGGACAAAAAAGGCAAAGGGTATTACATCATTGGCCCATTTCATTTCATAATTCATTTGCACATAATTTTCCTTGTAGTAGTTGTTGGTGGGACCACTACGGGACAATCTAAGACGGTGGCTTTTTCTTTTTTTTTCTTTTTCTTTTTCTTTGCTGAGAAGAAAACTTTTATTATTAACAATAAGATAATTTATAAACAAAGCTGGAACCTCCAAAATAAGAAGCTGAGGAGAATATCCAAATTATAGATAGAGCACGGGATATGTTTGTGTCTCAATAATAATATTATTATTTCTATTATCTTCGATGCATGCAAACATATACTATTATTCTTTTCCTTTTTTTAAGTTATGCTTATTTATTAATTATTATGCGCTAAACAAACAACCCGCTGCCTCTGCTCCTGCAGCTTGTTAACACCGTTTCTGCACTTCTCTCCAAAAACTAATGACTCTTCAATGCAATGCAATGCAAACTCTTGAGGATATAGTTACAGTAGTATTGAAAGCAAGAATCTTAATAAGTCTTGTGCCCAACTTTGAGTGTCATAATCCTTTCGCTCATTCTAAAGTCTTCCCAACAACTTCTGTCTATAGCAATTCTCTGTATGTTTCCCATGGAAATCAAAACGTCAAGTTCTGACTCTGCCTCATCAAGTTTCCTGGGGACAATCCTTTGGGCGGTCTCTTGCTCATGCCTTTTTGGGTTTTGGGTTGGTCTCAGGTTTAACCCGACCCGCTTCTTCTTGAAATTTCTTTTTTCTATTTTTTTTCTTTTCTTTTGAATTTTACACATTTGCTGGGTTTTATGTTATATTCCCTAATATAGCGTTCTCACTTCTCAAAACCCCAAAAAAAAAAAATAATAATAATAATAATTGTCTTTTGAAAATTATATACTTTTATTTCTAATTATAAATAATAATAAAAATCATTTTATAGATTTCTCTCTCATTTCCTTTACTAATCTAAAACTTTGACCAAATCTTCTCATTTAAGACCCAAAAATTTTTATACTTTCCATGTTTTTATTTCCCATTCAAATTTGAATTGAACCTTAAAAGGAAATCTTTTATGGCCTGTTTGGATTGAGAAGAGAGAAAGGGAAAGTAAAACAGAGTTGACCAGAATTGAAATTTGAACCTGAGAGCTTAATTCTAATAGAAGAATCTTATCTTTAGTCACCTCATTAAAGCCTCTGCATTTTCCTAATTGATTTTTAGGATTCAAATTTAAAATCCAAACATTGACAACTCAATTCTATTTTGAAAACATAATATGAATTTACCAATTTACCCGCAAACTGCCCATCAAAGATAGTAGCTTCAGGATTTTTCATTCCTAGAACTTGTTGAACATATAATGAGGTCCACTGATGTAGGATAATATAAATATATATATATATATATATATTTAGAAAACGATCGTGAACTTTTCATTAATCAGGCATTAAGCCTCTGTCAGAAAATACAAATTGCAAAAAATTGCTATGAATATCCTCCATCCACGCTTGTGGTTCATACAAGTTTTTTGCTAATTTTGCAAGCTTATCTACTACATTATTACCCTTGTTTCTTGTGTGTGAGTAAGATGCCTGTCTTAGCTTAGTTGAAAGTGCCTGTGCTTCCTCTATTATGTGCCCAAATGCTGTCAAACAAGGCTGGTCTACTTTGAGGTGGTTGATAATAACCTCTAAATCACCTTCGAACACCACATCTTGGAGTCCAATTTCGAGTGCAAATAAGATGGCCCTTCTACATGCCAGAGCTTCCAAGTCTACAACCATTGGTGGTAGTCTGATGCATTCCAAAAGAGAGGCCACACTGATGTAAATACTCTAGCATAGATTATACGAATTCAAGTAAAGGACAAAAGGTAATTGTGGGTCCATCACATTTAATTTGGATCAAATAAGTATCCTTCATGTAATGTATAATGAAAAATTAATTTCTTGGATTTTGATGAACCCATCAATTATATGCTCCCACTCAAAAAAAAAAAAAAAATAGAGGTAAAGTTTAAATTAAGAGACTAAATTCTGTAAGGATATGATGTAAAACTCATGTTTTATCTCTCTAATTCCAACATGCCACACCCAATCAATTCTAATACACATATATAAATCCAACCAAATTTAGAGTTTATTAATATGTTATTAGGTTTCTATCATTCTTTCAAAAAAAAAAAAAAAAATATATATATATATATGTATGTTATTAGGTGTGGTAAGATGTATTGAATTCTAAGTAAAATGTTAATGTGGTAATCTCTTATTGGATGGTGTAAAACATAAGTTTTACACCACATCCTTACCAAATTCGGACTCTTATATTAAATCTCTTAAATTCCAAATACCACCTGTAGGGGTGAAATTTCCAAAATCAGCGAATGGACCTGGGGACCCACACGAAGCCTAACCCTGACCCAACGGGGAATAGGAGCCCAAGTGATTCCTGGCCCAACCCTGTTGAGCCCGGTTTGATCTAAAAGACGTCCGATGAGGAATGCCTCCTCGGACACACTAATACGAGCCCAATATGCGTCCCCTCCACGATGAAGAACCTATCCAGGCGAACATGAGCAGAAGGGTGAGCCTCGCACAGCATAGAAGAGGAAAATGTGAGACATCGGGGAACAGCCACAACTGCCGCATTAAATGCAAGAAACTACTTTTTCAGCCGCATTAATGTGGAAAATACAAGCAAACAGTGTTACATTGGTCAGTGCAACTCACAGGAAGATAGGGAAGATGTCCAATGGGACAGTCACTCAAGTGAAGGTCCAGATGATTAACAAGTGTAAGGTCCTTATCAATTCAAGGAGGCTATATAAGAGAAGGAGATCCCCACAAAGAAGGGATTAGAGAATTAGGAAAAGAGATAGAGAGAGAAAGGTGAAAGAACTCTATAGTCTGTAAACAGAGTAAGAGGTGCACTTATATGTCTCCTCGGACTGATATCCTACTAAACATAAATGGAGTATTCTCACGTTCAACACGTTGCATGGCTCACATCTAACTGACGTTCACTTCGTCTAATCCTAGCTCTGTAGCCCACTCTCTACAAATTCATTGTCTAGGGACTTTTGGGCCAGAACCATTTACTTGCTGGGCCTGGGCCTCAAAATACCGCCCCTACACCACCTAATATAATTTTTAACAAAATAAAAATTATTTCGTAAAATGAAAATTATGGCATAATTATGAGCTTGCCAAAATTGTATACGTTTATTTCCTCTCTTTTTTTAATTGAAATTGAAGCTTTAATTAGTTCAATTGCTTTTTTTTGGTTAAGTTTGACTCTTTGGCAAAATGAATAGGTGATAATATAAATTGTTTTAAAATCTCATACATAATCCTGTCGTAAACTTAAATGTTTTGAACTTTCATGGTGTACTTTTCAATTAAGGCTGATTCCACCTCATGTGATTTGCGAATTCAAAAGGGCAAAGTCTAAATGAAATGTGCTAGACTAGGAAGTTAACAAAATGATATAATCAACATACTTCCTATAGAGGAAGAAATTATTAGGTCCACTGGGAGGACTGCTGACATGGTCCTCCTTGACCTCATAACCAATAAAATGCTCTTATTTATGCAAATATGACATCACCTGATAATTTTTATTTTTTATTCCTTATGCTGATTAGGAAGTTCACTCACACATTTACATAAATGGCATTATCTCATTAGTTGGGAGGACTACGTCAGCAATCCACCCAGTAGCCTTAATAATTTCTCCTATAGAGGGTCTTTAAATTTGAAATTTGGTTGCTAATTTGGAGGAAAATAAATTAAGGAAATAAGATATTTTCCTAATGCAAATTAAATAGTATCATTTTTCAAACAATTCATTAAAACCCTATATTTTCCATATTGGTTTTTTATGATTCAAATTCCCAAAACAGATTTCTAAGGAAAGAAACATATTATGTCAACTACATTCAAAAAGGAAAGAAAACATAATGAATTACACTTTAAAATTTAAAATAAAAATAATATAAGACAAAGTATTGATCTGACCCAATACTCGAATCACTTGCCCAAGACCCGACCCAACCGAAATGTGCGAGTTTCAAGTGAGAGAGCTTTCGAATAATTTCTAGTTGGTTGTGTTGTGGGTTGGGTGAGACCTGACCTGGACCGTGCACAACCCTAGTCAAAACTCCTTAGAAGCACAAATCAGGACAAGAGAAACCTAAACCTAGTTTGGAACTTCAAAGACCCATGATTAAATTAGTATTTTATATTTAAATATCACTAAAGTAATATTTAGTTAGTATTTTTTATTATTTTTTATATAAAATTCTATTATTCTTACTTTTTAATATGACAAATTCAAGTAATGGTAATTGAGGTAAATTTCTATATATATAGTAGCTTTTAACCTCATGCATGTATACTAGATACATTTACAAATAAACATAACTAAATGTGGATTAAAATTTTACCAAGTTTGAATAAAATATTTATAAAGTTTGTATATTTGAAAATATAAAATAACTACTAATAAAATAAATATAAGTTTATTTCAAACAAATGAAAAAAATCATGTAAATTGTTATCCATGAAATTCTAATTTTTAATTTGTCCAACCACTATTTGTATAATAATATAAGAAAAATGAATCAATGTTGGTGATTTTTTAAAGGTTTACTAATTTTGATTCTACGGTTTCTCACCTTTTTTATTTATTTTATAGAAGACTATGGTTTCTCACTTAATAACTCATTTAGGACCAAAAAAATTAAAGAAAAAAATAAATTGGACTCCACTATTTTTTTAGTGTAGTAAATAGTTGCACCAAAATTAAGAAAATTGAATGGAACACAAAGCATAAAATTAGACTTCAATTTGAGATCTAATTGGATTTTCTGTCAACTTTGGTTATATATATATAAATGCTAAAGATATATATTAAATTTTACTTAAAAAAACTTACAAACTGATGTTGCTTGAATGTGATCAACAACATTTCAAAGTATTTGAATGAATAATGTTAAAGATATTACAAATTTTACAACATGATACTTACGTATCACCAATCATACAAAAAAATAAAAAATATCAAACATGCATTGAATAGCATTGATAAAATCTATTTATATCGGTCAAAATAAAAAAGAAAAGTAAAATGAACGTCACAATTAATTTATAAGTTATGGGAAGGAGATTCACGATGGGAGAACTAGAAAAGAAAACAAGTCATAAGGCTTATATAAATAAAGATTATCATAATGATCTTTACTTTTATTTCTTTTAAGCGATGAAGCATATTACAAGAAATGATCAACACTTAGCTCTCCTTTCTACCTTTTACTCTATATTTTCTCTATCCCCTTCTCAAAATAGGGGTGGATTTTGTTTATACATGTTATTCCTTTCTCTTTAATAATTTGTGCGGTAGGAAGAAGATTCTTGTCCCATTAAAGGTATCCTCCATCTTTTTGAGGGAGTAAGTGGGTAGATGGGTGAAAAGCATTGTTGTGATGAGTCATTTGGTATGAAGTGTGGTCTGATTGGTAGGTACATTCATTTATAATGCGGAGGTGAAAATTGTTAGATTTAGCACTACCTTCTCTAGTTCATCTGTAGCATTTCTTTGTTATTTTTCAAGTACTTCTCGACTCTTCTCTAGTCACAAACCAAGGACAAGATTGTCCTCGGCCATGTACCTAGTAAGAGTTTGGTGGGTTGGGCCCTATTACCCTACAAGTTCTCTTTGTTTTCTCCTTCCTTGGTGTCCAACTCATTCCTTCTACTACTACCTTGGGCTGGATCTATTATTTCCCTTTCCTTATTCTCGTTCTCATGGTTTTTGGGCCCATGGGCTTGTATTTATCCCACTCTCCACAATATTTAATGCCACATCAATTTGAAAAGACTATGTAAGTTGTAGTATCTCAAGTATTTTCCTATTTGAATAATTTCTTGAAATTGGTGATGCACCTATTTTAAGATCTATGTAGTAAAATTTGTATTATCTCTAACATTTACTCTATTTTGGAAGCTTTTTTAAAAGTTGAAGGAAAAAAAAGGCGTAAATAACAATTATTTTTATTTTTTTAAATAAAATAACTGCCCTTACATTTAGTGGTCTTTCTCTTGTAGGAGGCCTAAACAAGTGGCCTAGGCCCAATCAGCTTGTTTAAAAAAAAAAAAGAGGTGGAGAGGTTCCAAATAATTTTTAATATGGCTATACAAAGAACTGGTGGATCAAATGAGTTTATCGAAACCGCCTAAACTAGACCAGTTTGACCAATTATTTTATTGATCTAGTCTAGTCTAGTTTTGTAAAATAGCAGTGGTTGCGCTTGCGCTTTTAGTGAAATCTACACCAAATAGTCACTGCTGATCCTTGTCAAGTTGCTCACATTGAGCACAGCCATCGCCACTCCTCTCAAGTCTCACACATTAAACACAATCAATGCTATTCCTCAACCCCTCATCAGTAGAAAAATTTGTCAAACTCGAATTCCAAGTGAAACTCAAGCATTATGTTTGATCAGATTGCCATAATGCTTGGTGTAGACACTCGATTTTGCACCCATAATTTAATCTTGGAAGATGGCTAAAGTGACCATTCATATACCCAAAATTTAGAGTTGCATTACATGCATTTATTCATTCATTGCATATCATAAAAGTTATCTTGAGATTTTAACAATCGCGACGGTATGTATGATTCCTAAATCGGACTGTTAGATTGAAAGATATCACATTATCAAGTTTTCACGGTCTGCATGCATTTTGTTTGGGTGGAACCAACTATGCATGATTAATTTAAATTAATTCTGATTGGTTAAACAATTAAAATTAATTAAATAATTTTGTGATTGGTTGTTGGTTAGTGTCAAAAATAGGCCTACTTGCATGGGAATAAAGTGAATAATTAGATAACAAAGAAGTTATGGATAATCAAATCTTTTTAGAATATTTATCTACAAGATAACTATCACTTTAAAGACCTAAATATCAAGAAAAATGATTAATTTTTAGAATATGGATTAAAAATGCATCTATGTGCAATTTCCAGCTCAAAAATCCTCAAAAAATGAGTCCAAATTGAACCAAAACTCAAATGCGAGCCTAGCACCCAAAAGGGCCTATCGGCACTCCAAGAAGAGTGCCAATTAACACATGCAAATGCCAATTAGCCGAAACACTCGGCCCAGCCTGAGTGCTTCCTGATTGAGATAAAGCCTATCTTTTTCTACTTCTTAGAGATAAGGAGGCGTTCCAATTAGTATCTGATCTCATTCAGCTTATTTTTTAAGCATCCCAATCTCTATAAATAGAGGGAAAAAAATCAAAATTAAGGGTGATGATGCCAAAAACTATCAGTAAGTCGCACAGTCCTCACGTGCTCTAGACGACCTACACAATAAAGAAGAAGAAGACCTCACAGAGAGTACTAGTGTGGTACCGGCCAAATACCTTTCAAAAGTTAAGTTAGAGAACTTTCACCACTCTAGAATGCCAGAGTTGAGGTAAATTATGCATACCTCGGTTTATGAGGACTTTGGGGTTTTTATAGTAGTGTAGAGCTGACATTCGTTTCTTGGCAGAGAGGCTCGTAAGGAAGATCCTTATTATTACACATATCTTGCGGGATCCATTCCTTGTAAGGACTCTCTTGATTAAGGTTAATCGTGAGGTACAAGACATTTCCTTGCACAGATATTCGTGGAGATCAAGTAAGGCCATGTTGGGCCCGTTACACCCTTTATTCTCGTTGGCCTCTTCTTGTTCCTGTCGGCCTTCTCTCTTTCTGTCGTCTCGTGTAGACACCATCAAGTATAGAGGTGAGACCATCAACCTATGGCGTCATCATTTTCATACTTTCTTACGTGCATGCGAAGCTGACAGTCCTAATGGGGCTGTCAGCTTCTTTGCATGTAATGGGTTAATCCTTTTCTAAAAACACCCTTGTCAGCTGCCCCCTACTCCATGACTCCGTCGGTTTTAGTTGACGGGTAATGGAATGTAACTTTTCATTCATTGTTCATTCGTTTGAAAAAAAAGAGTGCTCATTAATGACTCTTTGAGTAGCTTTTATTTAATGCTAGGACACGTAGCATCAGAAGGTTGGCCTCGTTTCTGAACAAAGGCATCGCTTCGTTTCCCATGCTCTTTCATCCTATAAATAGTTCACCACCTCTTCTCATTTTTTCTTATTTCATCTTTGCAAATCTTAAGAGAGGGAGAACTGTCATTTCGTCATTTTTGCTACCGTCAACTTTCGGATTTCATCACCCCTTTAGAGTTGTTAACAAATCCGTAAGTTTTCTTTTCCTTTCACTTCTTTTTTCTACTTCCGTTTTTCTAGCTACTCGTCACTTCAATAGAGAGACCCGTCAAATAGGTTCTTAGAATACTCCATCGCTTGTAGGTGAATAGATGTCAAGTGATAGAGAAGCGATGAGTGATCAGTCGTCGTCAGTTCGTGAGGGAGCGGGCACAACGGAGTCTACCTGTCAGGCCATGGGCCTGAGGAGGGCTCATCCTGGTCGTCAGAGAGGGAACCATCTGCCCATCTCTTGATGATGATTAAGATTATAACAGAGAAGGAGTAGAGGAAGGAGAGGGAGGAGAGGACGAGGATGAATACGACGAGGGAGAAGGGAACAGAGAGAAAGGGGAGAATGAAGAGGAGTACAAGGGAGAAGGTGACAGAGGTGAGGATGAGGGTGACGAGAAAGCTCCTAAGGGAGGAAGTTTAGGAAGATCAGGGGATGGTCACACCCGTCCCTTCATCCTTCCCGCAATATGGACAGTCAACAACTTTAAGCCGATGATGACGACCAATATCTTCAAAACCTTACGGGATCGTTACCAAATCCCTGATAACATTCCAATTCGTTTGCTCGAAAATTTTGAAAAGTGCTACTCTGGGAAGACCGTGGACGTCGGCATGTATGACGCCATGTTCGCAGCAGGGTTGAGATTGCCATTGACGGCATTACACCGTCAATTAGCCATTTTCCTAGGTCTATCCGTCAGTCATATAGCCCCCCATGCTTGGAGGATATTCACAGGGGCTAAAATCCTTTGGGGTCGTCTTAGTGGGGGGAACCGTAAGCTTACCCTAGACGAGTTCTTTTGGTACTACAGACCCTAACATATCTCCTCGTCTAAGGGGATATATCATTTTGTAGCGAGGAAGAAGTCGCTTAGGTTGGTGTCGGACATGCCCAATTCTAGTAGAAATTGGAAAAACAGGATATGACGTTGAGAAGAGTGGGTGACGATGCCTCATGGTTTTGACAATACTTGGGGTGTCATCAAGGATTTAGGTTTAGTACCGTCTACATTCTTGCTTTTCCTTTATTTATTTGTTTAAGCATTTAATGTCGTCTGCTTCTTCTCTTTTTCAGTTAGTGTGCGTCCTTATATAACCAACGAGCAAGAGGCTTTCATCCGTCGAGTGCTTGAGATCCCCTTTGACGAAAGGAAGTGTAGGGACCTGATCACCCTTGACACGCTACATGCCTATTGTGGTGGTCCTGTGCTGACGCCTACAGCTCCTAGACTAAACACATACTCTCGTCGGTGTAAGTTCTTACTCCTTTGCTTCATTCTTTCCGTCGGCCTCTTTCCGTCTACTTATTTAATGTCTGTCTCTTACCCTTTGTAGAAATGGAGGTAGCGAGGCAAAGAGCCTGGTAAGGGCGTTAGCTATAACACGTAAGCAGCAGGAGAAGGAGGGGGCGTCAATGTCAGCTCCCCCAAGGTTGTTGGCAAGGGGTCGTCTAAAAGGAAAAATGAAGGGAAAGATGACCGTCCACTTAAGAGAGGATCGGTCATCCCTATAGGTGACAAACAGAAGAAGTCGTTGCCTCCCAAACCTAGCCATGGAGTTGGTAAAGGTTTAATGACGGCAACGGGTCCCATCACCCAAGGAATCATCCATTGTCTTCTCATGCATAAGGAGCATGCTGTTGAGATGGTTGAGTCAATCATTAAGGAGACGGACTTGGACCCTTATGTCGAGCAGATGACGAAAGACTTGGAGGCGTCGGGTCTTTTTGACCTTTCTAGGGTACGTCCTTTTCTCAAACTTTCTTTTACTCTGTTGTTCATTCATTGGCTGACGATTGTCTTGTTTTTAGGTGCTAGTACATATGAAGGCGCTTCAAGATAAGAGCGTTGCCCAGGAAGGGGTGATTAGCTGGCTTCGGAAGCGTAAGGAAACCCTGACTAATGACCAGGAGCAATATAAAGGGGCCCTCCATACTCTTAACAAGGAGGTGATGGCTTTAATCGAGAAGTTGAAGGAGGAAGCCCATCTTTGAGAGTAGGCATAAGAGGCCAAGCCGAACCTAGAGACGAAGCTGACGGCCATTTGTGAGCAAGTAGAGCCAGGGCTAACACTATAGCAGAGTTCAGGGCTTCCCAGCATTTTATTGATGCACGCATGGTGTATTATGGTAACGGGTTTGATGATTGCCTGAAGAAGGTCGGGTCTGTCTACCCAAACCTTGACCTATCCAAAGTCACCATGGACGACCCACTGCCGATAACCCCTGTAGGTGGCGACACCGCCAGTGAGGAGACTAACGACTCCACTCATACAGAGCAGGGTTCGAAAGACGACGGCATGGTTCTTACCCAACCTGCTCAGGAAAGGCCCGTCACTCCTTTGATCCCGTCTGCTGAAGATCCTCCTCTCAAAGACGCTAGGAACCTTTTTGCCCAAGATGCCCAGAATCCTCCTACCAAAGATAACAAGAACCCTCTTGCTCAAGACATCTAGAACCTTCTAGCCTAGTTTTTATTTGTTTAACTTTTTATGTATTTCATCATATCTTTAGACAATGTTAAGTGCCTTTTTTGTTTTTGGGCCTTGTTGTAAATACTTCCTTTTATTTATGGCATTTGTTTAACATTTTACATCCGTCACTTTTAGTATGCTCTTGTTATGTGTTAATTTCTTATTTTGAGATATGCGTATGTCTGCCCGCTTTAGGGTCAGCATACATGTTAGGATACACCTGTCTACTTGGGTGTGTTCGTCCCTTAGGGACTTGGTGTATTTTGGGTATCCTTAGGACAAGTCCGTCTGCCCAGGGACCTGGCACCGAATCCATCAACTACTTAATAATTTTACAACATCCATGGATATGAACCCGTCCTCCTAAGGAGTCAATAGTAAACTCGTCTACTTAAAGACTTAATATCTCCATTTACCTACAAACTTAGTAATAAATTCGTTCTTCTATATATCTCCGTCGATTCATGGACTTAATAACAAATTCATCCACTTATGGACATTGTAATGAACTCATTCACTTGGGGACCTGGCAAATGCGTCCTCTTGTGGACTTAATAATTTCTAAGCACACCTACTTGTGGACGTAGTAATGAACTTGTCCACTTGTAAACTTAGTGAATTCGTCCACTTGTGCACTTAATATTTCTATCCACTTATGGACTTAATGGTTTCTGGGCATTCCTTGGAATGAACTCATCCACTTATGGACTTAATGATGAATCTGTCTTTTTGAGGATTTAGCAATAAACTCGTCCACTTATGGACTTAGTAGTGAATTCATCTGTTTGTGGACTTAGTGATGAATTCGTCCACTTTTGGACTTAGTGATTCTTAGGCATCCTTTAGGATGAGCTTGTCCACTTTCGAACTTCGTAATGAACTCATCCCTTTAAGGACTTCATCCACTTAAGGACTTAGTTGCATAGAGACACATGCACATACTTGTCATATCTGAATAACTCCAAAGAACAAGAGTATTTGGATAGATCTAGGATGTGTTTAATACTTCAAAGAACAAGAGTTCAAGTCTAGTATTGAAGCCATGCAAATCTGTCCAAGAAACAAGTGAAGAAGTGTTAATTCATTAAATCTTGACAGCTGCTCGACAGATAGCTATCTATTGAGTTTTAATGAGGCTCGACAAATACTATCTATCAAGGTATCTATCGAGGTTACGGGAATTCAGATTTTCAGATCTGATTTTCGGCCCATACTTATGTATTTGTGTAGGGTTGCTTTTCTCATAACCCTAGACATATATAAGGCTTATTTCAGAGGTCATCACATAAGAGAATACAAGGAAAACATATGCAAAAGGTGACCGATGCCTTATTCTCTCTAAAGAAAGCTACTGCGTCTTTACGCCTTAAGGTTTTGTAACCAAGTGCTTCTTGATCTTCATTGTTGATGAAGTGAAGAGCTTTGCAACCAACAATCTTCTCCAAGTTGGTGTGTTAGTCACGTACTGGGAGCCGTGCATCATTGGTTAGTCACGTACTTGGATCCGTGCAAAAACGGTAGCGTTCATATATAGAAGAGTTCAGAGGTTCTGAAGCAGTAGAAGATTTCTGCTGTAAGTTCATCTATGGGGATTGTAGAGTCTAGGGGCAAAGGTTTTGTACTATATCAGAAACTTTTCTTTACTATAGTGGATTACTTTTCGGGAAGGTTTCCCCCCAAGTGCGTGAGAGATCTTTCCATAAGTCTACTTTGATTTAGTAGAGATTGAGTTGGTGTTCTGTGTACCTTAGTACAAGATCGAAAAGAATGCTTTACATTCCAAGTGAGATGCCCAAAGACTCCCATGCCTTTCTGGACCAACCAACGCGGATAGGTTTTTTTTTGTGAAACTAGTTTGTTTCATTAGTTTTCCTGGGTTATCATATCTTGTCTTATTTATTTTTTCCACTGCATGATTTTGACATGATATTGATGTTTGTTTGTTTTAACAAGTTTTATTCATAATAAATCTAATTAACAACTTGAGTTTAAAACTTATTAATTCTATCAACTGGGGTCTAAATTTCCCAACAATATGCATAAGTAAAAAAATGGTTCTTGAAAGAATAAAAAGGCTACCCTTTGGGCTTAAAAAGTACTGTAGATAAAAATTAACTAAAAGAGAAAATAAACTGGAATTGAGGAGTGGTGTTCTTCATGCCGTCATCTACTGGTAGTACTTCTTGAGATGCTCGACGTTCCACGGGTGGTATAACTTCTGTCCATCTCGCATCTTTAGGTGGTAGGTGCCTTTCCTCTACCATGAAGTGATTATGTAGGGTCCTTCTCAGTTAGGTCCGAGTTTTCCCTAGGAGGGATCTTTCGTGGCGCCCGTTACCTTCCTCAAGAAGAGGTCTCCAACTTGGAAGTCTCTGTGTCTGACCTTGGAGTTGTAGTGCTTGGCCATGAGATCCTGGTATCGTGCTAGCCTTTGTTTAATTGTCGCCCTGACTTCATCCACTAGGTCAAGTTGTAGGTGTGTGGCTTCATCGTTCCTACTCTTATCATAGTTATCCACTCTGTAGTTGGTGAGCCCGACCTCGACTGATATAATTGCCTCACTTCCACATGCCAGACGAAACAACATCTCTCATGTTGGCCTAAGGGTGGGCAGGGGAGAAGTAGTGGTTCTTGATCCCCAATTGGGAGAAAAAGTCCCTGAAGGAGTCGTTGTCGAATTGCTTCCCGTTATATGAGACTAGGACTCTAGGGATCTTGTACCTGCAGATGATGTTTTGCTAGACGAAGCCTCGTATGCTCTTCTCTATGATGGTTTCCAAGGCTTTGGCTTCTACCTATTTGGTAAAGTAATCTATTCCGACCAGTAGGAACTTCAACTGTCTCATAGCTATTGGGAATGGGCCCATGATGTCCAACCCCCATTAAGTGAAAGGCCATGGGGCCGTCATTGGTGTGAGCTCTTCTGTTGGCTGTCTAATGACATTGCTGAACCTTTGACATTTGTTGCAGGCTTTGATTTAGCTTGTGCACTAACGACCATGAGCCTGAATGGTTCCCACAAATCCCTTCATGGACTTCTTTCATGACGTAGTCTGCCTCTTCAGGGGCTAGGCACCTTAGGTACAAGTGGGAGAAACCTCTCTTGTATAAGACACCCTTTATTAGGATGAATTGTACTGTTGGGACCTTCAGCTTTCTTGAGACCTTCTTACCGTTAGGTAGTGTGCCGTCTTTCAAATAAGAAACTATGGGCGTGGTCTAGTTAATTCCTGAGTCTATGTTCTGCATGCTGACGCCATCTATTAGAGGTGAAAGTTGAACAAAGGAGAGTACCTTACTGAAGGTGAGCATGTGTTCTATTGACATGGCTTTGGCAAGACGGGCAGCTTGCTTGTTCTTTTCCCTGGGGATTTGAGCAAACTTGGCCTGTAACTCAACTGTCCGCTTTCTTACTTGTTCCAAATATTTCTTCATCTTCTCCACTTTACATTCGTAGTCACCGTTCATCTGACTTGTGACCACCTGAGAGTCGCAATACTCAATCACACTTGTGGCCCCTGTGACTTTGGTGAGATCTAGTCCTACCACTAAAGCTTCATACTCCATTTCATTATTTGTTGTAGGAAAGTCGAGACGAACCATGCACTCGATTTTGTCCCCTTATGGATAATGATGCACTACACCTGCTTTGCCAGCTTGCTTGTTAGATGACTCGTCTATGTGGACACTCCATGGAGGTTACTCTTCTGCCCCCTGGCCTTCCATATGGGTGAACTCCACAATGAAGTTAGTGAGCACCTATCCCTTTATAGTAGCACGCGAGCAGTATTGTACGGCAGTTTCAAGATTACTCATTACTCATCGTAGAGGCTTGTCAGTCAAAACAACCATAGTATGGGCTTGAAAGTATGGCTTGAGCTTACGAGTTGCTGTAACTAAAGCAAAGACAAGCTTCTCCATTGGTGGGTACTTTTCTTCTGTGCCCCAGAGCGCTCGGCTAGTGTAGCAATGGTGGAAATGAGAGGTATGCTTTCAGGTCATCAAAACCTTATTGACATTCAGCCGTCCATTCAAAGGACTTCTTCAACGTACAAAAGAAAGGCAAGAACTTGTCCGTTGCCCTCGACACGATTCTATTTAAGGCAGCTACCTTGTTGTTGAGGCTTTGTACTTTTTTCACATTTCTTGGTGGTGCCATCTCCATTATGGCCTAAATCTTGTCTAGGTTTACTTCAATGCCTCTCTGAGACACCATGAATCCCAGGAACTTTCCAGGCGTCACTCCAAATGCGCATTTGCTCTGGTTGAGCTTCATGTTGTAAGAGTGGAGGGTGTCGAAGGTTTCCTTAAGATCGTCCAAATGGTCATCCTCCCTTCGGCCTTTTACTAGCATGTTGTCAACGTAGACTTCGACATTTTGTCCAATCTGATGCGCGAACATCTTGTTCATGAGCCTCTGATATGTTGCGCCCGCATTCTTGAGACCGAATGACATTACTTTGTAGTAGAGGAGGCCCTGGCTAGTGACGAACAAGGTTTTCTCCTAATCAACTTTGTCCAATTTGATCTAGTTGTAACCAGAGAAAGCATCTATAAAACTCAACAATTGGTATCTAGCTGTCAAATCTACCAGGACATCAACTCGTGGGAGGAAGTAGCTATCTTTGGGGCATGCCTTATTCAAGTTGATGAAGTCTACACACATCCTCCAGTTTCCATTGACATTTTTGACCATCGCTATGTTGGCCAGCCAGTCGGGGTAGTACATCTCCTTGATGAATTCTACTTCTTACAGTTTACGGACCTCCTCCGCTATAGCCTTTTCTCTCTCATAGGCGAATACTCACTTTTTCTGGTGAATAGAGGGGGAAAGAGGGTGACACATTCAACTTGTGCACCATGACTGATGGGTCGATTTCGGGCATGTTTTCATGGCTCCAGGCAAAGACATCCTGGTTTTCTTTTAGGAATGTTGCGAGCACTTAGCGTAGTTGCGGGTTGGCAATGGTGTCGATCCTAGTCGTTCAGTCAGGCCTAGAGTCATCGAGGAGTACCTCTTCCTATCCTTCAACGGGCTCTGCAACTGTTTTCTGTTCTTCTATGCTCATGTTCTGTAGATGGTCATTCATCTCTAACATCACTATGTAGCTCTCGCATGTAGCCACTTGGTCCCCACGTACCTCTTCTACTCAGTACTCGATAGGGAATTTAATTATCAAGTGGTAGGTTGAAGTCACGACCTTCCACGAGTTGAAGGTAGGTCGACTTAGGATGGCATTATAAGAGGACAAGTAGTCGACAACAAGGAATGTAACATCCTTAGTAATTTGTTGAGGGTAGTTGTCGACTATCACAGGTAATGTGACCGCACCGAGGGCGTACACTCTAGTTCCTCTAAACTCGACAAGCGGTGCATTGGTCGTTATAAGTCACTCTCTCTCGATCCTTATTTGTTGGAATGCTGGGTAGTATAGGATGTTGGTAGAGCTTCCATTGTCAACTAAGACTCGATGAGTGTTATAGTCCCCCACCCATATGCTAATGACGAGTGCATCATCATATGGGTGGTGGAGATATCGAGCATCTTCTTCTGAGAATCCAATTATAGGGTTGTCGACCTGTGCCATTTTTAGGATGAAGCCTATCAGCTAGATGTTTTGAACCATCCTAAGGTAAGTCTTACAAGCCTTCTTAGATCAACTAGACGCGGTGGTACCCCTTACAATCATTCTTATGTCCCCTATTGGTGGCTTGGGGTGCTCATTATCCTTTTTGGCAGCCTACTCTTGCGATGGATTCGCCTTTTCTTTATTGATGAATTGTTGTAGTTTCCCCTGTCTGATAAGGGCCTCAATCTACTGCTTTAAGTCATAGCATTCAAACGTGTCGTGATTGTGGTTCTAATGAAAATAACAATACTTATCCCTAGACCTCTTATTGGGATCTCCTTTTAACTTACCAGGCCACGTCAAGGCTACTTTGTCCTTGATCTGTATCAAGACCTAATCGATAGGGGCAATTAGCGGGGTGGAGTTCGCAAATCTTCCAATGGGGGGTTTGGAGTGCCTATCCTCCCGTCAGTCCCTAGTCCTTGTCATCTTCTGTCCTCTGTCTTGCCGGGTATCTTTGTGCCTTTCCCTCTTCTTGGGCTTCTCTTCTCGAGCCGATAGCACGTCTTCCGCGTTCATGTACTTAGTAGCTTGATAAAGTACATCCGACATTGTCTTTGGGTCTTTCTTGTATAAAGAAAATAAAAACTTCCCCTTCCTCAACCCATTGGTGAACGTAGCAACAAGTATCTTATCATCAACTTCGTCAATGGAACGGGCCTCCTTGTTGAAGTAAGTTATGTAAGACCTCAGCGTCTTGTCCTACTGTTGTTTGATGTTTATTAGGCAAGCGGTAGACTTCTTATACCTGTGGTCCCTAATGAAATGTGAGGCAAACTATGCGTTCAGCTCCTTGAAGGTATTGAGTTGGGTGTCAATCTACTGAACCATAACCTAGCGGGGCCTTTCAGCGTAGTTGGGAAGGCTCAACACATGATCTCATCTGTCATGCCTTGTAAGTGCATGAGGGTTTTAAAGGATTCTAGGTGATCTAAGGGGTCCTTTAACCCATCGTAGGCTTCTACTTGTGGCATACGGAACTTTGGCGGGAGGGGGAATGAAGTGACGAGTGTAGTAAAATGCGAGTATGTCCAGTGGACTAACTCGTCGAGGTCACTTGACACCGTCCTCTAAGGGCATTCATCATGGATTCCATCCGCTCCTTCATCATCTGCATCTCTGCGACTATGCACGGTGGTGCTGTTTCTGCGATAGGACAGCTGGTGTCTTGTCGCTCTTGTCTACTTGGGGCATTACTTCCTTCGGGTCCTTCTTGGTCCTTTCTTTTAGCGCTGGTATCTTTTTGCTCATCCCCATGATTGTTGAGTCCTGTGTTCTTTTGGCATAGTTGCTCCTCCAAGTCATGGTTTTGCTTAGTGAGGCGCTCCACAGCAGCGACTAGGGTCTGTACCTATCTTTCAAAGGCAATAGTACATGGCTCGTCTCCTTGGTTGTTGGTGGTAGCCATCGAGTAAGTGAGTACCATACAACTCTTTTTCCTGGAAGTGGTAGTACAGCTTCTATCGAAACGAAGTTGTTGCTACGCATTTCCCACAGATAGTGCCAACTGATAATGCCGAAAATCGTCAGTAAGTCGCACAATCCTTACGTGCTCTAGACAAGACCTTCATAACAAAGAAGAAGAAAACCTCACAGAGAGTACTGGTGTGGTACCGGCCAAATACCCTTCAAAGGTTAAGTTAGAGAACTTTCACCACTCTAGAATGCCAGAGCTGGGGTAAATTATGCGTACCTTGGTTTATGAGGACTTTGGGGTTTTTATAGTGGCATAGAGCTGACATTCGTTTCTTGGCAGAAAGCGTCTTTCCTTGTAGGGAAGATCCTTATTAATACACGTATCTTGCAGGATCCTTTCTTTGTGGGGACTCTCTTTATTAGGGTTAATTGTGGGGTACAAGATATTTCTTTGCACAGATATTTGTGGAGATCAAGCAAGGCCATGCTAGGCCCGTTACGCCCTTTATTCTTGTTGGCCTCTTCTTGTTCCCGTCAGCCTTCTCTCTTCCCGTCGCCCTGTGTAGACACCGTCGGGTATGGAGGTGAGATCATCGGCCTATGGCATCGTCATTTTCATACTTTCTTACGTGCATGCAAAGCTGACGGTCCTAATGGGGTCGTCGACTTATTTGCATGTAATGGGTTTATCCCTTTCTAAAAACACCCTTGTCAAAGGGCTCTTCTTTTCATACTTCTTTGTTCCCCTTACATTAAAGACATTTTGGAAGTTTTTGCTTTAAGAACTTTTTTGATTTTTAAAATATTCTTCTGTTGAAGAGCACGCTCATGCAAGAGGAATCTAATTATGTCTTCTATTTTTCTCTTCTTTTCCATTAATTAGCATGTTGTTGTTTGTTGCATGAATATGGTTTATATGTTTTATTGTGCCTTGTTCTAAATTCATATTTGCTATGCCTAGATATTTGGTTGAAATTTTCTTTAACGTGTTCTCTAATTGATTTTCTTAATTATTATTTTTTTTTATTTCAAAATCTGTTAATAAACATAAAACAGATATGTATCTTCTTTAGATGCAGATCTGAATTTTTTGAAGTTATTTTTTTTCAAACATTAAACATATCTGTATCTTCCTTTGATGCAGATCTGATTTTTTTTTTTTTTTTTTTTTTTTTTTTTTAATGTCAAACTAATTTGTATCATCCTTAGATGCAGATCTAAATTTTTTTCAAACACAAAACTGATATGTATTTTCCTTATATATAGATTTGTATTTTTCTGGTCATAAAACTGATCTGAATTTTTTTCTGAAAAAGTTTTCTTTTTTATAAAATTGCAGATTTTGGAATTTCAAAGAAAGAATTAAGAGTTAGGTTAAAATCTTTCTTTTTAATATGTGATGCATGCATGGTAAGTTTGTCTCATGAATGTGAATCCTCTTTTAAAACTCTTTTTTATATACTTTACAAAAACAAATCTGATTTTTAGAAACCAAATCTCTTTTTTTTTTTTTTCTTTTTTTTTTTTAACTTTTAAAAAACAAATCTTAATTTTTTTTTCAAAACATATCTGAGTTTTACCAATCAAATCTTTCTTTTTACCCTTTACAAAAATAGATATGATTTTTACCAATCAAATCCCATTTTTTTAACTTACAAAAATAGATTGTGTAAGGGCACGATTTTTAACAACCCATGAACGACGTTGGGCTCGAATGTAAAAGGCTCCAATAATATGATTTGTAGAGTGTGGGCCTAAAAGGCATGACCTTGGGCACAGGTGAGCGATTTAGTCGTAGTTCCTACGGGAATTTATGTATGGACGGGCTTGGCTTAACTAGCTAAGCCCTCCATTAGTAAGGGTTGTAAGACTTAAGCTTCACTCGCCCCTCTTAGCTTTGTTTTCTTCTCCTTTTATACTAGTGTTCCCTTCCTCTTTTTGTGTCCACGTGTTAGTTTTACTTTTTTGGGATGTAGGCCTGTCCAGTCAACCCATACCTAGAGTGGTTGGGGGTTGCTGGAAAAGCATAAGGGCATGGTTTTGAGTATGGGCTTGTCAGATTCAGAATTCTGTACCGAGTTTGCCTCTTTTCTCCAGGTGTTTTGGGAGGTGCTGAGCATAAGATCGTCCTCGGCCATGTTCTCGTGCCCTTCTTGGGCTTTCATTAGGTGTCCTCGGAGACAGCTCTCCTCGGCTTAGGCCTTGGGCCCAAACAAGGAGTGGGCTTGGGCCACACATTATCAGGCCCCACAGATTGGATTTTTACAAATCAAATATTTTTTTTAAAAAAATTCAAAAACAGATATGATTTTTCTTTTAAAAGAGGACGTATCCATAAGACAAATTTATTTAAATTAACTTTGTCATGTGTGTTATAACATATCATTCAACATCATATAAAAAGGGTATATAATAGTCATTAAAGTCTAGAAGACCAGACTTTGCTTGGGCAGAATGGGTGCCTAACACATTCCAATTTCGTAACCCAACCCCCGAACTTAGAATTTTGGATAGGTAGATTAGTGTTTTGTCTTTCATTTTGGTAGAATGTAACTAGGACCAAAACTTTGTAACTTTTGTATAGATTGTAACTAGGACCAAAGCCTTGTAAGGTTAATCTACCAAATTGTACTCTTTTTTTATCAATGACACTCGAAGTATTTTGAACATTTAATTATATCTATTTTTTATTATTTTTTTGTATAAAAAAAAAAAAGTGGCAACTCCACACCACTTATCTAAAAAGAGAGGTGCCTTAAAGCACCTGAATCTCTTTTTTGAAAGCACCCCTTGTGGTCTCTCACACTTGCAACTCGAGTTTGGTAAACTTAAGTTTCACTTGGAACTCGAGTTCCATAAAGATGCTACATAACTAAATAACTTTGATCTAGTGCCCTTTTCCTAAATTATTCCTAAAATTATGTTATTTGGCAAAAAATTCTCTCGTCATCTCGTTGCTAGCAACCTAATTAGCAACCTCGTTGGTAATACCTCTCTTCCTCTCTCTCTCACCAACAAAGAACAAAAACCAGAATCTTGATTGAACCACACCAAATCGACCCAAATTAATTTGGTGCAAGGGTGCAGAATGTGCGATCAATCTCGATGCCATGTCCCCTCTGACCAACTGATGTAGTTCTTTCTAAACCCCCCCCCCCCCCCAAAAAAAATTATTGGACCACATAAAACTCATCCTTAATTTGTATGGATATCTTATTATTCTTACTAATTTGTATGGATATCTTATTATTCTTACTCCTTCAAACCTCTCATTTTATATTCCTTATTATTGGGAAATTTGAAGGGTGAGGAGATGGGTTGCACTTAAATTAAAAAATAAAAATTAATGATTAAATTTTCTTTTATGATGTAAATTTATATATAATTCTTTAAAAATGACAATAAAAAAGGGTAGTATAACTTCAACCCAATATATAATTGGTGAAACTTTACGTATTTAACTACCTAATAACTTTTTATTAGATTAATATTTGAATATCTGGATTACATATTCTCTATGTTCTTAATGCACATACCAAATTTCATGCCAATAGAATATTTCTTACTATTTATTTATAAACTTATCTTTTATGCTTAATTTAAAAATAGGGATAATTACAGCAAACCCACTTGAGGTTTGGCCCGTTTGCACTTTACCTACCCGTGGTTCAAAACTTATCACTTTGCCCACCTAAACTTCAATCCGTTACCCATCCGTTACCCACCTCACCCTCAGACGTTAGAAAAACACCATTTTATTAAAAATAGAACATAACACGGATCAAACACGAACCATCAAATCTTTTCCTCACAAACACAAGAACACAACATTTGTAAATATAGTTCAAAATTTTCAGTTACACACATCTAAAACCAATTAAATCCTCTGAATCCATACCAAAATCCCTCACATTTTTCAAACCTAAACTGTAATAAAAAAAAGTTTTAGAACCCAATCATAGATTAAACAGAAAATAGAAACAAACCAAAGAGAGAAAAACAGCACCATTGTTCATCCTACCGATGGTGGTGTTCGAGTGCTTCGACCTAAAGTTTGATGGTGGCTTGTACGGTGGCTTGGCTATCGTGGCGGTGGCTCATTGTGGTGCTAACGGTGGCTATGGAGGTCAACTACCATTAGCAAGCCAAAATCAAATAAAACCCACAACCAAAAAGCAAAAAATAAAAAAATAAAAAAATAAAAATAAAAATAAAATTTGAAACCCACAAAGCATTGCCACACATTCCACCACCACCACTATTAGAACCCACAACTCAGCACCACCACCACGCCCACAATCCACAACCACCACAAGCCACAACCCATAACCCCACCATAATCAAATCATTATCAAACCCACAATCCAAAAGCAAAAAAAAGAAAAGAAAAAAAGAAAACCATCACCGGCCGAGACGGAGGCTGAGATTGAGCTCCATTTTGGCTGAGACGGAGGCCGAGATCGAGCTCCATTCTCTCTAAACCACCATCGGCCCTCTTCCTGGATCTGCTCTAAACCACCGAGACGGAGGTTGAGACCGAGACGGATGCGAGAACAAAGGAAATTTGATGAACCCACAACCAAAACCACAAAAAAAATGAAACCCATGAAGCAAGAATGAAGGAAAATGAAACCCATCGCTGTGCTTTGGTCAAGGAAGCTTTTCTGGGAACGAAGGGCTATGTGGGTCGAGTCCTTTGCCTGCTTGTTCGTTCACCAATACATCTCCAGTGACTGCATTGGCTCAAACGGTGCCATCGAACCCAAGCTCGTTACCAGAAGCGCCTGTAATGAGTGAAGCAAAAGGAAAATTGTCTTCGAAGAAAGGGTTAAGCACTGGTGTGATTGTGGCTGTTGTGATAGTTGGGCTGTTGTGATAGTTGGCCTGTTGTGAAATTGTTGATATTGTTATGGATTAAAAATAATTTCATTGAGTCATTTGATTGGTGTTTTGTTCCTTCACTTTGCTCTCATTGAAGTTCATGAGGAATGAAAAATCCTAGCTTTTTGATTCTTGTTATATTTGTTTTAGCCTAAAAATGTGTTTTTCTAACGGCAAATGGAGAGGTGGGTTACGGAAGTCTAACAGAACTAACTTCAGGTGGGCAAAGTGATAAGTTTTGAACCACAAGTAGGTAAAGTGAAAACGGGCCAAACCTCAGGTAGGTTTGCTGTAATTATCCCTTAAAAATATTATATTGAAAATTTACAAGCAAAGAGGGTATATGAATATAATTTAATCCAATAGTGGATTTGTCAAAATCATCCAATTAAAAATATTTGAGTGATGATGTGTTAGGAGCACACATTTGGGTATAGAATGCATTTAGTTAGTTAGTTAGTTATTTAGTTACAATTCCAAGCATGTTAATCACATTTAACACATGTAGGAATTATTAATGCACATGGAGAATAATAGGACCATTAGGATATGGCCATGTGGGCCAATAGAATAATTTTATGGTTCTATAAATACCTACTTGTAATCACATTTCTATCATTAAAGAATAAACCAACTCATTGCCTAGTGCATTTCCTCTCTCTCTTATTATTTCTCTTAGTAATGTTAATTTTTTTAGTGAGACAACTAAATTTGTAGCTAAACTTTTTCTTTAACAATATATTAAGCCCTTAAAAAAAACCCCCAAGAGAGATTTTATTTAACTAAAACTTTGAAAGAGATATAGTTTGCAAAATTGATAATGAGACTCTCATGCAATGATTTCAAAATTAGAAAACTTGTAAAAGGAAATTGTAAGACTTTCTTGGTATGTTTGGTAACTGTTTTTCCTCTTATTTTCTGTTTCCAAAAACAATTTTCTATTTTTGAGACTAAAAAACTTGTTTGGCAACCTAAAATGGACAAAAAACAAAAACTATTCTCAAAACTCAATTTGTGAAGGAAACTGAAAATATACAAAAGGTTTTTTTTTTTCAATTTCTAATTTTCAAAAGTCAATGGAAATACGCATTTAATTTAATGAATTTGTCTCATTTAATGAGTTAGCATTAGAGTTCAAATCCTAGTAACAACATACTATAGTATTTTCTATTTTTTCTTCAAAAACCTTTTTTTTTTTTTTTTTTTTTTTTAATTTCAACTAACCAAACATGTTTTTGATTTTAAAAATACAAGAAAATTATTTTTATTTATATTCCCCAAAACAAGTTTTTGAAAATAGCAAAAAAAAAAAAAATTGTTACCAAACATAACCTATATATTTGTGTGTGTTTTTTTTTTTTAATTTTTGGGGTCATTATATGAATTTTTTTTATTAGATCTTGTATAATTTAAGTTTCTTAATGACCACCACCGCTACAGCAATGCTTCATAGATAACAATAAGACATGCCTACTAAATAGTTACTACACTACAAAGGATAGAGAATAGAGAGAAAAGCTTGAAGGTACTTGCTTTTAGTATTACCGATACAGCAATGCTTTATAGATAACAATAAGACATGCCTACTAAATAGTTACTACACTACGAAGAATAGAGAATAGAGAGAAAAGCTTGAAGGTACTTGCTTTTAGTATTAACTAGCTGATGTCTGGTTTAGAATGCAAAATGAATGAAAAATTGAAGAAGCCACGAATGAAAAGTCAATATGAAGTAACAACTAGTTAATACCTCACAAAAGTAACTACATTGGTTAATCCACTAATGAAAAAACAATTTAGAATATAATGTACTACTTAAGAGTATGTTTGGTTGGGGTGATTATTGGGAGGATGGAAAACTAATAAGAGAAAAGGGAAGAGAAAACATGTTTTTGGTCTGTTTGGTAGGAGGTGAATATGAGGGTGGATTTTGGTGGGGCCCATGAGTTTTTTCTTTAGGCCCACCAAAAATGAATCCCCCCAATTAGAGCATCCACACCGGTAGAGTCATAAATTTAGCAATTTGGCTTCACAAAAAGTTATTTTATCTATTATATCTCTTCACTTTACAAAACACCCAACATCAGTAGTTTTACTTTAGCTTTCAACATTGAAAACTCAAATAGTGTAAAACACTATAGCTTGTTTAGACCCTCAATTTTAAACTTACAACTAAATAGTTTTTACTCTAACTTATTTAAGTGCGGAACAAAAGTAAATGATACGCAACAACTGGAACTACTCTCTAAGCCATAACCATAAGAAAGCAATAACAAATATAAAGTTTAAAGAGTAAGGGAAAAGAGATGCAAACACAAGATAACACTGAGACATGTTATCGAAAAGGAATCGAAATACTTGGAAAAAACTTCTCTGCAACCCTCCAAGTCGAAATCGATCCACTAGTGAATAAAGTTGGATTACACGAATATTAAATAGACCCTCTAAGCCTAATCTACCCAATGTGCTTAAACCCTCCAAGTTCTAGCCACCAACGGGCTTCACGGAGCCATGTCTTCACTAATTATCCGGATCTCGTAATAAGTTCTAAATTGCATCCACCAATCAATGGCTTCTTCGAATGCTTCCCATACACTCCGAAACTTATCTCAACACTCAGAATGGGTGAGGAAAGTGTTTAGGTTAAGAACCTCTCACAGATGTGTAAATGGAGAGGTAGGAGTAGAGCAAAACTTTAGAGAAATGATGTAGATGATTGTGAGTTTACAATCTCTAACTCTCAAGTGTATAGCTAGGGTTTTCTCTTTTAAAAGTTCCTTGGAAAAACTCCTTAAAATTTCGTGGGTAATGTGGGCTTATATAGTGTTGGTAAAAGAATGAGAAAATCACACTTTAAAAAGCTCCAGGTAGTGAGTTTCGCGGGTCACTCGTGTCTTGGCCTGAGTCACAAAGTGACTCGTGAAATCCAGCATGGCATGAGACTTGTTTAAATACTAGCATGTTCTTCTCACGTGGCCTACTCATACCACCACCACCACTACCCACAGCCTACTCATACCTCCACCACAACCACCAAAATCAGCCCACAACTACCCAAGAAAATTAACCCACAACTGTTAGGTGCACGTGGACTCCAATGTCCAGCCCACACCAAAGTAGTGCTCATTTAATGAGCTTATGTTTGTGTGACTTTCAAGCCACATGAAGTTGAACTCTCCTAATTCAATTAAAATTAGGAAATAGTAATAGTAGTGCTCTTTAAGAACTATAATTAGAATAGTGTTAGGAATCCTTGTGTTCCTAAGATTCATGTGGGGCGGCAAACTTATTATATAAAGCAAGGAGTGGGTGCCACCTAGAGGTGTGCCAAAAAGGAGTGCCGCATATTGAAGAAAACAAAGAAAGAGGAAGCCATGGAAGGAAAAATAGAGAGTAGCCAAGAGGGTGCCACTTAGAGAAAAGAAGACATCTAAGAGAGAGTTGTGGTGGAGAAGAAAATAGAAAGAAGAGAGCAAAGTGTTTCCGCCTTTGAGAGCAATAATTAGTGTGTGTGTGTGTGTGAGTAAAGCAAAATAAGAGAGATTTTTCTTTAGCCGTGAGACATACACAAGAATTATTGTAATTGATTTGATAATAGTTAAATTATTCGGAGTTTTTTCCGTGGTTTTTCCCTTCAAAGAGAAAGGGTTTACCACTTAAATTTTGTGTTCTTGTGTGTGATTTTTGTTCTGGATTGCTAATATTGTTAATAATATTATTTGGAACCCAGCAAGTGGTATCAAAGCTAAGGTTAGAGTAGAAGCGATGGCCAGAAAAGAAGGCAAGGCTTCAAGAATTGAGAAGTTTGATGGAATAAACTTCGGGTATTGGAGGATGCAGATTGAAGATTATCTCTACGGGAAGAAATTGCACTTGCCTTTTTTGGGGAAGAAACCTAATACTATGAAGGATGAAGACTGAAACCTTCTTGACAGACATGTATTGGGAGTTATTCGATTAACTCTGTCAAGATCAGTTGCGCACAATGTTGTGAAAGAAAAGACTACAATAGATTTGATGAAGGCTTTGCCTAGCATGTATGAAAAGTCGTCGGCTAACAACAAGGTGTATTTGATGAAGAAGTTATTTTATCTGAAGAAGGCAGGAGGCACTTCTGTAGCGCAACATTTGAATGAGTTCAATACAATCATCAATACATTATCCACGGCAAAAATTGAATTTGATGATGAGGTTCGTCCATTGATTCTTTTGGCTTTTTTACCAAATAGTTGGGAAGCCAGGAGAATGGAGGTGAGTAATTCTGCAGGGAAAAGCTAACTCAAATATGATGATATTCGAGATTTGATTTTAAGTGAAAAGGTTTGCAGGAGAGATGCGAATATAGACAATACACAAGATCAAGTTTTTGTCATGGAGAACAAGAGCATAAATAGAAGCAAATGACCTAATGATTGAAAATTCAATGGTTGGTCACAATTAAGAGATAGATCTCAGTTCAAGGAAACTAGAGAATGTTTCCATTGTGGAAAAGACGGTCACTTAAGAAGAGATTGTTGGCATTGGAATAAGGAACAAAACAAAGGAAAATATGAAAAGAATGATAATAAGAAAAATACTACAGCTGCTATGATTGTTGAGGATGTTGTGATGCTCTCTATTGAAGAGCAAAAGTGTGAGCATGTTGCTAATAATGATGTTGAGTGGGTTGTTGATTCTACAGCCTCCCACCATGTTATTCCTATAAAGGGGTTGTTTACCACATACAAAGAAGAAGACTTTGGTACAGTGAGGATGGGTAATTCTAGTTACTTAAAAATTGTGGGAATTAGTGATGTGTGCATCAAAATAAATGTTGGTAGCACTATGATGTTGAAGGATGTGTGACATGTTTCAAATTTAAGGATGAATGTGTTTTCTACATTGGTTATGGATTGAGTTGGCTATTGTAACTACCTTGGTAATGGAAGATGGAAACTTACTAAGGGGCCATTGGTTGTTGCAAGAGGACACGAGAAATTCAATTTCTCTAGTGAGTATAGAGTAAACTAGTGATTATGGGTAAACTCAAAACGGTTTATTAAGATTGGATTTACTAAATCGGCGGAGAAATTTTGTTTTATATATGGTAAGCTTTCTTATATCCAAATTAAGATATGGAACTTTACTATTTGCGAAAAAAAAAAAAGATAAAGAACGGGTTTCGCATGTTGTGGTATGTACAGGACTCATATGAAGACCTATAAGAAGAAGTTCAATGAGATTAAAATTTTTGAAAAGATTCCATAGTTGAGAGTTGGAATTAATAATGCTGATACGAAAAGGGTGAAATTCTCATTGCCTGATAATGCTTCAAAAGAGGAAGTGGTAGGTGATGAAGAATATGAAGATGTTAAGGCTGCATGGGATGATGTTGAAGTGAAAGATCCTAGAGGTCTTGAGCATGGGGAGCAATATCCTCCAGTAGAGATCGTTGAACCTCACGAGACGAGGACTACTGGAGAACATCGAATTGTTAGCTTCAAGAATAATTGGGCTTCTGATGAGGGGGAGCCAAGAGATTGGAGTAAAGAAATCCAAAATGAGATAAATTTTTTGAGAATGAAAGGTATTGACATTGATGAGTTGTTCTCAGTGTTGGTGAAGATAATGAAGATGGTCAAGCTTGGAGTCATCTTGACCGATATGAAATTGAATTGAAAAGGTAGAATGAAGATCTACTCCCATTGGTGGGCTGGAGGAGGAGATTGTTGGGTGCATGTGGACACTAATGTCCAGCCCACACCAAAGTAGTGCTCATTTAATGAGCTTATGTTTGTGACTTTCAAGCCACGTGAAGTTGAACTCTCCTAATTCTAATTGAATTAGAAAATAGTAATAGTAGTGCTCTTCAAGAACTATAATTAGAGTAGTATTAGGAATCCTTGTATTCCTAGAATTCATGTGGGGCAGCACACTTATTATATAAAGCAAGGAGTGGGTGCTGCATAGAGGTGTGCCAAAAAGGAGTGTCGCGTATTGAAGAAAACAAAGAAAGAAGAAGCCGCGCAAGAAAAAAGAGAGAGCAGCCAAGTGGGAGCCGCTTAGAGAAAAGAAGACAGTCAAGAGAGAGCTATGTGGAGAAGAAAATAGAAAGGAGAGAGCAAATTGTTGCCGCCTTTGAGAGTGATAATTAGTGTGTGTGAAAGCAAAGAAAAACAAGAGAGATTTTTCTTTAGCCGTGAGACACACACAAGAATTATTATAATTGATTTGATAATAGTGAAATTATTCAGAGTTTGTCCCATGATTTTTCCCTTCATAGAGAAAGGATTTTTTCACGTAAATTTTGTATTCTTGTGTGTGATTGTTGTTTTGAATTGATAATGTTGTTGATAATATTATTTGGGACCCAACGACAACCACAAAAATAAAACCCACAACCACAACCACAACCACGACCACAACCAACCACCACAACTCTTATTAAAAAAAAAAAAAAAAAGACCACCACCACCATGCTTAGGTCGTTGGAAAGAAATTTCAGGCTTGGGTTAGCGGCAGCTTGGCTTTTCGCTTTAGTAAAGTGGTGGTGAGAGGAGAAAGAGAGGGAGAAGGCTTGAATTGGTGAAAAAAAAAAAAAAAAAAGAGAGAGAGAGAGAAGTGATATGTGATACGGTGAAGAAGAAAGAAAAAAGAAAGTGGAGGAAGTGAGGGAAAGGGCTTGAATCGGTGAAAAAGAAAGAACAAAAAAAATTAGAGAAAGAGAGAAGATTTTGTGATACGGTGAAGAAAAAAAAAGAAAAAAAAAAGAAAGAGAAAAAAGAGGGAGAGAGAAAAGATTATTTTAATAAAAAATCTACTCATAGAATAACAAAATTAGTATTGGTGTTGCTAAAAAAAGCAATTTAGCTTTTTATCACCACCAATACTAATGCTCTTAGAAGGTATAAAATAAACCAACTTTTTATTCTACAAGTAGATTTTTTTATTAAAATAATATTTTCTCTCTCCCTCTTTTTTCTCTCTTTTTTTCTTTCTTCTTTCTTCTTCACCGTTCTCTCTTTCTCTATTTTTTCCCTTTCTTCTTCACCAATTCAAGTCCACTCCCTCTCTTCCTCCTCTCACCACCACTTAACCAAAGTGGACAGCCAAGCCGTCGCCAACCAGAGCCTGAAATTTCTTTCCAAAGACCTAAGCTTGGTGGTGGTGGTTGTTGCTGTTGTTGTTGTTGTTTTGTTTGTTTGTTTTTTTTTTTTTTTTTTTTTTTTTTTTTTAAATCAAAGTTGTGGTGGCTTGTTATGCTGTGAGTTTTATTTTTGTGGTTGTGGGTTAATTTTCTTGGGTAGTTGTGGGTTGATTTTGGTAGTTGTGGTGGCAGTAAGAGTAGGTTGTTGATAGTGGTGGTGGTGGTGGTGGGCTGTGTAAAGTGGTGGTTGACCAGGGTGATGGTGGGCTATATGTTTTGTATTTATTTATATCGTTGTAGTTTTTTTTTTTTTTTTTGAGAGAATTTTAACATATGGCGTCTGTTCCTGATAATAACTCTTTACTATCAGACCAAGACACCAATCGGTTTTTTATGTAATCAGGGATTGAACCCCAAATCTCTTATACAACCATCAGAGACTTCACTAGCAGAGCTAACTGGAACCCACTTGTTGTAGTTTTTTTTATGTTATTCTAATGTGTAGTATATGTTATTTTATTGTAGTGGATATATTATTTTATTATGATGAAAATTAAAATAAGACTAATAATATTGGGTGTTTTCTAAAGTGAAGATGTAAAATAGATAAAATAACTTTTTGTGGAATTAAATTGCTAAATTTATGACTTTGGCAATGTGAATGCCCTGAGCTATAGTAAACAGCTGCTCCTGGCTGTTTACCGCAGCATGAAGGCAAAAAAATTTACCTTTGGAGGAAGGAGGATTGAAGAGGAAAAGTCTATTTTGCTCATTGTGACGTTATGGCCTTTGTTTTGTCATGTTCACACTTTACTTCTTTATTTATTTTTCCTTCTTGTCCAGTATTAACGTACCAGCAGGACCTACCAACGCTGCAGCGCATTTGGGTTTTTTTATTTTTTATTTATTTATTTATCTATATATATATATATATATATATAACCGAAACCTTTGCTGGCACCACAATTTTCCACGTCAGCACAATATTTAAAAAATAAAAAATAATAAAAATTATAACTCCTCAAAACCCTAGCAACCTTACCTCTCTCTCAAGTTAAGAATATAAAGCCACGGTTTCTGCAAACTCTCTCTCTCTCCAGACGTAGGAAGCCCTAAAACATTCAAGATCTACAATAAACGGTATAGATTTTAGCTTATAAAATTCAGCTTTTGTAAGGTTAGTTTTGTTTATATATTAATTAATACATAGTACTTTGTTCACCATTAAATACTCATATAATCAATTTCCAATTCAGTGTTTAAGAATTAAACCAAAATTCTAACTGCGCTATCATAAAATATTATTATTAGTATGAATTTTATGGAGTTGCGGTGTTCAAGAATTAAACCAAAATTCTTTTAAATTATCTATAATATTTTGTCCTCTGAAAATTTTATCTCTTTGATTTTATTATATTGTGTTTCTTAAACTATTGAGAGATTTTCTTTGGTTTCTGCAAACTCTCTCTCTCTCCAGATGTAGGAAGCCCTAAACGCACGGTATAACATTCAAGATCTACAACTCACGGTATAGATTTTAGCTTATAAAGTTCAGCTTTTGTAAGGTTAGTTTGTTTATATATTTAGTCCTTACGTTTAGGTTTAGGTTTTAAGAGATTTATATATTACTACTATGTGGCTAAATTTCCCGTGACATCAGTTTTATATTTTTAACCAAATACATCAGGAAAGCAAGAGAAGGCGCATAAATATTTAGTCCTTACGTTTAGGTTTAGGTTTAGGTTTTAAGAGATTTATATATTACTACTATGTGGCTGAATTTCCCGTGACATCAGTTTTATATATATATATATATATATTTTTTTTTAATTTGTTTTATGTAAGGTTAGTTTGTTTACATCAGTTCTTTATCTCAAAGATAAGACTTTTATTTCTACCGCAATAACTATTTAGGTATGTATCCCTTACAAGCACACATGAATTTAAATTGTCTTTTAATATATGCATGCTTTATTATTTTCTAATAGTTTTTCCGTGCATCGCACGGGTTAGCGACTAGTTTTTTTTAAAAGCTGTACATTGCCCATTGATATCTCAATTGAACTTTCTACTGGATTTTTTAAGAAATATATCATTATTTGAATTTTTCTTTAAATTTGGGATTTTTCTTCTTTTTTAATATATTATTTTAACCAATTTAATTAATCATTTTTATAATTTGTCAAATTAGTTCAAATATATTTTCTTAAAAAAAAACTTTTATAAAATAAATTATTTCATATATACTATATACTATAAACATAAGAGTAAATTTATACAAACTACATATTTTATCCTCTCATCTTTCTTTTCAACAAACAAAAAAAATTTCCATCCGTCAACTTTTTCACCCTTCCAATCAAACACAAATGAGGGAAATTAAAATTTTTTCTATCCTCTCATTTTTCCACCACCTCCTCATTTTCTATTCTCTTACTTTTCTATCCTCCCAACCAAACAGACCCTAAGGCTTGTCAGTTTCAGGAAAAAAAAAATGGGATTCTCTCGGGTCTATTTGGAAATAGCTTATCTAGTTTTTTGTTGAAAACTTTTTGTTGAAAGTGTGCTGAAATATACTTGTACTTTGAAAAGACGAAAAAAAAAAAAAAAAAAAAAAAAAAAAAAAAAAAAAAAAAAAAAAAGAGGTTTTAAAAAGCTGTACATAAAAACTAAAAGAGAAAAACTAAATACTAAAGTTGATGCTAAGTAGACTAAGCAAATGTCGTCAATAACAAGTACCCATTGAGCAAAATTAGCACCAGAGGTGAGAAAACTCTTGAAACCCCAAATGACAGGATCGTCCATCCTGTATTATTGTAGTGTTGTTTATTACAAAAATTATAATGTAATTAAATAACATTAGAGACAATGAGGATATTTTATTTATAAGAAAAGAAAAGAAAAAATGAATAGAAAACATACATTGATTTGTAATTAACAACATTAATATACTACTGATTTATAATCGATTTTGAATGTAAGAGCATCCATACTAGTGGATGCAAAATCTTGTATAATAGAAAAAGACCACTTTTACACATTTTGTCTCAAAATTGCTCCATATCAGTGCTTCTAAAATCTTGTATAATCTTGTATATTTATCCACTAGCTACAGTAACCGTGCATATATACATGGTTACTATAGCATGTGTATATAATATTTTAATAATTTCTGATTCACTCCTTTTTTTTTCTCTCTCTTCTCCATCTGCAAAACTAACCCTTCATCATCATGTTCTTTCTTCCTTTGATACACACACTCCCACAAACACAAAATCAAAAATCAACTACAAACATCAAAAATTAACCACAAAATCAACAACAAAATCAACCACTAGAACAAAATCGTTGAATTGGTGATCGGTGATTGTGGATAGTGGATCGAAGAGGCGATTTGGATCGATGATGTGGATCGGTGTTGATGTGGATCGGTGTTGGGTTGATGCGGATCGGTATTGATGGAGATCGGTGTTAATGGAGATCGGTGATGGGTTGACGGAGATCGGTGTTGATGGAGTGCTTGTGATGGATTGATGGAGATCGGTGTTGATGGAGATCAGTTTTGTGGGTTGACAGAGATCAGTGTTGATGGAGTGCTAGTGATGGTGCTTCTGGGTTGACGGAGATCAAAGGATTGGAGAGGTGTGCTTGTGATGGCTGTGGTGTTGATGGAGTTTTATGCTTTGGTGCTTCTGGGTTTTGAACGTGAGAGAAAGAAGAAGAAAGAAGAGGAAGAAAAGAAAGAGGGAACGGCAAAGATAAGGAAAAAGAAAGAAGAAGAAAGAAAAGGAAGTATTGGAAAAAGAAACGGGTATGTAAAATAATAATAAAAAAAGAATATAAAAATACTATTTATATCAAATATAGTGTATAATAGATGGACTGATGTATGTGTTTTGTAAAATTGATTGTGAAAAATAGAAAAAGTAGATTTTTTGTGTAAAACAAACAGAATCTTTTGCATCCACTGATATGGTTGCTCTAAAGCAAGTTAATATCCCCATTGATTTGTAAGGCTAAAAACGAAAAAGTACAATGCAAACTCAGCATGGACGCATATCCACATAACTTGCAAGCTAACAATACTAATGAATAATGCTTCACACCTGTCTACAAATCATCCAAGAAACTTTTAACCTAGTTCACCCAACTCCCTCCCTCCCCCCCACCAACCAAATAAAAAAAAAATCCTCCATTGTCTGTTAAGTTGGTATTTTTGAAGTTATTTCTGTCAGTGTACATATTACAGAATACTAATCTCTTCCCAACAAATAATAAATTTTTGTAGAGATCGCCCACTTGCCATTGGTAGCCAAAGATCTAATTTCTGAAGTTGGACATGCCTACTTGGCAACATTAATGCACATACACCATGACCAGGTATTTGGGCAGCCATAAGTCATTACGAGACTGCACTAGTATATCAAAATTTATAGCTTCATGTGATGGTCAGGATCTACAAGGAGTCGCATAAAACTGTGCATGTATATGATGCAATAGTTGGAATCACTATCTTGATGAATTATTAGATTGAGAGGTATCTGCACGATTTAGACGTTTCTTTCTGTATCTCCATGCTACCTGAATTCGGCTTGCTGCAAGGGATCTCCAATAGGGTGATTCATACCTGCAATAAAGCAAACTTCACAGTATTATATGAGGCATTTGAAAATGCACTTTCTAATCATCATAACTAAGAAAATCACTTGCTTTTACAATATGTGTCGTTATTCATCCTAGAAAAATAAGTGCTACCTATCATGTTGCCAAAAAAAAAAATGTGAATTAGTTAGGCTCAGTTTGGCAGGACTGCAGCTTTGTAATATATGTGAAGCTGTATTTATCAAAGCACGCTTCTGAATCAAGCTTTCAGATAAAAGTTGAAAGCAAAAACCTTATGGCCCCTTGAACACGTGGTTTCCGCAAGAATCTTGCAAAAAGACTGGTGACTTCCTCAATGTCTGCAGCCCGGAGTGAAAATGCTTCTACATTTGTTAAGCATGTTACTGTCCTGTTGCTAAGCAATCTCTGTCCAAAAATCCTTATTTTTCTTCCATCTGCAATAGAAACCATGTTGATAAATGGTGAATTTAATCAATTAATCTAACACACTGCTTTACACATGGGCCTAAATTTCCCTTATTGAGGTCCAACATGTTGGAATTTTTTAAATGGAAGGTAAGGTGAAGACAGGTTTTGAACCCAAGACTTCCTGCTCTGATACTATTATAAATTACTGTTGTTCCAAAAGTCTATGATATTAGGAATGGTTGATTAATGAATCTAACAATAAAATATGCTACTGCCTTTCAAATGCACGAATCATATAGTAAAGCTAAAATTCTGGCTATTTCACGTCCACTGGTAGTATTTGAAAATTATAAAGTTAATTAATGATTAACTGTATACCTTTGCTTACTGAAGAATGCTCAAGACACCATGTTAGAAGTTCCTCACCACAAACATCCCCTTCAGATAAGGGAACTACAATGCCATCTTCTCCTTTGCTCTCTGCTTTTCCACGTACAAAGAAAACCATCTTCTCAACCAGACCACCATGATATAAAATTTTGCTTCCTTTAATGTATATCTTTTGCCTTAGTCTCTCACAAATGGCATCTAAGACAGGATCATCCATCAGGGCAAATATCCGAACCTGCAGTATATTTTTAAATCCTCAATAGTTTATGAATATATCAAACTTAAGCATGTAGTAGTTTGATGGGCTCAACTTAAGCATGTTGGTGTAGGGAGACGGATTTTCTCTAAGCAGAAAATTAAGAAAAAAAAAAAAAAAAGAACTCAAGACAATGAAACCCTAAGGCCCTGTTAGCTTGGAGGATAGAAAATAAGTGTATTTTCCATCATGTGTGTTTCGTAGAGAGGGTGGAAAAGTAAAAGGATAAAGAGTGAATTACTATTATACCCTTATTATTAAAAGTGGAACAATGAAAAAGTGGTAGTTTTGTACTTTTCTTCTCAATGCCCTCTTCTCCCCAGTTTGGAGAAGAAAAAAATAGTGGGCCTGGGCGGAAAATTCTGTCAGCCCCATTTTCTTTCCTCTCCCTTTTCACTCCAAACAAACAATGGAAAATCACATTTTCCTCTCCCTTTTCTTTCCCCCATTTTACATCCTTTCGCTTTTCACCCCAACCAAACATAGTGTGACAGCCAACTAAACCAAAAGGAACTGGAAATTAACAAATTAAAAATGGCAAATCTGATGCAGTTCATTTTTAAAGCTAGTTGTTTACTGGTGCTTATGTTGTATGATAAGTAGATCCTTTCACTTGTAATAGAAAGTTAGTTGATAGATTGTTAGTGAAAAGTGCAATAGCCTATTAGTTAGTTAGAGATGTTTGTTAGGCTTTGGCCAATCACATGGCAGCCACATAGTAGGTTCTGGTAACTAACTTTCTAGCCAATCAGCAGCTTCCCTATGTATCTATAAATAAGCAAGGCTGTCCTCATTATAACTAGTTGAATTTGAATCCAAGAAATCTACCTATGAGGTATTATTCCAAGAGTGTGTCTCTTGAAGAACTAGTTCATTTTTTCTTTTCTCTAAGCAACTTAGCTATCTAAAACATCTTTCATTTCACCATTTTCCCCCCATCATAATTTGGTATTAGAGCTTGAGATCCTTAGGATTCAAGTTGGTTTGCAATTTGTTTCTTCATTTTCTGTCATCAAGAACCTATCAAGATCCTATCTTGATTTCATTTTTCTTGTCCTCTATTAGCGAGCCTCAGAATTTGTGAAGATGGCAGCAATAGTTTACAATAGAAGGAACAAGAAAGGTTCTGCAGCACAAGAACCTGAGGTGCAGGTTCATCCTAGGCAGCAGCCACAACCACACCAAGAAGGAGAACACTAGGTGACATTGGAGCAGATTGTGGAGCTGCTAAGGGGGCAGCTTGCTGTCTTGACTGAGGAAGTGAGAAGAAACCAGCGTTATCATCCTAGAAATGATGATGAACCTGCTGAAGATGCTGAAACTGACAGTCACAGCAACTTTAGTAACCCAATTGGTCAGCCTAGAGGAGGTGTTCCAAGGCAAGTGCCTAGTCCTCCAAGGGGAGAACCAAAATGGGAATCAAACTTCAAGATTGAGTTACCTAAGTTCTACGGTAGCTTGAATCATGAAGAATTCATGGATTGGCTTAACCAAGTGGAAAGAATTTTTGATTTCCATGAGGTACTAGATTCCAAGAAGATAAAATTGATCTCTATCAAGCTGAGCGGGAGAGCTTTAGCCTGGTGGGAACAGCTACAAGTTCAAAGAGTTAGGAGGGGTAAAAGAAAGATCCTAGATTGGTGCAAGACTAAGCAGAAAATGAGAAATTAGTTTCTGCCTTTCAATTATATGCAGTCCTTGTACAAACAACTGCATAATTTGAAGTAACATGGCTGTGTGGAAGAGCATACAGAGGCATTTTATCAACTGGTAGATCAAGTAGACCTGAATGAGAGTGAAGAGCAGATGATTGCAAGGTTCTTGAGTGGTCTTAAACCATCAATTCAAGATGCCTTATCATTGCACCAACTGTGGTTTGTTTCCAAAGCTTACAATAAAGCTTTGATGTTTGAGAAGCAACTTGCAAGAAAAGCTTTTTTGCAGTTCCATGCTTATGGTGGTTGCAAAAGTACCCAAGTCAATACTCAAGGAAGGCCAATTACTAACAATGCACAGCCTTTCAAGATTGACAGTGCAGGCTTGCCTTCAACTTATGGTACGGTCAAATCAGTCTCTAAAGTAGCACAAAGCTTTACATTTAAGTGCTACAAGCGTGGAGAAGCTGGGCACAAGGCCACAGATTGCAAGAAAAGGGGAGTTAATGCTCAAGGCAAGGGCAAAGCTTTAATGATTGAAGGTTGTGAAGACTAGGAACATGAAGAATTTCCAATATATGAAGAAGAAGAAGAAATGTGTGATAGTGTATTGATAATTGAAGACAATAGAGAAGGGGAATGCATTCAAGAACCTGTATATGATCAATTCATGGAAGAAGAAGTAGATGCTCATATAGCGGAAGAAGAGGATTAATCATTAGTAACAAACGTCTTGCAAGTTCCAAAGAAAGAAATAGAGGATGACGAGTGGCTTAGAAGAAGTGGTTATGAGAATATGGTGTCACAAGAAGTTTTTAACAATCTTGAATTGAAGAATCAATACCAGCCCCAACCACAAAAGCTATCTTGCTTCAAGAAATGAGGTGAAGTTAGAGATTCTAGAAAGTGCTTAGTGTTCTTAATTAATGACTTTCAAGATTATGTTCTTTGTGATGTGTCAGCCATGGATGTTTGCCATCTCTTACTTGGGTGAGAAAGATTATGTCCATATCAAACCATTTCGGGTGGAAGGAGCAACACATCCAGCTTATACAAGAAAGGAGATCGTTACACATTGCAGCCAAAGAAGGGGAAAGCTAGTCTCAAACCAATGGTCAAAATGAAGAAGGTTGGATTCAAGAGCATCTACATAGCTGCTTACACTTGCAGACTTGACACAAAGCAACAACAGACCTTAATCTCTAGCATGATGCAGCAGCTTAATGCAGCAACTAATGAGAATGCAGATCAATGGAACTACCAGATCATCTACATATCTCCAATAGTTTCAATGTGCATCACTTGCTGCCCTGTTATGCTCCAGATCATCTTACAACTAGCCACCCTTGAGGACAAGTGTGTTCCAAAGAGGGACAGTCTTGATGCAGTTCATTTTTAAAGCTAGTTGTTTAATAGTGCTTATGTTGTATGATAAGTAGATCCTTTCACTTGTAACAGAAAGTTAGTTAGTTGATAGATTGTTAGTGATAAGTGCAATAGCCTACTAGTTAGTTAGAGATTAGGCTTTGGCTAATCACATGGCAGCCACATGGTAGGTTCTTGTAACTAACTTTCTAGCCAATCAACAGCTTCCCTATGTATCTATAAATAAGCAAGGTTGTCCTCATTGTAACTAGTTGAATTTGAATCCAAAAAATCTACTATGAGGTATTATTCCAAGAGTATGCCTCTTGAAGAGCTAGTTCATTCTTTCTTTTCTTTAAGCAACTTAGCTATCTAAAACATCTTTCCTTTTCACCATTTTTCCCCGGTCAAAATCAGGGTACATATATAAGAAACACCAGAAGCCCCAAAAATCCACACATCTAAGCTAGGCTTCACTCACTGTTTTTTTCAATTTTAGTGTCCTTTAGATGAAGTCTCCTCTTAACTCTCCATTTCAATGATGGAAATATGATGATAGAGAGGTTTATTTCAATAACAATATTTTGTTAGAGTTTGATTAAGGTCTTTTTAACCAAGATTGGAGAAAGAAGGTGTGGTTTGAGAGACCGCTCTTGACTTTTGTCTAGAGTGTGTGGCGTGAGAGACCCACTTGACCCTTCTTATGTTAATAGACCTTTGGTCATTTCTCTTTAGGATTATGGTTATTTTACTTCTGTTCATATGATAATTCTAATAAGGCCAAAACTTTAGGGCTTAAAATTACAAGGACAAAAGTGAGGATTTCACTAAATGTCAAGGTGATTTTTAGGCTTTCCTCTTTTTAAAGCTTCTAACTTACTGAAGCTTGAACATGCAGGAAAATTCTTTCCTGGATTGAGTAGAAAGGATGAGGGCAGATTCACTATTCAGAATAACAACTAAAGTAAAAGGGGAGAATTGGTTAGTAGAGCCATATAATTCAATCCCAGAGAAATTTCTACTAATGGTCGCACAACAGGTATGCAGCAAGAAGCATCTAAACAAATTGATCCTAAAATTTTTATTACTGTTGTCCCTTGGACTGACCAGTGATAATTCATCTTCAAAACTGATAATTAGAAAGAAAAGGAACACAAAAAAGGAAAACCATAATCTATGAATTGAACAAAAAAGGAAAACATGAAAAGTTTTGGACTTTCTAGAAAAGATGGTCTCATTGTTAGGAAATCTCTGAAAATATAGCATATCATGACAAGCATGACTCAATTGTTAAAGTTTAGATGACCCTTGATGTGCAGTTTGATGGAGATTTGGTTTTGACTAAGAGCATTTAAATTTTTTGGTAAGAATCAGGTGAAGTTTACATCAACTGTAATAGTTTATCATATGATAAGATTCCAATAAGAGAGAGAAGTTTTGATTGATGATGTGGAGCAAGTTATTCCTAGAATTGACAACATTCGAATTTTTCTATGATGTTGGTAGAGCAGGCCCGTTCAAAATAAGATATAAAACATCTAAAAGTCGAGTTCCATGTGACATTTTTTATTATTTTATTTACACATTAGATGTGCCAAATCAGCTGTGCCTCTTAGAACTCGAGTTTTAGAGACTCGAGTTGCTTAAGTGAATTCGAGTATTTAAGACTTGAGATGCCAATTAAAGAAATTTTTTGGTTTTTCTACTACATAACGAAAATGTTAGCAAAATCAGGCCAAATGGCAAAAAATGCCATACCAACCAGTAGGAGTGACAAAATATGACACTACTTGCGAACCCAACACGAGTCAATCATGTTGGGCCGGGTCAACCTGTTTAATAAACAAATCGTGTTTGGGTTGAGGATTCCTGACACGTTTACTAAATAGGTCGGGTTCAGGTCAACCCATATAGCCGAATGCTTATGGTCTGACACAACACGAACCCGACCCATGAACACAAATTGCCACCTCTACCAACTAGTATTTAATGTACTGATGCATAAACTGGTATACAAAATGCAGGCTCTGTATCAGCTCAAATACCGAACCATGTTGGGGTGTTTTGGGTACTTAGGTTGTTTTGAGCGAAACTCTGTTTTAACCCGGAGTAGAATTTGGACTAAGTTGTAAATTTTTTTAAAGAAAAAATTGTGCATATTGGTAATTTTCCTCCCCAAATCAGACATCAGGTACATTTCTATCTTTAATTGCTTAATTTAATTTAATTTTTTTATTTTATTTCTCTTTTTAGAATAATTCCACTATGGGTACAAAAAATGATTTGGTTATTATCTAGGAATCACGGGTGAGGATTCAGGTTCGGGTGTGGGTGTGGTGCGGTGTCATGGTAATTTTTGAAAAAGTAGGACATGGGTGCGGCGGGATACATTTATTAATTAATTAATTAGAAAATATATTTTTATTTTTATTTTGTATATATTATTAAGCATTTTTTTTTAAAATAATGTTAAATATATATCAATTTAAGAGCAATAATGGATAATAAAGTGAATATATAACTATTAAATGATAAATCTATAATAATTATAAATCTATATTTCAGCCAATATATCAAATTAATTTTTTTTTTTAGTAAGTATTTTGGCCCATATCGGCTCCTATTTCGGACTGAATTGAACCATGTCGGGAAAAAAAAAAAAATCGTCAGGGGACGCGCGTGCAGCTGCATCCAGGCAGCACAGCGCGTCCCACCAAGTCTGATATGGGTGTGCCAACCAAAACAGTGCACCCGTGCTTCCTTGGTTATTATTCATGACCTTTTCATGTTATAAACCTTTTATATTGAGTGATGACATGCCATGAACCATATAGTTCTTACATTTATTTTATGAGGAGTATTTATAATTATACATACACAAGCACACACAAATACCGAAACAATTGATCTCAATCCAATCTGAAACAGCCACCGAAAATAGTATTCAAAACTTTGCTTTACACACTGATCTGCGAATATCATTGGTGAGATTGTCTTAAGGCATTAATGTCTGGAATAGAGGAAAGAATCAAGGGAGGACACATGATCAAGAAGAGAATGGAACAAAGCTCAACGCAATTTAATAATTTTAGGAGAAACTAATTACGAGTGGGGCTACAATTGAAATATATAAAATGGGTATAAAGCTAGGGGCAAAACAGTAAGAACCCTGGCCACCCTCTGCCGTTAATCCCACAACCCATCAACTTCCCATCACTGGAGATCACATTTGTTGTTGTCATCCATCGCCAATCCCTCATTCCAACTCTGACAACCACAACGAACCCAGGTTTGCTGGGCTTGAGGTGTCGACTAGCTCCAACAACTACTTCGTGGGTCTTGTGACATTGTTCCGTTGTTGCCTGACCGCGATTCCATCATGGTTCTAGTCGGCTTCCACTGGCGACCCACAGACACCCTTTTTAGCCACCAACCATAGCTCTGACCACTATGCCTCCATCGGATTTTCTTTCTTGGTTACCAATATGCTCTTCTATGGTTCAACTCCTTGTCTTTGGTCTAACATGTCTTAATTCTCGGTGTGGGTAATCCTTGCCGGAACCGCTTTTTGTTGATGTGGTCATTTTTTTTCTTGGATCCTGATGTTATTTATGTTACTGAGGTATTCTTTTTTGGATTTTTTGGAGTGGCTATGGTGAATGGTTGTTGGACTTGTTTATTATTGGGATTTTTTGGTGTTGAATTTGTTTAGTTGTAGTTAGTTGACTCCCTATTGGAGTTTCTTTCCACAGTCCACTAGTTTATTGGTTTATTGTGAGTTTGTTGAAGCTTGAGATTGCTGCTATGGAGACCAAAAATAGTGTTCAACCCACTAATTATTTATTGTCTCCAAACATGTTATCTATTAATGGAAGTAAGTAATTATGCTCAGTGATTCTAGGTAGTTGAAGTGTTTCTTCTTGGTAGAAAGAAGTTTGTGACCCCTGCATCTACGAACTCAAAATATGTTGATTGGAGAGTAAAAAATGCACAAATTAGGAGTTGCTTGCAAAAGAGCATAGATTATAAGATTAGTTGTGGTTTGGTTTTCTTACCAACTACTAAACTTGTTTAGGAATAGGCCAAGAAACTTCACTTTGGTGTTAACAATTTGAAGAGAATTTATGATCTTCATCAAGCTCATTTCTCCCTGAATCTCAGTGATTTTTGTTTAGAAGACTATTATAACAAGCTTAAGGGTATACATTCCCTTCGTCTAGTACTATTAATATACTTCTAGTGATAAATCTGCTTTTGCCACTTCTATGGGGAGTTGTAGAGGTGGTTGAGGGGGCCAAGGTTATGGAGGTCATGAACAAGGGGGTCATGGTAGAGGACGTGACCTTCGTAAGTTCACTTATTGTCATGGTGAGAATCATATGGTAGACTTCTGTTGGAAGTTGTATGGTAAACCCTCGGCTCACCAAGCTAGTTTTTAGGCTGAAGAATTGACTTCATAGTCACTTCCACCAATATCCAGAGTAGTCTCTATCCATAATGAAGAGTACAATCGATTCATGTCTATGCATTCTGATTTTGTTGGGTCTAGCTCTACAGGTACATTGGCTTAACAAGGTACTTCCACTGCTTGTCTTGCCACTCACGACCCTGGTCATTGACTTAGGTGCTTCTGATCATATGACAGGCACCTAACATTGAGCACTCTAGTAGTCTTCCCAATGTTACTTTGGCAAATGACCCAACCACTATAATTTTTGGTTTGGGCACTAGTAATCTCAATCCTAATCTTTCTCTCTTCTGTCTTATATATTCCTGATTTTCCTTTTAATGTTTTGTAAATTAGTAAGATTACTAAACTTTTGAATTACGCTACCATTTTTTTTAATCTGCTTATTGCATCTTTTAGGATCTCAAGAGAAGACTCTTGCAGGACGGCATGAAGCTAGTGGACTTTACTACCTAGATTGACGTGGTTCTTCGAGTTTAGTGGCTTCTCACTTGTCTATCTCACCTCTTCAGCATCATTGTCTCCTTGGCCATCCCTCTCTTTAGAATTTGAAGTTGTTAGTCCCGACTTGTCGCCAAATCGCATCCTTACAATGTGAAGCATGTCAATTGGGTAAGCAACGTAGGGTGCCTAGGCATGAGAGTTAGGTCAATACTTCATTTTGATATTTGGGGTCCCAATAAACACTCACTCATTGTTAGGGCTTAGATATTTTATCATTTTTGTTAATGATTATACTAGAGTCACCTATCTTTATCCTATGAAAGAAAGGTCTGAATTGTACTCAATTTTCAAATCTTTTTTTTTTTAATGGAAATAAAGACTCAATTTATTGCTTCACTTCATATTTTTCGATTTGATAATGCTTGTGAATATTTTCATACATCTCCGTCTCAATTTTTTCATGATCATGGTATAATTCACCAATCTTCATGCCCCCATAATCCACAACAAAATGACGTTATTTGTTAGAGGTCGCTCATGCCCTATTGTTTCATATGCGTGTCCCCCAATCATACTGGGATGATGCTGTTTTGACTGCCTGTCACTTGATTAATCGCAAGCCATCCATTGTTCTAGGTGGTCAAAGCCCTTATACTGTGCTCTCTCCTAATGCACATTTGTTTCATCTACCTCCTAATATCTTTGGTTGTGTGTTCTATGTTTATATCTTAGGTCCAAGGAGTGATTAACTTGATCCTGGATCCACTAAATGTGTTTTTATTGGGTATTCTCACACTCAGAAGGGATACTGAAGATACTAACCTTCTCTTTGTCGTTGTTTAGTGCTAATGTCACCTTGGATGAGTCCCAATCCTATTTTTCCTTTGGTTGGTAGTGACAGTTCTCTTCCTTGTCTTCCTCACTTACCACTTGTGTCTCCTACTGAATCTCCTCCTCATAAACCACTCCAAGTGTTGGTAGAAATCTCCCATTGAGACTTCTTCCCTGCCTAGTGATCCTCCTCTTGACCCCAACTCTTCCAATTGCTCTGCAAAGGTAAGCGTACTTGTATCTCTCAGTTTGTCTTTTATGTCCATTGTCTTTATCTCTCTATGCTTTTGCCTCGTCCTTGAATTTTGTTGTTGTTCTTAAGTCTGTCCAGGAGGCTATGTCCATCCCTAGTTGCAAGTCTGCTATAGAAGCAAAAATGTCTGCACTGTCTCAAAATGTTACTTGGTCTTTAGTTACTCGTCCTCCAGGAAAACTATTGTTGGTTGTCGTTGGGTTTTACTGTGAAGTACTTGCTTGATGGCTCTATTGAGCATTTGAAGGCTTGCTTGGTTGCCGAAGGGTATACCCAGACATATGACATTGACTATGCAGAGACATTCTCGCATGTTGCTAAAATTTCTTTTGTCAAGATTTTGATCTCCGTAACTGCTAATTTGAGTTGACCACTATTTCAGTTAGATGTTAAAAATGCCTTCTTGAATGGAGATTTCAAGGAAAAGCTGTAAATGGAGCAACGACTGGGTTTGTTGCTCAGGGATGAGTCTAGAAAGGTGTGTAGATTGCATATGGTCTTAAACAAACTCCTTGAGCTTGGTTTAGTAAATTCAGTGAAACAATGTTAAAGTTTGGATTGCGACGTAGCCAATCATTGGTGATGACAAGAAGGGTATTGATGATTTGAAGAGATACCTTCAAAACTCCTTTCAAACTAATGGAGCTCCAGCCCATGTGTTCCTGTTGTATTGGCTTATATGCATTTAATTAGTGCCACCAGCTATTTCTTTTTATTTCTGCCAGGAGTATATTAGTTAGTTAGTATTTTTCCTTCGACTATTTAGCATTTTATATTGTTCATCTGATGACTATTCTGGAGAAACATGCCACGGATAACCCCACTCTTCATATTACCACAGTCAAATTAGATGGACATAATTACCACAGCCAAAAATTATTTAAAATTTTATTTTAACCCTTCTGAGTGTTTATTTTTAACATGCATATTATTTGTCCAAGTGTAAGAAACCAGTGTTAGGGTTAATCAGATTAACTTAACACAATTTTTTTCTAAAATTCAACAGCTTCTAGGTACTTTAACCAGGACTGTATGTGCTTTATTTATCCTTTTTGTCTAATAAGCTGGGAGATTAGAAAGATGTCTTTGAATATTATTGCAATCATTCCCAATTCCCCATTGATCATTTGGATTTCCTCTTGTAGTTCTCCAATGAACCCATCAAGGCTTGAAACTTTTGAGAGACTGCAAAGGAAATTTGATTCTGATTGTAAAGAATTTTTCGCAGGGCCTCATTTGTGTTCTAGCATTTTCAACCAATCAGTTTAATGCATTTTGCTGCATGGATCAGCCATTTGGATATTTCTGGATGGATTTTTGATCTTTCAAATGTGTTTAGTTTGTTGTTCAAGATTATCAAAGTCATGGGGTGGGAAAATTAACTGGTATAGCTTGGAGATCGGGTTGAAAATTATGCAATCTATTGGTGGCATGGGTTAGGTTTCCATTGCTTTGGGATCTGTGACAAGGTCTGATAATACGTTCAAAGGCTTTCTCGTAGTAAGGTTAGGGAAATGGGTTTGGCTGTCCTGTGGTGGTTGAGGATTTTGATGCCTCTGGGGAGATTTTGAGATAAGGGTTTTGTTATTTTTGCAGGGTCTTTTTATTTTTTTTGTCCTCATAAAGAATATTATAATCAAATTTTGTTAAAGGTTCTCCAAGGAAATCTACTTAACATGTAAGGCCATCTTTCCCCTCCCATCCAAACATAGGATTAAGGATTTGACTACAAGATTAATTCTAAGAGTAATTAATAAACATGCAATATTCATTCAAGAAACTAGTCATGTTATGAAGTTCAGACATATTGATGCTTACTTTCTTTACAAATTTGCAGAGATGGCGTCTTATATCTCTCTGTAGGTCTTCAGGTAAATTCTCCAAAAGTATTTCTTCATTTACTCCTCTAGTAGCAGCCCAATTATACCGTTCAGCTTGCCGTACTTGCCTACAAGATAAGCCAGTTACATGGGTCAGATTGCCAATAAACCCTGCATCAAAGGCACTTTGAGAATGTGAAACACACACACACACTTATGAGTGGTTTAATAAACACTAATGCTCCGTTTGGATTGAGGGGGAGGGAAGGGGAGTAGAGTAGAGTTAGCCCAAAATTAGCATGTTTTTAGCCAACTCTAGTCTATTCTCCTCCACTCCCCCTCCCTCCGCCCTCTATCCAAACAGGCCCTAAGTATTTGAAATAGCTCTTCTTTCAAATAAAATTATTTTATTTATCCACCACGGGGGTTGAGGGGTGGAAGAAAGCCAATAAACTCTAGTTCAGATAGTGTTTCCTTCCCTTGTAAGAACAAGGTGGAGATGAAGTCATGTGTTCAAAATTCACTTGAGTGCCCGTGTAACCAAACTAGGGAAGGAGAGAGAGAGAGAAAGAGAAACCTACAATGAACAGAATAGGGACCAAAAAAAAAAAAAATCACATCATATTTCCTTTTCCTACTCTCGGAAAGTAGATTAGGGTAATAATACTTTTGAAGCCTGAACCTATCCACCCATCACACAAAAATCTAGCCTTCCTATCCATCTACCTCAGGGAAAAAAAGAACGGAACCAATAACAAGCATAATTTGCATTTTTAAGTAGTTTCTAATTTGTATTTTAAATTTTTAATACCCGCTACCAAAAACCAAATTGCTTCTCATCCACAGTTGATCCTACCACCATTATTCACTGTTTAAACAGTGGGCTGCCTTTGACTAATACAAAGCTTGAATTCTCACTCTCTCTCCTTCATGATTTATTGTTTTACCTTCTCATCTTCAGTGATCATGCTATGCTGGGCAATCAAAAGTTCAAATATGCTTTTGCCTAGAACTGGTGTGCAACAACCTCAAATGCAATCTATCCAGATTTTAAATCGGTAGATGGGTTCTTCTTGGTCTATTGATTTGAGCTGCTTGAGAGGTGACTAACAGTAGAAAAATTTATCAAACAATTAGTTTCCTTTGGCTATAGTGAATCCTAAATATACGAATATCCAAGGGAAGGGCTGTGATGGGAGTTGGGCTTGCACAAATGATGGCCTTTCTCCTTCAATTTTTCCTCTTGATATCTTTTCCATGTCTACCGGGTTTAGCAAACTATTATCAAATAAGTTAAGTGTCTTTTTCAATTTATTTGCTTATGTTCCTATTAAGTAAAGTTGAGGTACTCATCTTGCAATGTCTCACTATTTTTTGGTTTCCATGGATGTACTACAACAGAGAGAGAGAGAGAGAGAGAGAAGGGGAAGAAATGGCCCGTTTAACACTTTCTTAGCATTAAAAAAAAAAAAAAAAAAATTCCTTTGTTTTAGGAAAAAAAGATGGGCGTAACAGGTCCAATAAAAGTATTCTTATGATATGTATAATACCCTCTTGGCACGCACCAAGCATATATCACAAGCTCTCTTGAGATAGATCATACTTTAGAGAGTGCACGGATAAAGAGGAGAAACATCTAATATTTAACTTAACAATGAGAAAACAAGAACCTCAAATAATTCAATTACAGTATTCCTTTTGAGGTGACTTGGAGTAACATCTATAAGCCACATTCACTCTAAAATGCCAAGAATGTAAACAAATGACAAGAATGGCATACCTTCTTAGTTCTTCTGGCAAGCGTCGATGGCTCATCCATTGCTCAACATCACGACGTCTCAGAGACATTTCTAACCTCCTAGGGGAAAACCACCAAAAGGAGGAAAAAAAATATGAAACTAGTTAAAGAAGTTCAAAACTTTGGTGGAAGATTTATAAATTCTGAAATTAAATCAATGATTTTTATTTTTTATTTTTACAGTTGGACTTACTGAAAAGTATAAATGAGACACTAAACATGGATGTCTATAATTGAAACGCTTGGATTATTTACAGAATGACAGCTATTATTCATTTGTTACATGTAAGTGAGTCGAACTTAAAAACAAATGGAAGAATGAATTTCCTGTTTGAGCAACAGAGAAAGTGTATTGTGTGCTATTTTAATTACTTGTAACACTTTGAACCTGAAGCAATGAGATGGATAGTTTAACCGACAAGACATTAGAGAAATATAAAACTAATTGTTTCTAACAATAATTTGCCAATGGATTTAAGAAATTTATTTATACTATGTTCAGAAACAGAAGGGTAGAGAAAAGGTAGCGGTTACATAATGCAAAAGAAGGAAAATGACAAAAAAAATTACTCCCTATGGAGGTCTTCACACCAGAAGATAGGTGTCCATGTAGATCGTGAAAGAAACATAATCATAAAAATGATCAAACTTGTGCACAAAAAAGTCATGATTTTTGGATATTGCTTCAACAGCTAAAGTAGTACCAACTAAACTCTAGCATTAGTTATACTAGCAGACTTACTGAAAATTGAGGGAACAAGGTTTTTCTTTTTTAAATTATGAAAAGTAGCCACCTCTTAGTCCAAAGTTATTGTTAGTGTTATTATGTGGTTATTAATAATTGGCTTGTGATTATTGTATTAACTTGAGGATATAATTGTAATTGTGTCATATCAGGAGAATATATATATGCCACCGTGAAAGGACTAACTAATAAAGCTCTAAGCCTAATTTCTAATCTTTCTTCCCTTTAATTCTTCTCTCTCTTCACACCTAACCCTAATATTTTAAGTGGCATTTGCACACACAATGATTTAAGAAGCATATATCAAACCACCGTAGTAAAAAAATTGTACCTCCGCCCAAGAGCCTGAAGAAAATTTTGCATATTTCCAATGAGAAGAGCAAAGAGCAAGAGGCCCAGCCCAATAATGGCCATGGTGAAAAGGACTTCCCAAACAAAGTAGCTTGGAGTTTGATTTCCAGCAAGTGTACTGATTTGCTTTATAAAATCACACAAAAACAATGTTAGCAAGGGGTTAATTAAATTATACATTTCCTATCATTAAAAAATTAATTGAATCACATATGAATACACTTCCTATCATTTTACCAAAGGAAATGTATCAGGTCAGTATGGAATACAATTTAGAAAGAAACTCATTTTGAGACAAGAATAATTTAATTAGGATATTATTATAAAGCCAATAAAGTTCTTCATCGGCAGGGGATGCGATAAGACACATTATTTTCAGAATACTATTATAATCATAAGATACTAATGTGGTGAATTTTGAGATTGTATTCCAGCATGACATGCAAAAAAACTTACTCAATTAAGTGTGCCACATTATGAGATAACATATATGACGTAACATTTACATTTTGTTTGGTTTGATGGAAATAAAAGGGAATGGAAAATTTGGAAGGAAAGGAATTTGTTTCCCTTGTTTGGTTCAAGGGAAGGAAATGAGATGGTAATGACACAGAGAGATGGGAAATCCAGCTTGGCTCACGTCATCGTGCCCACCCAAATGAGCAGAGATGGAGGGAAAAGATGGATGTCTATTTAGTTACGATTGGAAATTGCCAAGAGCCGGTGTTTCTAACAAAGACATCTAGGGTTCAAATGCCTCCACCCCCAACATTTGAATTATCAAAAAAGTTATAACTGGAAATTGCTTTAGTGCCTGTAGGAGCGTTGCCCTGCTTCTCTTGGATTAAGATACTAAGCGGAACACATGATACAATTAATTTGTGATACGGGTGATATTGAACCACAATAGGAGGTTTGGACAAGAACATGTAAAAAACCAAATCTCCTTTATTAATTTCAATGTCATATGTTACATTAGCCCCTTTTTGAGTCTTATTTTCTTCCTTTTATATGAGCCATCCTCTTCTTTTTCATCTTCTGTCCCAGTCCACCTGGATTGCCTCTGATCTTGCTGGGCTCTTCTTTTCATGGCTTTTCATCATAAACGGAGACTTTTGAGGTATTTTTCACTGTTCAAATGTCCACCTGTATAACTCCTGGTGTTATCTGATTCTTCTTTTGCAGGTTTTTCATCATGGACGGAGACTTCTGGGGCTCCTCCTACTGTTCAAACTTGTCCCTCTACATTGAATGCAGTGATGTCAGGCTGGCGACCTATCTCAATGTGGAGGCGGTTGTGGAATCTCCAAGAACCTTTAGAGGACTATCTTGTAGAAGTTTGGTCTTTTTGCTACTTATCTCGTTAGCTCGGATAGACCTCGAAGGTGACCTCTGTATGCTGCCTGGGTGGATGTTGGGCCTAACCAAGGATCCGAGGTTCTGCGTGCATTGATTAAGAAATGGGCTGGCCATAGTGGGGTTGATCCCTATTACTTGGGTTGATATTCTCGTTAGGCCCAGTGTTTACATTTATTATAATTAGGCCCAAGACTTGTTTTTGCGTTCGCCCCACTACAATAGCCCCCATGATCTCGCACCCATTTATTTTGTGGGATGAGATCATGGTCAAATCGTGGGGTTTCTCCAAGACTTTTGTCTGACATTGATTGGAGTGTTGCCATTTCAGTGATTGGAGAACGTCTTTTCAACTTCCGAACTGTCATGCCACTTGTCAGCATCCAAACAGTGGAGGTTGAATAGTGGAGCGTACAGTAGGGGGAAGCACAAGAGGTGGAGAGAAATTTTTCCCGCCCTCCTACTATTTAAGCCTTCCTTTTGCCCATTTTACCCATTTTTACTCTCTCTTTTCTCTTTTTTCAAAGATAAGTTCACATTTCTCCTTGCTCCCCGTCAGGCTCTGGTATCTCCCGTTCCTGTAAGTCCCTTCGCATATATTCTTTTTTCTTCTACCCATTTTTTATCTCCGTTTCCTTTCTTTATCTTCTTAGTTGATGCCATGGGCAAACTCTCCTAGCTAGTTAGTACTCCTGAGGGTATAGAGGCTTTTAAGGCGAAGTGCAATGTCCCTTGGGATGTTGACATTAGGCTGTGTATGGAAGGTGATATTGCCCAAAATAGAGGGTTTGGAAGGGTAGTTATTCCATTAATCGCTTTTGTAGAAGGGGGGTTAGGATTTCGATGAATGATTTGTTAATTAACTATCTTAGGTATTTTAAGTTATGCCCTGATCAGATAACTCCCAATGTCTTTCAGGTAGTCAACACTGTAGATACATTAAACAAACAATTAGGCCTAAAACTCACCATTCATGATATTAATTACATATATAACTTACAAAACACTCGTAAGTCCGAGGTCCCCAGATCATGGTGTTACCTCAAGGCCCGTTGTGGGCCAATTAGGATAATCTCCTGCCTACCAGATTCCAATAAAGTCACAAATGGGGGCTACCTTGTTGTGTTGGGGAACTGGTATATTGACAACTTTCATTGCCCCACTAACATCGAGGATCTAGGTCTGTGGGATTTCCATAGTTGCTTATTGTGTTTCACTTGTTATTAATTAACCTTATTATCTTTGTTCTTATACATGTATACTCTTCTCTGCAAATCCGCATTCCCTTAAGAAGAATCTTAATCTCATCGAAGTTGTTCAGCTCAATAGACTGCTTCAATCCGAGATCTACATACATATAGACGGTCAGCTTCGGGCTGCTCACTTGATCCTTGGGTATACGCCTACGTATCCCTGCTTCCAAAAGGGGCAGGACATAATTAAGGAGAAGGATTACCGGCTACCTTACATCGACGTTCGTCTGAAGGATTACTATCCGTCGCTAGTACAGATTGAAGAGTTGAAAAGGCATCCGAGGCGCAGTAACTCTCCTGAACCATTCACAAATGTGGACCTCAGAGTGTTCGTGGCTGTTCCGAGCTCAAACCCAACAATTCAGAAGGCCTAGCAAGGAATCGCCCTGGTTTATTCCGAAGTGATCCCCCATGAAGGCCAGGATATGTCTTATCAAAGAGTGATTCCAGACATTGTGGACCTACTGGGAGCTCTGAGGACCGATGATTTGAAGGTTACCTCTAAGACTGCTCATAAGGCCGCTGCCAAAGCTAAAAGGCTCCGTGGGGGTCCCCAGAGTGAGGCCCAAGCGAAGAAGAGCAAAACCACCCAAACCAAGGTTCCGACAGCTATAACTATGGTGGCAACTCGAAATCCTACTCCCCCTCTGGAAATTGTGGATGTTAAGGAGTCCCAAGTTGGCGAAGGACCATCCGAGCCTACTCCTCCTCCATTTACGTGACTTTATCATGAAGGGGGCTCCTCTTCCATCTAATGAGGGTGTAAGGCCTTGGTCAGACAGGCATGGCGGCAAGGTGGCTGACTATGTGGGAAAAGCCCTTCTCCTTCCTACGAACATGAAGAATTCGAAAAAGATGGATGGGAAAGGGATGCTTTTGGCTTTGAAGAGAAATGTGGTGCTAGTGAGAACAAACTAACTCTCTATTTCTCTTCTCTTTCTGTTATTTTATTTCGAATTTTATTAACAACGATAACTGCCTACAAAGTTATCAAGGCATGGTGGAGATGGACAAGAGGATGTCTAAGGCCGTTGAAAGAGAGAGAGAGAGAGGCTTCAGCCAAGCAAGAGCAGTTGATGAAGAAGGTTAAGGATTTGATGGAGAAGGTGAATTAGTCTGAGACTGCTCATGCAAAGGTTGAAAAAGAGGCTGCATCATTGAAGACTAACTACGACACTGCCGTGAGACAGTTGGTGGAGGCCAAGGATGCAGCTAAGAAGGCATTGGAGGCTCAGCGGGTGTTGATGGAAAAAAACACCGAGCTTGGGGAGAAGGTTGCTGCTGGATAAACAAGGAGTAGCTGCTGATTCTGCACTTCGGAACGAGGTAGAAATACCTATTCCGATCAACTACCTCCCTAGTGCGCCCACGGCTATTGAAGGGGACAAAGGGAGCTCGGTCGATGAGCAAGAGAAAGCTTCAGAGGTCCGGGATGGGGACCCCGTGGTGGATTCTTTTGATGTGAAGGATGCCAAGTGTAGAGATCAGCCCACTACCTAGTGCCAAATTTTTGTTTTGTTATTTTGTTTTTCATTAAGACATGGAATTTAGTATATGATTTTTGTAAGGGGTTTATGTTTGTTGCTTTGTGTGTCCACTCGTGACTATTTTTAATCTAATGAAGGCTGTATCTTTTTTGCAGTTTAAACAGTTTTTTTTTTAAATTTAATCTTCATTCAAGTGTTGTCTTATTTATATACTTATATATATTTTTCATCATTTATTGCAAATTCAAGGGCTCACTATTTCTAGCCTCAATAAACTTGATTGTCCATCCTGTTGGCCACATCCCAATTTCCCTTAGCTCCCAATGATCCTGGGATTGACTCGGGTAGAGAGTTCTGTTTAGGATGCACTCGAGCTAAAGGCATGGCCTTATACCCCGGTTTTAATTATCCAAAGCAATTCTTTTGTTGGCCTCAGCAAGCCTAATCACCCATCCTTTTGGCCATATCCCAATTTCCCTCAGCTCCCAATGATCCTAGGATCGAATCGAGTAGAGAGTTTTGTTTAGGATGCACCCGAGATACAAACATGGCCTTGTACCCTAGAGTTTAAATTATTTGAGCAATTCTTTTGTTGGCCTCAGTGAGCCTGATCACCCATCCTTTTGGCCACATCCCAATTTCCCTCAACTCCCAATGATCTTGGGATCAAATCAAGTAGAGAGTTCTGTTTAGGATGCACCCAAGGTAAAGACATGGCCTTGTACCCCGAGGTTTTAGCGAGGTTTTAGTGATCCGAGCTATTCTTTGCCATTTTTTGAAATTTTGAAAAGCGCATTGGGAGGTTTTGCATGTTGTAAAAGATAGAAAGAAAGAAAGAAAGACGTGTACAAAAGAAAGAAAACTTCATTAGTTAAAGTATTTCCTTAGGTTATATACATTCCACGGTCAAGGGACCGGGTTTTCATCTAGGTCTTCCAATCTGTAAGCTCCCTTTCTAACGATTGATGTGACCCTATAGGAGCCTTCCCAAGTCAGTCCCAGTTTTCCCTAGCTTGGATCTCTGCTGTTCCCCATAACCTTCCTTAGTACCAAGTCTCTGAGAACAAATTTTCTAGCCTTCACATTCTTGTTATAACCACGGCTGATCATTTGTTGGTACTCAGCTAACTTGATCATTGCAACCTCTCTATTTTCTTCTACCAAGTCAAGCTTCTTAGACAGAGCTAAGTTGTTGTTCTTTTGTTCAAAATCGTCTATTCTAGAGGTTGGCATTCCAACCTCCGTGGGTATCACAGCTTGCAAACCGTAAGTCATCGAAAAGGGGGTTTCTCCAATGGACCTTCTCGGAATCATTCTAAAAGCCCATAGTGCACTCGGAAGTTCCTCAGTCCATTTTCCCTTAGATTCATCCAATCTTTTCTTTAGACCATTAACGATGGTTTTGTTGGTAGATTCAACCTGTCCATTGCCCTGTGGATAGGTCGGGGTTGAGTATCAGTTAGTGATTCCCAATTCATTGCAATACCAATTAAACATCTTACTGTTAAACTGCAGTCCACTGTCTGATACCAAGGTTCAAGGGACCCCGAACCTAGTCATTATGTTCTTCCACACAAAGCGTTTTACATCAGTCTCTTATATTGGCCAATGGCTCAACTTCAACCCATTTTTTGAAGTAATCAATAGCTACTAACAACCACCTCCAGTTTCCTGTGGCCCTAGGAAAAGGTCTTACTCCAACCCCCATTAGGCGAAAGGCCATGGACTCGCCAATGGATTCAAAAACCCACCTAGCTGGTGTATATTTGGAGCATACCTTTGACATCGATCACACTTTTTGGTGTATTCTTATGAACTTCTTTGCATGTTTGGCCACCAGTATCCTTGGGTGTGAATGCTCGATGAGCTAGGGTTTGCCCCCCAGTGTGACTCCCACAAATTCCACCATGCAGCTCTTCCAGGATTAAGTCCACTACCTCAGGATGAACGCAGAGAAGGTACGGTCCTGTATATGAGCGTTTGTAAAGCTTCCCTTCCCTTGATAGCCAATACCTTGGGGATTTGCATCTAATCTCTGTTGCTTCATAAACGTCTTCAGTTAGTGTCCCATTTCTAATATATGCTACAATAGAGTCCATCTAACTAGGGCCAGCATGTATGCCCATTACCTGTGTATTATTTGAGTGATCTAGCTTGGTTTAGCCAAGGTTTCCACCGTGATTACCCGAGGTGACAAATTTGTAACCGAGGAGGCTAAGGTCGCAAGAGAGTCTACATGGCTATTGCTTCCCCAAGGTATCTAAACCAAAGAGAATTGTTCAAACTGATTTTGCAGTGCCTTCACTTCGGTCCAATACTTTACCATCCTTTCATCCCAGACTTCAAACTCTCCATTAACTTGATTAGTAACCAATCGATAGTCACAGAACACTTTTACCTTGGCAGCCCCCACTTTTTTAACCATCCTCAATTCGGACAATAGTGCCTCATATTCCGCTTCATTGTTGGATGCTGAGAACTCCAATCTTATCAACCATTCAAGAAGAGCTCCTTTTGGGGAGAGAAGGACCACTCCTAGTCTGGAGCCTCGGTAATTGGATGCTCTGTCGACGTAGATTTCCCACAGTGGAGTTGAATCCAATACCACACCACAAAATTGATTCAATCCGAGGTTCTTTCCCATGCTTTTTGGGGTAAATCCTACTACAAAGTTTGCCAAGACTTGTCCTTTAATCGATGTCCGGGGCTGGTACTTGATATCATAGGCCCCTAGCGCAGTTCCCCATTTTGCTATCCTCCCTGAGAAGTCAGCTCTCCTCAATAATGCTTGAAGTGGGTATTCAATGAGGACAATGATTGTGTGGGCCTGAAAATAGTGCGGTAGCCGTCTGGTTGCATGCACCAGAGCTAGGGCAATCTTTTCTAGGGGAAGGTATCTCACTTCAGCTTTGAGCAGTGTCTTACTCACATAATACACCGGTTTTTGAGAACCTATTTCTATTCCGACTAGGACTGCACTTACGGCATGGTTTGACACTGATAGATACATGTATGGATTCTCTCCACTCTCGGGCTATGAGAGTGTTGGGGCCATCGTCAAATATTCTTTCAGCCTTTGGAATGCCTCCTTACACTCGGGTGTCCATACATAATCATTCTATTTCTAAGGAGCTGGAAGAAGGGCTTACAGCGTTCGGCTGATTTGGAGATGAATCAATTCAGGGCAATAACCATTCCTGTGAGACGTTGTACCTCTTTGGGATTCCTCGAGGGCCAAGGCATTGTATTGCCGTGATCTGATCGAGGTTCACCTCTATCCCTCAATGAGTAATCATATAGCCAAGGAACTTTCCTGAACCAACGTCGAATGCACACGTCAAGGCATTTAATCTCAGACGATGCCTTCTCAGGACTCCAAACACCTCGAACAAATCCTCCAGATGTTTCTGAGCTTCTTTGCTTTTTACTACTATATCGTCTATGTACACCTCCATGTTTTTCCCAAGTTGGTCCTTGAACATCCTAGCAACCATTCTTTGGTAAGTCGACCCTGCATTTTTTAATCCAAAACCATATAGTCAATAGTTCCCCTTCGGGGAGATGAACGAGGTCTTTTCCTGATCCTCGGGTGCCAAAGCTATCTGATGGTATCCTTGAAATGCGTCTAAGAAACTCATTCTCGGGTGACTGAACGTCACATTGACTAGTTGATCTATTTTCCAGACCAAGAAAGGATCTTTTGGATATGCCTTATTTAGGTTCGTAAAATCAACACACTCTCCATTTCCCGGTTTTCTTCTTTACCACCACTGTATTTGCCAACCAGTTCGGATAGAATACTTCTTTTATTGCCCCTGCTCATTTAAGCTTGTCTACCTCCTCGCTTACTGCCTCAGCATGAATATAAGACGATGGCCAAGGCCTTTGTTTCTTAGGAGTGTACTCAGGATTCACATTTAATCGATGGCAAATAAAGTTCAGATCCACCCCAGATACATCATAGGGGCTCCATACAAAACCATCTAAACTCTGAACTAAAAATAGTAGCAATTCTACTTTATCAAGTAATGAAAGTTTTTGGCCAACTTGGAAATATTTATCCACCTCGACATTGATGTAGACCTTTATGAGGTCCTTGCATTGACTATTTGATGCTCATACCTCTGACTATGATTGCTATGGATGTTGAGTAGTTTCAGCCAAATCTTCATGAGTTCGATTTTTCTGAGAAATGGTGGCTATACAACATTGCCGAGCTGTATTCTGGTCCCCCTTGATTTCTACCACTCCCCGTTTAGTAGGAAACTTCACTTTCTAGTGTAGAGAGGATGGCACAGCTTCCATGTCATGCAACCAAGGTTGGGCCAAGATGGCTGTATAGGGGGAATAAGCGTGTACCACTATGAAGTTCACCAAAAATTCCTTTCCCTCTACAACTACAGGGAGTTTGATCTGTCTTACTGGTATCACTACCTTTCCATCAAAACCCACCAGTGGCGTATCATACTGACTTAAGTCCCCTAGTTTCAGATCCAATCCTCATTACAGGTCTAGATACATGATTTCAACCCCACTTCCTTGATCAATCATTACCCTTTTAACATCATAGCCAGCAATTTGTAGAGTGACCACGAGGGCATCGCGATGTGGTTAGGTGGTCCCTTCTTTATCTGGGTCCGTAAATCCCAATATCAATTCCGGTTCTGATCTTTTCCTCTTTCCTGAACTAAACTGAGGGCTAGGACCAATATGGGGCATCATGGTCATGACTCCGAATCCCCAAGGAAGATCACTAATCCCTGTTGCGTGAATCACTTCTATCATTCCGAGGGAAGGACGCCCATTTCTTAACTGCTGTGAGCCTTGGGAGTTGGGATTGAGAGCTTGGTTTGGCGATAAGAAATCATTTAAATGCCCAGTCCTAGCCAGATGGTTCAAATGATCTCACAAGACCCTGCAATCTTCCGCTGTGTGTCCACGCTCCCGATGATATGAACAATTCAGACTTTGATTTCTTTGGGACGCATCTTCGCCCGTCTTATCGACCACCTGAAATATGGTTCATGCTTGACTTTTTCCAAAATTTGGAGGACAAGTTCTTTGAAGATGGAACTAACCAACTCAGCCCTTGATCTAGGATTGGGAGGAAAGAAGTTATTTCTTGGTCTTAAAGGCAGTTGGTCCATTCTTCCTTCTCTCCTTTCCACTACCACTGACTTTCCTTTTGCCCGAGCTTGCAACTAGTACTTCTCAATCTGTTCCATGAGCCCGTGGATGCATTCAATAGGGTTTTTAGTGAGGGACTTCCTTAGCTTAGATTCCTCAAGCAGTCCTATTCTAAAGGTACCAGCCACCACCTTACTGTTACCCCCTCCAATGTCATTGTACAATTCCCAGTATCTGTCAATGTAAGACCGTAGGGTTTCCCCTTCCTTCATAGTCATGGTCAATAGGGAATCAATGGGTTGGGAAACTCGACTACAAGTTATGAATCTAGCTCCGAAGGCCCTCATTAATTCCCTATAGCTATGAATCGTTCCTTCCTTTAGGCCGTCGAACAATCTCATGGTTGTGGGTCCTGGGCTAGATGGGAAGACTTTGCACGTTAGGGTTCATTTCGAGCATATAGAGCCATACTTTGATTGAAATGACTTACATGTTCAACAAGGTCTGATTTCCCATTACAGATTACAAAGACGGGTCCGACAAATCTGCGGCGTGGATCTGAGCTCTCGATCTCAACAGAGAATGGGGACTTAGAGATTTGTTGTAAGGCCCGATTCACAGCATCCATCCCTTGATTCCGCGGTGCATATCCTCCATGGTGATGAGTTGGTTCTGACTCCTCCCTCCTCAGAGACCTTGATCTATTTCTGAGCCAGGGAGAATGTCGATTTTCTGCCCTTGTACTTCAGTTGCTGCATTCATCCGAACTAGATTAGGATTCCTCCCTAATTCTTTCTTTCCTTTGGATCTCCCAGTGTAGAGCTCACACTTGTCTCCAAAGATCTTTTACTTCTTTACTCCGACTACTGGCCTAGGATCTGTTGACCTGGCTGGCCGGCGTTTCCTCCCTCCTTGAAGGAGAAGGAGATATGGTTATAGTGAAGCTGGACTCCCTTCCGTTGCTAGGATGTTCTCTTCTATTCCCAACCTACATACGACGGGGTCCGGTGGTCGACCCAACTGATCTACTAGATTTAGAACATCTAGATCCGTCTCTACTTGCCATACTTGCAGTATGTTCTTCCCAAACCTACTACTTGGTGGAATTTCCCACAGATAGTGCAAATTGTAGGAGCGTTGCCCTGCTTCTGTTGGATTAAGATACTAACCAGAACATATGTTACAATTAATTTATGACATGGGTTGATATTGATCCACAATGGGAAATTTGGACAAGAACACATTTAAAACCAGAATCTCTTTATTAATTTCAGTGTCATATGTTACATCATCCCCTTTTTGAGTCTTATTTTCTTCCTTTTATATGAGCCATCCTCTTCTTCTTCAACTTTTGTCCCAGTCCACCTGGATTGCCTCTGATCTTATCAGGCTCTTCTTTTCATGGTTTTTCATCATGAACGGAGACTTTTGAGGTATTTTTCACTGTTCAGATGTCCACCTGTATAACTCTTGGAATTATCCGACTCTTCTTTTGCAAGTTTTTCATCATGGACGGAGACTTCCAGGGCTCCTCCTACTGTTCAGAGTTGTTCCTCTGCATTGAATGCAGTGATGTCAGGTTGGCGACCTAGCTCAATGTGGAATCTCCAGGAACCTTTAAAGGACTACCTTGTAGAAGTTTGGTCTTTCTACTACTTATCTTGTTAGCTCGGATAGACCTTGGAGGTGACCTTTGTATGCTACCTAGGTGGATGTTGGGCATAACCAAGGATCCAAGGTTCTACGTGTGTTGCTTAAGAAATGGGCTGGCCATCATGGGGTTGATCCCTATTACTTGGGCTGATATTCTCGTTGGGCCCAATGTTTTCATTTATTATAATTAGGCCCAAGACTTGTTTTTACGTTCGCCCCACTACAGTGCCCTTTATATTACCTATTTGTTATGTGTATTTTTTAAAAATATTTGAATACAGAAATTTCTTTACACCTATATTTCTCCAATCCAACTCTAATGTCATCTCCCAGGTGTGGGACATCTAACTCTAAAAAAAATTATTTCTAGCACTAATAAACATGAGAAAGTAAAAATAAAAAAGAACATTAGATTTTTTTTTTTTTGATAAGTAAGAAAGAACGTAAGAATTTTATATGAATATGTTACTCTTGCTTATTTAATATTCACATGTTGTTTTATATTAGCATAGCCATCATTCTATTATTAAGCAACAGCTATGGCATGTTCCATACTTCCATTGAGCTTCAGGTCAATGCCAAAAAAAAATAAATAAATAATATGCCAGATAAGAAATCAAGTGTAAGAAACCAAAAGCTATGATGGCACATGTCAGGTTTGCCTCCCGCCTAAAGGGCTTGACAAAAATTGCAATGTATTTTCTTACAGCACATCCTTAGTTGATTTAAAAACTATGTAAAACTAAATTCTGACTGAAATTCAACTTGTATGAGATAGTTCAACACATTTCACATAAGAAGATAAAGTAAAAATGAAGAAATATATAAAAGGAATACCTGGAATCCCCAGAATAATGAAAATATATATCTGGTTACGATGCTATGTTCCGTAGTAAGATTGACAGCTGACAAGTAGATTCCATAATGAAAGCCATCTTCAGTAAAACAAGCAGTGGCATTGTCATTGCCTTTCCAGCTATTCCATGTTGAAGTATTGGGAAAATGTTCAGGATGTTTCCCATTCCCACAATCTATGAAACTCACGCACGCATCGAGTCCAGAGTTATGACAGGCAAGTCGAAGACATTGATTAACCCTCTAAGAGAGGAAAGATGAAAGAGGAGGTAAAATGAGAAAATTAGTGAATCATTGAAGAAAAGTCTTAATGCATGTAGCAAACAGAATAATTGGCCAAGTAGAAATAAGAAGTAACAGTTGGCAAACTTAACCCTCTCATGCTTGTAATTTATGTATTTGATTATTTTGGTCCCCTGCTGTATACTCTGGGTGACTCATTATTAAGTTTTTGAATAAAATTTCCTTTACTTATCAAAAAAAAAAAAAAAAAGATTATGATTTCCAATAAGCCAATAATGTCAAAACCTTCTCTTTCTCCTTTATTTATTTATTATTATCATTATTTTTTATTTGGCCTGAATTTTGAAACTATTGAAATGACTAATACATTAATAAAACGAATTATTTTCTTGGTAGAAGTTTATTTTTCCTATTACAAATATTTTACTACCATGTTAACAATAAATCAAAACATTATTAACAAAACTGAGAACATAAATGATGCAATGTTTGGTTTCTTTCCTATTCCTTTTCCCTTTTTTTTTGGGGGGGGGGGGGGGGGGGGGGCGGGAGAGGGTCAAGGAATGTTTGACTTAATATTGCTTCTGGAAATTTTTCACCCAAGGTTGCATTTCACCTGCAATTTATGTTTCATAAAAGGTAGATTGAAAAAATAGATGCTTCACTATAACGAAAATTTCAACAACCAAACATAATTATGTACAAGAGGAAGTGTAAAGTTCAAAAGAAACTTCCAAAAACAGCAAGAAGAAACTTGCCAAAAAGAAAGCAAGTTCAACACATGTCTTTAGTGATATAACAACCTCCGCTTACCTGCAACCCAAAGAGATACCAGCATGACCCAACAACATGGCCAGACAACATGAAGGTGAGAAGATTTATAATGAAATTTGCCCATGCTGACTCAAATACAAATCCACTTGGAGACTGACCAGCAAGTAGAGGTAGAAACCTATACAATCTAGGAGTGTACTGAACAAGAACAGCTGCCCGTAAAAGATTTTTAGCATGATTTGCTCCTCCCAAAGATTTTGGTAGAACTAACAATATTATGATCTGCATTTAAAAATAATAATAAAAATCATTTATGACAAGGACAGAAATTCGAAACAAACTTATCATTTAAATAAAACCCATACTACCATAAAGGTATTTAAACAGATTGATTAATACATGAAACCATCTTATAGGGGAAAACTTGATCACACTTAGAAGATCTACTACCACATACTGCACTTTTCTAGGAGGCAACTTGATTACTTGGAAAAGTAAAAGTAGACTTAATATCCAGATCTAGTGTAAAGGCTAATTACAAGGCCATGACACATACGTCATGCAAACATATGTGGATTAAGCATCTACTTAAATAATTACGGTTTGACATGCAGTTGCCTATGGCTTTGTATTGTGAAAATCAAGCAACAATTCATACTGCCTTTATTCTTGTCTTTATTCTTGTGTTTCATGAGCAAACCAAGCATATAGAGCGGGATGGTCATCTTGTTCGAGAATGGGTAGAAATTGGTGTAATAGCTACTCCATATGTCTCTATAAAGCCCAAGTTGCTGATATGTTATGAATGTGTTGTGTAAGACTCATTTGGATTTGTTATGTAACAGGTTGGGATAGTATGACATATACGTCCTAGCTTGAATGGAAGTGTTATGAGATTTTTATTAAGTCAGGGAAAAATATTAATATCATTGTAATCACCCACATATATAAATTATAATTTTGAGTGTTAGGCCAATTAACTTTGGCCATAATTACACCCTAAAACAATAAACTATAAACTTGAATAGTCAATAAGAAGATTGTAACACATTAAGTGTATGGATGTGTTATATGTAGATGGTGATAAATACAAAGTTGATGAAGGGAAGAGGATAATTGAGAGAGGGTTCTTACTTGAGGAAGAGGTAATACAACAAACAAGTCAATAAAAAAGCATCCACGAATGTAATTAAGAGCAATTTTCTTTGGATGGTCAACTAACTCTCCAGCACCAACCACTCGCGACTCTGGGGCCACATAAGCCAACCTAAACTACAAAAAAGCAAATTATATAATTTAGTCCAGGCTAGAGGAAAGGCTTCAATCAAAGCTAAGACAGTTACAAAGGGATTAATGATTGGAGGCATTGGATATTATGAATCAAGTTCTCAAATTAAGACATGTGAAATATGAAAGATGGAACCTATAAAATTCTCTTATCACAGTATTTCACTTTGTTATATTTATATTCTTTTTCAATAGCATACAGTATATTTAAATAAATGTATGAGGATGCGTATGATATATGACATAAGATGAATATGTACAGGAAAAAAAAAAAAAAATCGCATTTTTTTGGATTCCTACTATTTGTGATTGTTATTAAGCGCCAAAGCTTTTGTATAGAACCTGTACACCTAAGTCACTCCCTTTAATAAAATCATCTATTAATAAACATGTACAATGCCAAGATTTTAGAAAGGACTAGCCGATGTCCCGCTCAATGTGTGCGTATGTTATAAGTTCATTTTGAAATATTTGATAAGAAATTATTCTTATGGACAATTTGTAATACTCATATATTATAATATTTGAGAAATAAGTTTCAATTATTTACATGACATTAGAAAAAGGAAAAATGTAATTTTTTTAAATTAATATAATTTAGGATATAAACCTGTTGTAATATTGCTTGCGTAAATTGGCAAATATTTAATTAACTTTCCAACTTAAGAACATAATTATTCTTTTTAAGTGACTAAATATACCCACAAAACAATAAAAATTATTTTCAAACCTTTCTATCCACTACTTTTCAATTACATTCATTGAACATGAGAAATTTGAGTGTTATACCAATAATAATAGGAAAATGTTAACGAATAAACCATTTTAGAAAAGTTTTTATAGGAAAAGAGAAAAAACAATTAATATTTTGACAGCTTTTTTAATTTCCCATAAAAGTGGAATAAAAACTCTCCTAAAATGGTTTATTAACAACTGTCCTAAGGGCACCTGTTAACATAACCCATAATAATAATAACTAATATATAATTATAACTGGTTCAAGGCAATTATAAATTAGGGCTGTGAAAATCGCCTCCCAAGCCATTTAGTTTTTGAGAGGGTAATGAGTCAGTTCAATTATGCACTGACACAAATGACTGAATTGGTTTGTTATTAGGTTTTAATTCAAAATTGCTTATAACACATACATTGCACGGGGCAAATAATTAGCAGCAAGTTCATGATTAGACTACCCTAGTTTAAATTTTACCAACCTTTAATCTCCCTTTCTAGGAAACTTTTGTAACAATTGGATGGAGGATGAGGTCGTGGGTTCTAGACCCACCAAATGAATGTGCAACTTCCCAATAAAAAAAAGATAAGAAAAGAAAAACAATCTTCGACCATGGAGCTTTGTTTTCAAGCATAATGCAATCTATAGAACATGATGGGAGGCAAACAACCACCATGAACAGAATGCACACAGAACTAATGTGATGTTTGGTTTGGCTCATCTACCACTCTGAATAGAATCTACACAGAACTAATGTGATGGTTTGGTTTGGATCATCTTTTAAGATTCCTAGGAATCCTAAGAGGAGTACCAAGCATTCCCTTATTTGGTTGTAAATAGCTCAAAGGAAATCAAATGCCCACGGCCATTCTAAATTCCCATCAAACCTCACATTTACAAGAATGTACATTCCCTCCAAAAAAGGTGGTAGCCACATTCTCAGGCCATAAGAAAGATCAATTTTTAAAAATGACAATCAAATTAGACTCTGAAATGATAAAGTATTCTTTCTTTTTTTCACAATTCAAAGAGCATTAAACTTATTTTCCTCCTCAAAAATCTATCAAACCAAATAATTAATCAATCTATGTTTACAAAAACAGTTCATACACAGTTTAAGTTTATGTTATGTTAATGCAAGGTGTTCATGCATAGGAGTCAGTTTTTGGAATGGTTTGTGCTATGTCCTTTTGGCAAAGCCAATCAATCTATATTTACAAACTAATCAATGCGAGGGATTTATCTCACTCCTTAACTCTTTTTTCCTTTTTCTTTTTTCTCATTTCTGTTTTTTTAAGTTACATGATAATTTTTGGTAAACTTTTTTTTTCCTCAATTTTATTTAAGGTTTTTTTGAGATAATATTATTAGTATTTTCAAGAAAAATTAGGACAGAAAGATATATATATTTTTTTAATACATATAAAAATAAGAAATTATATTTTAGAGAAAAGTAAACAGTTATGAATACACTCAACTATCTCCTAAGAAGTATCAAATACACAAAGAATCTATAAAGTCTAAAATATTAGATGATCAATTGTATTTTAGAAAAAAGTAAACAGTTCTTGGGAACAGTTATGAATACACTTAATTATCCCCTAAGAATTATCAAATATACAAAGAATCTATGAAGTCTAAAATATTAGATAATCTACCCTCATCTACTAATAATCAATGGAATAAAGAGCGAATAAACATTGAATTGATCTCTCAATTGACAACTCCTGTGCCACAAAAGTTCTTCTATTTCTCTCTCTTGACAGGGTCCATATTAGACATGACAATACTACAATCCAAGCAGTAACTCTACCATGTGGCAATTAAATAAAAAATACAAAATTTAAGATGGCTTTTCATGTTTCAATGTTCAGATCTCTTCTAACTGCAAAAATGTTACAAGATATCTAAAACAAAGGTTACTCTGAAACTAATAATGCCTGGATCAGCAAGCACTCAAACATAGTGTAGCGGAACTCTGTTAGCAAGAATTATTCCAAAATAACAATAATTTTAAATTTTAAATTAGCTTCAACATATAGTCCATATTAGCAGGTTAATTAAAAGAACTACGTAATTGCAATAAATTTTAAACAATGAAAAGAAAAAAAGCAAAGAGCTTCTGCAAAGGGAAGAGAAGTAGCAGTCACCTGAAGAAGCATGTGAAAGAAGTATATCAGATCAGTCATACTTCTGAAAACCACAATTGTAGTGGTCATGGGCCAGTTAATTATTATACACTTGTTATCCTGCATTCAAAGGGTGGGGGAAAGCAAGTAAAGTTTTTGCTATAGTTAACCAAAATTTTTATTAATCAGTAAATGCAAAGTTTATTTAAATAAAGATAAGTACAGCACAACCACAGTACACAGGGGCTGTTAAAAATCAAATGAAAGTACATAAATCCATAAAAACTAGCATATCAGAGAAAGAATGACAACTTAAGGCTGCCATCGGTCATACAGAGTGCATAAAAATAACATCTTCATATTTGAGTGCAAGCCTTCTGTCCCACTCCTCAAACATACAACAAGCATCTACCACACACATTCTCCACATGCTCAAATTATCCGTTGTAAGGATTCTCCCATTAGCCAGGGTCTACACAAAAAAGCTACCTTAGATGGAACTTCACCTTCCAAATACTCTTCCACAGAAATAATTGAAATTCTCTAGAATAGAGATCTTTGTAAAAAGATTTACCTCAAATCACCACTTTTGGTAAGGGTTCACCATTTACAATCCTCAGCAAATCCCCCAATTTTGACCGAGTATAATTGAGAAACAAAGGAGTGCAAAATCTCTGATGCCCAATCTTGGCAAGCACGATTAAGCACTAAATCCCAAAAAACATCCCCATCATGTATATGTATATAATCTACCACCATAGCCTCTTTGTCTCAAGCTAGACGATGTAGGTCCAAAAAAGCTTCTTAAGAATTACATCACCACACCGGTAGTCGTGCCAAAAACAAATCCCTGAACCATTACCCACTTCGAAGAAAATGAATTATGCAAAACTATTCCACCCACTCCTGATATGTTTCCACAAGTTACATCCATGAGACCCCAAAGTCTACCTACCCCCAATAACTCCATACTTTGTAATCGTATGCCAAAAGTCTCTTTTTCAAAAGTACATATTCACAGCCATTTCCCTAATAGAGCTTGATTAAATCATACCAAGCTATGAAGGCCTAAACCCCACTTTTGGACAGGTTTGCAAACCGTCCGCCACCTCACCAAATGGAATTTTACACAATCATCCATCCCACCCCACAAAAAATCCCATTGCAGCTTTACCAAATGCTGCACAATGCTGACAGGAAGGGAAAATAAATAGATATAGTAAGTAGGTAGGCTAGAAAGAATACTCTTAATCAAAGTAAGCTGCCTCACCTTGGATAGATAGATCTTCTTCCACCCTACCAATATTTTCAATCTTTTCTAATCCCACATCTCCATGGACTTAAACATTTCCCTCAATGGAAGACCCAAATACTTTAAAGGGAAAGTAGAGATCTTACTTTTTTTTGATAGGTAATCAGAGAACTATTATTAATGAAAAAAATAAGGAAGAGTACAAGTTGTTTATGATGATGAATAACAAGAAAAAATAAAACAAACAGACTATGCTGTCAGGAAACTATTCTAAGAGAAAACATAAACTCAGAGAGAGAAGAATAATCAATAAGACCCCAACAACGAGACCACTCAAAAAGACTACGTACTCATAAAACCTTTAACTCATCCAACGTCTTCTCAATGTCCTCAAAGGAACGACGATTTCGTTCCAACCAAACAATCCACATTAAGCAACCTGGAATCAAATTCTAAATGTTCGAATTATGCTTCCCAAGCCACTAATGCCAACAAAATAACAATTCTGCCACTGATCCTGGCATAACCCAATGTATACCAAAGGCCTGAAGCGTAAAAGTCCATAAGGTATGTGTAACAGGACAATGAAGAAGAAGATGGTCCACCGACTCCCCATCACAACAACACATACAACACCGATTTGCTAAAGGGCGACCCCTAAACATGAGATTATCCAAAATGAGAATCTGATTATGAGCAGCCAACACACTAGCTAGATATTCAATATCATGCACATCCCCTACCGAAGCCATCTCTGACTTGCCAAGGTTTATTTTTAATCCCAAAACAGCTTCAAAGCAAAGCAGTACAAATCTCAAAAAACCAATCTGCTCACTCTCATCACCACAAAAAATTAAAGTGTCATCTGCAAACAAAAGATGAGTCACCAGAAAAAATCAAAGTGTCATCTATTAAGGGTTCACTGTAATAATTGACTTGAGTATACATTAAAGATGTAGCAGCTAGGGCTCTATCTTGTGAATGTAAGCCATCCAGCTGAACCATGTAATCTGCTCTTCTCTCTTTCTTGGTTCCGCTTCTCTATATTATTTTATTCTCATCTTTAACAAGGCCCTTTGCAACATCAATCTTCTGCACCACTCTCTTATCCCAAAGCAGTAAAATGCCGCCGGAATCCCCTTCCATGTCCAAACAATCCCCATCCACAAATTGACTCCCCCATAGACTCCACACCACACTACAGTTAATTACCTCCATTGTTGTCTCCTGTAAGAAAAGAATATCCCCCTTCCACATTCTAAGAGCATTCCTCACCCTCAACGTCTTTTCTCAGTCATTCATACCTCTCACATTCCATGTGATGAGTCATAAATTCATGATGTTCTAAAGCACCCTATTCTTTCGACCAGCACTATTGCAGCCCCCTCCTCGTGTCATAATTGACTGTAGAGATCAAGTTCTTGAGTTCCCTCATCCCTTTCATACCAGATTTCAACTTTTCTACTGTGAATTTGGTGACATTGTAGCCTCCAACTACTCTCAATTGACGTACAATCTAATAGCCTCCTCCTCGAAGCCCGCAAGGAAACTCCCAAAAATTTGCTAGAACTTACAGTCTTTACCTTTTCTTTATCTTTCCATTGTGACAGGATAAATTTTCAAAAGATTGAGTGCAATACTGGAAATGAAAACCTTTTTTTTTTTCCTTGATAATTAATGAAAATTTTATTAAAAACAAAGCAAACACAAGTACTTTGGGAATGTACTATGGGGCAATACATTTGTCAATGAATACATATTATCAATTGTTAAATTCAAAACAGATCACATGCCATCTATATGTTGGAATTAATATTTGAGAATAATCCCAAGATACTGAAAAATATAGACTACCCAATAATAGATGTTGGCCAAATTTTGAAAATTTTGAGACGTGATTAGAGCCTCATCAAGTGCACAAGCAAAACCCATCAAGATTAATAACTTCGAAATCAATCTAACATTATACTTCAAGAACAAGATCCATACCTTTAGTACATACAGCAAGAAGAAAAATAATGGGTCTACGAAAACTGCCACCAAGCAAGAACTGACAAAAAATTTGTTCCATCGTTGCACAACTTTAGTATGAGGGTTCATGACCCCAGGAATATATTGTTGGAGAAAGGAAAAAGATCTCCTAGCCCAGCCTTTGGCATCCCCATAGAGAACATTATGGAACTAAAAAAACAACAAAAAAGCATAAGAACATCACAGTATTTGTTCAACATTATTCTGCTAAACAAAAACTAGTGAAAATACACAACATGAAAAAGTCATAGGAAAATAAATAGTACAATGAAATGAATTTGCAGCCTCAAGAATTTTTTCATAGAACGATAACAAAGTGTTTGGACAACAACGTAGAGCACTTTCTTACTATAAGAAGTGGGGGAAAAAACACATAAACTTCAATGTAGCTAGAATTAAAAACTGTTAAATTTAAACAAAAACTAAATGTTTGAGTTATTTTCTCATTATTTGTTATATTAGCATATTAAATGGGCATTTGCGTAATCATGTTATAAACCCTAATATAAATAATTAAATATATGCTAAGGTGTCGGCTGACTGATTTAACACCAAAACCTTATTTTCTTCCTTTTCTCTGTCACTCTCTCCCTTTATTTTCCTCTTCTTCTTACTTCTCTTTAACCCAAATTTCCATAGTTTACAATTTAACTTGATATTAGAGCGTCCCTATCCAACCCTAGAACCCACTAGAACACAAGAAGGTGGCTGTACCTATTGATAGGAGGGTTGACGCCAGAATCTGTATGATGATGTCAATGCTGATGCAAGTGCTGACGTCAGCATTGGCATGGTCACCAAATTCCGGCAAAGACACCATCTAACTAGTCAGAATCTAGTGCTATTTTTGGTGATTCTTGCCAGATTTTTTGAAGCCATCTGGTATGACTTTTTTTTTTTAATTTCGAATTTTTTTTGTAAATCTTATCATTGATTTTCCAATCTCCTTTTCTAGTGTTTTCCGGCAGCTTGGATCGATTGGGCTTCCTTCCGTAGGGGCCATCTAGACTATAGAATAGCATATTTGATGTTGCTTTGTTGATTTCTTGTGAGTTTTGTAGTTTTTTTTTTTTTTTTTCTTTTGGGTTCTTCGCTGTTTCTGCTGCCGAAATTGTGCCCCTCCAGATTTCTTCCTATATAATTTGCATTTGGTATGTTGGTTTGTGACTACTTGTTGGAATTGAGTATTGTTCTAGTTGCTTGGAGTTGGCTGTTGTGATGTTGGTTTGTTGGCTTGGTATTTCTAATCTTGTTTGAGTTGTTTGACAATTTGAGTTTTGTACATCTAAAGAAAAGACCACCACTGTCCCAGCAGAGGACAAATCATCACTGATTAGATATGATGATATGCCTAAATCCATTACTTCAAAAAAATTGAATGGTTTGAATTATTTGCTTGGACACATGCAGTGAAAGTTTATTTGCATGGGAAAAAGAAGTTAAAAAATATTTGACTGATCAACCACCTGATGTTAAAGCTTCAATTATGATGATTGGATGAGTGAAGATTCAATTGTTATGCAATGGTTGTGGCATAGAATGGAACCCCGCATTGCTACTACTGTTGATTTTGTGATTCTTTGAAGAAAATTTGGGACACTGTTGCAGAATCTTTTTCCCATCAAAGAAATGTTTCTTGGGTGTATAAGATTTATGAGAAAATTTTCACTATGACGCAATCTAGGAAACCATTGTCTGAGTAATACAGTACTCTTAAAAATTTATGAGAGCAGCTATTATAGTATCAGCCTCCTACCACTGATTTGGAACAACAGAAGCGACATTGGAAATATTTTATGATTGCTTCTTTGCTATCTGAGTTAGATGCTAACTTACATGGATTCAAAGATCAGATTCCTGCTAGTGAGACCTTACCCACTGTTGCTAATGCCTATTCTCGACTATTGTGCTCATCATTGGGATAAAACTCCATTGTTACCTCCTTGGAGTCTTTAGCTTTACTCTTAAGTAGTGGGGATTGTGGTAATTTTCGTGGTGGTTTCCATGGCGGTTGTAGCGGCATGATTTTTATGGTGGTTCTTGTGGGGGTGGTCGTGGTAACAGGAAGTGTGACCATTGTGGTGGTCTTAATCATACTGAACCTAATTGTTGGGTAAAATATGGGAAGCAAGACTGTGTGAATTAGGTCGTTGATGGTGTTGTACAGCCATAACCTAGTTCTACTCCATTGGGCATACAACTTCTAGGTCTGATCCTCATGATGCACTTACTACTCAGCTTAGCGAGCTTGTTCAACAATTGTGCACTACTTCCTCAGTTGCTACATTAGATAATTCAGGTAATGTTGCATGTGTGGCTGGTTCCTCTCCATCCTGGCTCATTGACTCCGGTGCTAATAAACATATATCTAGTATATTATCTCTCTTATCTGATTTACTTCCCGTTAAACATCATGTTGTTTTAGCTGATGGTTCTTCTCGACCTGTCCATGGGAAAGGTGTTCTTCATCCTAATAAGTCATTATCTTTGCTTTCTATAAGTCAATTGACTAAAGCCTTACAATGTGCCATCACCTTTGATCCTACTTCGTGTGTTTTTCAGGACCTCAAGACCAAAAAGATGATTAGTTCGAGGCATGAGAAAGACGGTTTATATTATCTAGATCCTAATGATTCTGTCTTCCACACCTTCTCAACTTGGAGTGCTACCGCATCTCCTATCCAATGGCATTTTTGTTTGGGTCACCCCTTGGCCAAGCTCAAGTTTGCCATTCCAGCATTAAGTCACATGCTCAATCTAGAATGTGAAGCTTGTCAATTTGGGAAGCATCGATGTAGTTTTTTTTTTTTGAGTAGTAGTGGTCATAGTCGTCAGTCTGAGTCTTCACCCTTGCCCATAAGATTCTAGTCAAGCAAAATGGTGAGGACAACTAATTCGTACAATGGCAACGAAGCAACAAGCTAAGAGAGACAAGGGAACAAAAAGTGAGCAAACTAGAGTCAGAGAGGAGATAGACAGAGGCAACTAGGCAAAAGCACAAAGGAGATCGATGGTGTCAAGGCAAGAAATTTTTCTTTGGTATTTTGCTCATTATGCAATTTTGTGAGGTTATTTTAAGAATTTCCCACTTAAAAAGGAACTTTGATAGTAAACCCATATTTGCGTTTTCATTGGTGTTTTTGAAAAAGCTTGAGCTCATTGTTTTTTGAAAACGTGAGTTTTTGGCAATTTTAAAAATGTGATTTCTTTATAAACGCAAAGCCAAACGTCTGACTTCTAGCATTTTCATACATAAATGCGCATTTTGATTATCATAACACTTATCCAAACGGGCTCTATATCATCCTAATATAGATACATGCTAAGGTAAGGGACTAATTAACAAAGCCCCAGACCTTTCTCAACTCTCTCTCTCCCCTCTTCTTTTCTCTCCTTCAAACCTAATACCTGATATTTTACAACTGAGCTTGGTATCAGAGTGTACTAATCCAACCCTAAAAGCTTCAGGATCAAGGGAATGACATTTCTAACCAAGAAAACTACCTCCTTGTGTTGCCTGATGCAGCCAACTAGACTTAGCGAGTGAACCTCAGCAATTTATGTCGTTTTGGTGTCGCAATGAACACAAGTCACTTGTTAGAGCCGCTGACTCATCAAGCTAGTGAATTGTGGTCATTGGAGGTACTATTGGTGATTGAAGGGTGAAGTTTGGTTAAATATGGTTGCTGGTGTCAGGAGTTTTGTTGGTTGTGGTTGTTGATATTATGGAACACTAGAGCTAGCGGCAATAGGTGGTGTGTGAATTTGATAGCATGTTAATCTTCCAGAAGTGTGTAGGGCTAAGATTAATTACCCAAACACAACAAATATTTTATATAATATTTCAAATACATTCTAACAAATTTTCCCCACACATATATTACTCATAAAAAATAAAAAAATAAAAAACAAAGATAAAGAAAATGATTCAACCAAATTGTTCACAATCTCCCCACTTAAATCCCTAACGTCCTTGTTAGAGCCCACTTTGTGGGGTAGTGTCTCTACCCATACGAGGTTACCGTCTAACAACATCTGCTTTATACCTTAAAAGGACTAGTCACAATTGAGGCTCCTTATAGTTCTTAATAAAGTCTAGTTCAACCTAGTATATGCCCGATATGGGACTCATCACACACCCACACAACCAATCAAATTGGGGCATCACAGGAACAAAAATCGAGCATTTTGTCCTTCAACTGCAAATGACGTAGGCTTTCCACAAGAGGCTGAGTTAGGGCTCTAATTCCCAATATTTAGAAGCAACACATGCATTCAAGGGTCCAAGAATTTTTTTTAACATATAAAAATAAAAATAAATAAAACCAATTCTAGAGCCAAAGTGGCTGGTGAGAACAAGTGCCTCCACTAAAATTTAGCAAAACTTGGTCAGCCTGTATATATGTTTAACATACAAACCCAATGCATCAGCAAATTTGAAATTCATTTGTACTTTCAGTATATTACCACATTGGCCTGTATCTGTTTATGATAATTTAGAACATCTTATTTGTGATGTTAATAATCCAGTTTATGATGATTTAGAACACATTCTTTGTGATGTTAATAATCCAGAAAATGTTTTGTTCTTCCATAAGACGACAACAACAACAACACAGTCCCAGTTAAAGGTTTTGGGTTTATGCTGATATAATGGCCCAAGAGGCCCAGTTATGTTGTAAGCCCATGTAGGACTAATCCTAGCTTCTAGTCTCTATATATATCCCGTTAAGGATTTACTATAATAGTTGACTTAATTATACAATAAAGATTTAGCCACTAGGGCTTTATCCTATGGACATAGGCTGTCCAGCCGAACCACATAATCCATTGTGTTCTTCTCTCTTTCTTGCTTATGCTTCTCTATATTATTTTATTCTTGTCCTTAACAATCCCAAAAATTGTTCTTCAATAAGACATTTCAACAATTATCTCTTTCATACATAATCTAATCTATTTGTTGGGAATTTTTGAATGTGTTTTGATGATAATTGGTTATTGCTTTTTGTGAAAACTAAAGATCATGTAATGATACCTCAGCATCAAACTTAATAATTTCATTACCAAAACTTTCAGAAGGTATTAGTAGATTTGTTGATGCAAGACAACTAGAACAAAACTGAAATAACGGCAGAATAAAAGATATGACCTAAGAGCCAGCACCTAAGCCTTGCTTGGAGTCAGTACCAAGCGGGGAAACCACTAGAAGTCAGCACCTAGGGTAGACCTGGAGTCAGCACTAAACCAAAGAAAGACCAAACGGCCATTTTTTTTTATTCATCAAAATATCAATTATTTCCTCAAGGAGTACAATAAATTACTTATAAAGGATTACTAAACCCTAGTTCTAATTGGCTAGGAAACCCTAATTGCCTTATTACAAAAATAACTTTGCTTCCAAATTAAAATATTAATAGTCTAATAGACTACTAGGACCTCAAACATAAAAAATACAATTGACTTGCACACATAAATAATACTAAATAAAAATCTTCTTGCGTCTCCCGCATCATTTGTACCTACAAATTTTATAACTAAATTTCATACATCAGCTATTGGTTCCTCATGACAGATGTAATTGAATGTTCATCGTCCTATTTTCCTTTCTATCTATCTTACTTTTTCCCCTGCTGAACAAAATGAGACCTGCCACTACAAGGAGGCTATTTATGATATACCAAATTGGAAATCCTGGGCTTTACACGCTTTTTGATGTACATAGATGTACAAAATAAATCTTTTAGCATTACTAACCTCCCGAATTCATTATAATATAAGAACAAAATTTCGACCTGGACAGTGCTCACTGTGCTGCAAATGATTTACTTGAATATTTATCTCCTTTGGCCCTAAAGTTCTTTATTATGGAATCATAGAATAAACGAAGGTTATTGCTATGCCTAGGAGAATGTATGTTGAACAATCATCAATAGAGATTTTAAACCACATAAGAGCTGAATGTCAGATGCAGAGATAGCATTGGACATTTCAAACAGAAATTTCTAGATGCTAATAATAGTAGTTGTATAACTAATAAAATTAGATATAAACATCAACACAGAATCCACAGAAAAGCTTCATACAAGAGCATGCATGAACAAGTATGGAAATATGGCATTTTTTTTTTTTTTAATCAAACAGTTAAAAGAAATATAAGAGAAAAAAATTTATGAACTGCAATAGAGATCTACGCTATTTATAACCAATTTTTTGAGGGGATAATTCTATTATGATACAGAACCAGCCATCAAACTTGAAATCCTTTTTTTAAGGACCACCAAACTTGAGATCTACGCAACAAGTTAGCACAGAGTGAAGTCTTTAGCTATAATGTAGGCATTTGGCTTAGAATTTGGACTACCAAAGCATATAATGTTTTGATAGACTACCAAAGCATATAATACAAGGCAATATAGAATAGCAATAAACTTATAAATTAACACAGGAAGAACAGCCCTAAGGTTAAGAAAGAAAAACACCTTATGATCAAATACAGATGAAGCTATTGAGTTCTTTTGTTGAGTGGCTCTGAAATTGTCATATGTTGGGCAAACTGTGCAATAAGGATCATTGCACACTCCTAACTGTCCAGACCTCAGTAAATGTTCATTTTTGGTAGCATAGTTGTCATTCGGCCAGTCATTCTGATCCTTTCCTCTGGAAGAAGTAAACTTTTCTGGCACAGGTTCTGCTTTTTTTTGTCCAGTTACACCTTGATTAACCGGAAAAAGGCTTTCAGGTTTACGGCTAACATATAATGGACCACTCATCTGTGTGAATGGAGTCCTTCTTTCACTCCGTAAGGGACCAGTATAGCCCACAAGGTTAGTTTCACTATCATAGGAATCCAGTGAGTTCATAGGAATAGAAATTGACGAACCCCTTGTTGTGGATGCAAATCTCTGAAATCGAGAATCCGGATGTTCATCAAAGAATTGCGCATGTGTGTCTGAAAGCATAGGTATATCATCTTTTTCAAAACCAGCCATTTCTCATCAACTAGACCTACAAAAGAATGTAAAATAAACAGTTAGAATGAATATTTGCACCTGCTAGATAGCAAGAAAAATAGTCATGCCACCAAAATGCAAGTATATATATTCAGTAACTTGGCACCAATGCTTTTCCAACTAGAAGGAAACAAAACCATATTCTGAGGCTATTCACTCAATCCTTATGATCTAAGTGCTTGCTCAAGATATCACAAATTCTCTTCTTCATTGTTTCCTCTCAAGTAATGTAATCCAATATTCAAATTCTTGCTGTTTTTCTTCTTCAACAATATTTAACTCCAATGCCACATGCAAGAATTCAGGATAACTTATTTTGCCCTTCAGCCCACTAAGTGCAATAAAGCATCAGGTTATCCTGCATCATGCATAGAAATCCGCCATATTCTGATAACACACATTAAAGCTCAATTTTTTTTTTTTTTTTTTGGTAGCCTAACTTTCATTTTTTATAATTAAAAAAAAATTAATAAGAAAACACTCAAGAAAAGAAGAAAAACAAAATGAAGAACAAAAAAAATAGTCACAGACAGAGGATAGTAGATGCATAATGGAGAGTAATGATGTGGCATGGGATAGGTGGAATGACATGGCATGGCTGAATTTCACATGAGTCATATGGTTATTGTACCTAAACCCACATTTGCCAAGTTTGTTGTAGTATTTGAAAATTGGAGAAGAAATTAGTTGAAGACACATGCACATGCTAGTTTTTAGGAAGTTGTAAGAAGTAGAGAAGCCATGTGCTTTATAAAATCCAAGCATGTGATAAATGTGAGTTAGTTATGGATGATGTTATCACTCAAATACCCATGAACATGCATTGTAATTGGTAAATTGATTGTCAACAGATTTCCTCTCTCTAGAAAATGAAAGTATTAACAAAAATACATTTCAGACATGATTATGTTTCTCTCTCCCCTTGTAAAAGGAGGAGGATGAGGTTGTGGGCTCAAAACCCAGTACCCAAAAAAAACAAGAAAGATTTATCTTCTACTTCTAGACTAGTGTAGCAGGACCATTTGACTTAAACAAAACAAGACATTTGCTATTAACGTCGCAATCAAGAGTGAGTTTAATAAACCTCTTCCAGCATCACCCAAAATAAGGCCAATTGTAAATACTAAATACTACAAGCACAAGGTTAACAACACACTAGTAGAGTAAGCAAAAAGGACTTAGAAACCATTAGCAAAGAGTATGTCAGTGGTATTCTTGAAATCAAGAGGTGTTCTTGTAATATTGTCAAATAAAAGATTACCATTGTAATAATAAGATTTTTTTTTTTTTTTTTCCATTTTTGGGTTCTGTAATCTAATAAAACCTCACCAAATTCCAGTGGCAATTTGGCATATAATTCATACGTATGTGCATGTGAGCGTACAATAACATAATCTAATAAAAACAAGTTTAAGACTTGGAAGGTAAAAAGAAGAAAAAAAAAGATTTTTCAGAAAAAAAGAAATGAAAGTGGGAACAAGTGGGTTTTGAAATACCTGTTTGAAGAGAAGAGCAGAATAGTAGTAATGGGTAGCAGGGAGCTTCAAACAAACAAACAAACAAAAAGACAGCAAGTTCTCTAAAAATGTAACTCTCTCAGACAGAGTAAATTGGATTTTGGTTCTGAAAATGGAGACGCTGAGACAGAAAATATATGTTAAAAAAAAATGGAGCAACGACCATTTTTAAGCTCAGGGTGACATAAAAATGAAGTCGCTGACTGTAAAGTAAAGAAAGAGAAAAAAAAAAGGAAAAGAGTTTTTAATAATAAATTAATAATAATAATAATACTGACTTTGAGGACTTTGAAAAGTCAGTTGTCGTGTGGGAGGGGGTTGGATGGACAAAAAGGCGAAAAGAAAGGGTTTGTTGTTTGTTTTACATTTACCTTACGTCACATCACTTGCTTGCTTGGAAGTTTCAGCGGACTTGGTGGGAAACCAGTCTTCTGGGTCTACGTCTCCGTCCCCATTTAACACGGTGCTTCCTTATTTGCCTTCTCGATCGGCACCTTCCTTCCTTCCTTCCTTTCATATGTTACCTGCAGTAAACGGTCCGCTGCGTTTGACTTAATTTTCATTTCTTTTTCGTTATTAAATGGTGTGGTTGGATATCCCTTATTCTGCGAAGGGTTTTGCTAATAAGTGTCCTTAGGACACTCATTAATAATCCATTTTAGAAAAATTTTAATACAATTTTTATGGGAAATAAAAAAACCTATCAAAATATTAATTACTTTTTTTTCATTTCCTATAAAAACTTTTTTTAAATGGATTATTAACCAGTGCTCCTAAGGGCACTCGTTAGCATTTCCCTTTTGCTAAAACTAAAAATTTATTACTGAAAGTACGATAGATAAAGGTAAAAATTAGTTGAAATAGTACCGTACGGTCCATAAATAGTACCAAAAAATACAGTAGAACCTATGAATAGTAGTAAAAAGCAACATGATTATTTTTCACACCTCCACAAATTAAGTTTGAATCCAAGAGAAATTAAGTTGAACTAAAACTATTTAAAAATGCTAAAATAAATTAATAAAAAAACCAAATCACTACACGTAAAATAAAAAACAAATAAATAATAAATAAATAAAGCAACGCAATATATGACGGAGTTAACGTTTCACACTCCCATAAATTAAGTTTGAATCCAAGTCTACTGTACTCTACTATTTAAGAATACTAGAATCAATCAATAAAAAACCAAAATTAAGTGAAGAACTGCAAAATGAAGAATTTGACATTTTCAGTGAGAAAAACTATCTTCCTTTTATTTTTTATTTTTTTGTGTTTCTATTTTTCTATTAACATAGTTCAATAATTACTTAAATTCTATGATTTTTTAAAAATATTTTACATAATTCAATTTATCTTAGTTATTGATGTATTTTTTGATTTGGTGTTCTTAATTGATTGTGCAAATTATTTCCTCAATTTTGGCAATATCAAAATGGCTAGATACAAGTAATTTATATGTAAACTTTTACATTTACATTTCAATACTATGGGGGTCAAAAACCACTTACATAAAAATGTTATTGAAGGATGCTCTATCGGGGGTGGTGTTGGTTGACAATCACAATTTATTTATCAAAAGAAAACATAAGAGGGATGACTCCACAATGGGAAACTCAAACATTTGATTTAACTAACACAACTTATATTCCAATTGAAACTTGCTCATTCCAATAGAGAAAACTATCCTTCTCATGGTACTCAACTATCATGGACTAGAATTTCTTTCCACTTTTTCTATTTTCTCTCTCTTCCTTTTTTTTTTATCCCCCTTCTATATGCCAGTCTCCCTCCTTATATTGGCATATTTTCCGCCCTTATCCTCCCAGTTGTCCTATTCCCAGCTGGATTCTCAAGGATATTTTTCCTTTCTTTATTGGGTTCCCCCCTTCCTTATTCTAAAATGAGAATTTTGGGGGTGTTTCTACTGTTTAAGTTGTCTCATATGTATTTAATGCGGCAAAGGTTAGGTGGAGAACCTCTCATTAATGCAGAGGTAAAGATCTCCGCTATTCTTATATGTTTGGAGGGTTTCCCAAGGTTATTTCCGCCAATGGTGGGCACGCCATGGATTATCCATGTTTGGTTCCTCGAATAAGAGTTTGCTAGATGTAGAGTATCACCAATTTCGTGGGAATGATTATCCTCCCAGCTATCCTATTCCCAGCTAGATTCTCAGGGATATTTTTCATTTTCCTTCCTTATCCTGAAACAGGAATTTTGAGGGTGTTTCTACTGTTCAGGTTGTCTCATATATATTTGATGCTGTAGAGGTTAGGTGGAGGACCCCTCATTAATGTGGAGGTAAAGATTTCCGCTATCCTTATCTGTTTGGAGGGTTTCCCAAGGTTATTTCTGCCAATTGTGGGCACGCCATGGATTATCTGTGTTTGGTTCCTCAAATAAGAGTTTGCTAGATGTAGTGTATCGCCAATTTCGCGAGAACGATTATCCTCCCAGCGATTCGTAAGGATTCCCTTCTTAAATATATGGACCAGTTCCAATCCATTCCATGGGATCTTCTAGGCTATTGGGCCTTATCTCAAGTAGATGGGTTTGGCCCATTCCACTACATGGGGTCCTCTAGGTATTTGGGCTTTAGGCCTAGGTGAAAACTCTTCCATCCCCCCACAAATACAATTTTTGTTTTCTCTTTATGTACTTTTATTTATCTATTTTTAAAATGATTTTGATTGTGGTATCCTAGAAGGTTTAGATACTTATATATATATATATATATATAAAAAATTAAATTACAATTTTACTACTAAGAGCTTTTAGAAATTTAAAACTTGCCATAATTTTTAAAAATATTTTATAATATATTCTTTTGCAACTAAAAAAAAAAATACATAATATACATTTTCCATGTAACTTAATTTTTAAAAATATTTTTACTATTTTATTTTTTATTAGATTTGATTATATGATCAATTTTTTTATAAAAAAAAAAATTATATATAATTTTTTTATTAAGCCGTGCACTAGTAAATAAATAAAAAGAAGAAATCGAATTATTATAGTATTAAAAGGGTTGTGGAAGAAACCAAAATTCGCCACCTCAACTCAATTGATATGTTTTCTTGAAGCTCAAGTTGGAATCCACAAACAGCCTTTCACAAACTTGCGTTGCCGTTGCGTATAAAACATAAACAACACCAAATCTATTAGTCAAAAAGTCTCATCGCTATTTGCTCGTCCTCTTTCTTTCTCATTAATTCTATTCGTTCTTTCTTTTTTCTTTTTTTCTTTTTTAACAATTGGTGCTTGGTGCTGGTTTTTTTTTTTTTTTTTTTAATTTTATTTTATTTTATTTTATTTTTTTATCACAAAACAAAAACAAATTCGGGAATATGGCATTGGTAAGTCCCTTCTTTCTTTTAATTCCTCATTATTGAATTGATGTCATATGGAGATACATACATGGGGCTAATGCGTTCTTTGTCACACACACACACACACACATATATATATATATATACACACACGTACTCATTACTCAAATGCTAAATTTTGTTTACAACATTATTCTCTCTATTGGGGGGTGGTCTTATATATTTAGCTCAGAATCTGTAACGCATAAATACAAATTGGAATTATAAGTGTTGCAAAACAACTTTATATATTGGAAGGAGTTAGGAGAAGAAGCATTATTAAGGTTGTTTCAGTTTTGGAAATTCTTGACAATCATAGATAGTGTGCATATAATAAGTTGTCTTCCATAGTCCATGTATAAGTATAAGATAGCTGTCATGGCCAAAACAAAAAGATTTTCCAACTTGTCGTGATGATATTTGAGTCCATAATCCCATAGAAGATTTGAGCTTTGTTGTGAAATTATGTTTTCTGTTCCCTCTTTGTCTTTGGAATGAATCTTCCTGTAGCAAAACTAAAGCCTGAAACAAGTCAACAACCCCTTCTCTTTTTTCTTCTTCTAAATTCCTGTTAGATTCATGCTATATAATTCCAGAAAGTTACTTCTTTTTTTTTTTTAGGGAGGTGGGGGGGAAGGTTATAGTTGCTTTTTGGTTTTGATCTTCATTTCAGCTATATGACACGTCTTTGAAAGATAACAAGTAATAATAATATCTCATTACTTTCTGTCACATTATATAGGGTATGTTCATTTTGGCTGCCTTTTAAAAATAATAATAATAATAATAATAATTCCGTCTCCAAGAGTCATACATAACTTCAAGAAGTGTATATGAGATGTACCACGCTTGTTTATGGATTAAATGCTAAAATGAGATTAGGAAATATAGATTGCATTCATCATCATGTTAACAGGGATTAACAGAAAAAAATGTGATAAAATGAAACATTTTTTTAAAAGTTGAAACTTTAAATGAAAAATACACACAAATTAAAGTTGGAGGTCTTTGGCTTGCTTTTCAGGAAGCTCCTCTAGCAGTAGGTGCTACTGTGGCAGCTGCAGCTTTAGGGGGTAGATACATGATTGTAGCATGGCAAGCATTCAAAACTTACCTTTCAGCTCCCCGTGTTCGAAGATTTTATCATGGTGGGTTTGAGCAGGTCATGACTAAACGAGAAGCAGCATTAATTCTTGGAGTCAGGTAATAATTTTCATATTTTAAGCCTCATCCACCCTACCCTATATTGATGAAAGAAAAGTACCCATTATATTTTGCACATCTTTGTAGCAGATTAGGAACCATTTGATTGTTCATTTCATTGGTTACAACTGGGGTATGTAATAGGTCCATAAATGATTCATAGTTCCGTTCCAGTTTTTCAAATATAATGTATTGGTTGGGCACTAGATATAAAGTTTCTTTTTTTCTTTTTACTTTACAATAATGAAGTTGTTCTTTATTGATGTCCTATAAAAATCTGTTTCTTTTTTGTGGGTCCTGATCCTGAACTCATTTAGCTTTCAGGGAAAGCGCTGTGATGGAAAAGATTAAGGACGCTCATAGAAGAGTAATGGTGGCAAATCACCCGGACGCCGGTGGAAGCCATTATCTTGCATCCAAGATAAATGAAGCCAAGGATATCTTGACGGGTAAGACTAGGGGAGGAAGCTCAGCATTTTAGATGACACAACAGGCTAGGCCTGGCCACGCCACGGTACTAATGTATATTTGGAGGTTTCAATCATATGTGATATGGGAAAAGAAAAAAATAAATAAATGTGTATTTGAGTTTTCTGTAATAGCTTTTCTCTATAATTTGTCATTCACTTGATTTTGTTGGAAACGGATCTATCAATAATAAAGTTTGGTTATAGGTAGCCATATTTTTATTTTGTTTACAAAAGGCACCCCCAAAGTGATGAAATTAGTTTTTATAAACATGGTCTAGTTATTAAACCTTGAAACCAGCCATATTTCGACCTTCGGTTCAACCTTGAAAGTTGAAACTATGAACCCCTCTATTTTCTGATATTTTTAGCAGTTTGATATTCAAAACCATGCCTCATTGTCTTTAGAGATTAAAAACTAATCTCCATCCGGAAGGAATGGTAAATCAAATCCCATGACAGACCCAGTGATTGTTTAACAAGATATCTATAGTATAGGGATTGAGATCAGGTGAAATTCCTTTGAATGGTTGAGATTGATAATTGCAAAAAGCAACTTTTAATCTCAACTAATGATTCAAAAAAGTGAAGAAAAAAGTTAAAAGATGTAAAAAATGAAAGTTAAAAGAGGTGAAAAGTGATAAAAATTTGTGAGTGAAAACGGTGAATTGCACCCAGTGTCATACCCTAAGTATTGCACCGGATCCTAATCCGTAGTATGGAAATGGTGGAGCCCAGAGTTCTGTCAGTGTCAGCTACTAACAGATTGTTTCAATTACAAATTAAATTCTAGAAATGCAACTTTGAAGAACAAACTCTCCCAGTAAGTGCTGGTTAGGTCAGTAGGGTAGGTATTCTACCTCCCACCACGAAGGAATAAGCCCACGTAGCATGCTAGAGATGATTACAAAAGTACTCATTATAGTCATGTCTTGATTTCAAACGTTCTTTCATACTAGTTCTTAAGTGATGAATGCTTTGACAAAGCCTGTCTCGGGAGGAGATTTGTTAGCCTATATAAATTTCAATCTTGTAGGCCAAAAAGTGATCTAGTGTGCTAGGCTGCTAGCATTTAAACCAAACACCAATTTCGAAAACTCTGTTAGCTTCAAGTCTAATTAGGGAAAGAGGGAGGAAAAAAGAGGGAGATAAGATACATAATAGCAATACAAGGTAAAACTAACTTTCCAATTCCACATGAAAAAGTAGTTTGTTTTCTCTCAAACAATAACAAACGAAATGATTGTACTTCTTAGGAAATGAAGGGGGAGAAAAATTGAAGCAGGCTCTAGCTGTTCTGATATTTTTATCCAAAACCAAATCAAAGTAATCTAAACTCCAAGGAAAATGCAAATAAAAAAGAAGGAAAAAACAATCGCAACAAAAAGATCGCACACGTATTTCTCACACAGGTAAAACCCATAGAATGCTACACATTAATATAGACACTTCTCTGCCACGAGGATGGTTACAGAGAATCTGGGTAGAATCAGGGTACAAATCCGATATCTTTGAAGTATTCATGCTCAAGAGCACTCCTGGCTGTAATTCTTCTGCTGGGGTCATAGCAGAGCATTTTCTGGAACATGATACAAAATGCATAAACAGTAGGAAAACATAGTTGCCAACATGTATAGCATTTTATCCATTTGTGATGATCTAGAATAGTTATGTGCTCTAGCCCATGAAAAGCTTCTAACTTCTAGATGTCAAAAGCCGATAACGTGAGAAAGCATGTCCTCAAGCAGATGAATTTGGGTTCATATTTGAGTTAAACAGGAAAATAAGCTTATTGCTAGTATAAACATTGCAATATCAGGCGGCTAAAACCATGAGCTAAGAACCTGTTTTCAGGCCAACATAGAAGAGCTATGACTTCTTCATAATTTTTCTTTTCTTTTCATGTTTTGTGCATTACCAGAAATATATATTTTATATATCAAAGTGTTTTCAAGTAGTTGACCATTTTTCTTTCCTTTTTCCCCCTAACTTGCAAAAGCTTGAGTTAAAAAAAAAAAAAAAAAAAAAACCCTTAACTAACCAAGAAGCTGATATCAGTTTCTCCCCTCATGAGGGAGACAACTATAATAAATACATCAAATGCAAACTTACTGAAAGAAGATCAATTCCAGCTGAATCAAGACTTGGAACCACAGCTGCCAGATCCTGGTTGTAGGGCACGCAAATTTTCAATAAGATATACCCTCAGGACTTGATAATTGATTTTTTTTTTAATTAGTCATGGTAATGGAAGTTTATGGAACAAAATAACACATAAAGTTAAGTTACCTTAGAAGGCCATTTGGGAAAGGCAGATTTATAATCAGGCAAAGAAGTCACACCAGGCCACGTATCTTCATTTGGAGTACCCAAGACCCTTCATTTAAAAAATTAAAAATATAAAAACAAAAGAAAGACAGAAACAAAAAAAAGATAGATAGACAGAGAGACAGACAGAGAGACACGTAAATATAATAATATACATGCATCTTTAGAAGAAAAGTCATGTAGCAACTTCTTTGAAGATTTTTTTTTATTTGTTTAACTACTTGACAAGAAGTCCTGTCATTTTTTTGAACCCACAACCTCACCCTCTGTCCCACTATTTTGGGAAGGAGGAAATAAGGAAGTACCAGTTGAGCTATAGCTCATTGGTTATTTACTCCCAAATGTTCTAATTGAATAAATCATCAATTTGAAAAATACTTCTACCATTCTTTCATTGGGCATATATATATGAGCGACAATATATATATTGATTGCTAAGTTTACACACGCACCTAGTGAATTTATGAACCCATGACCTTAACCTCCACTATTTTCTTCTTAGGGAGGAGGTGCCATTTGAGGTAGAACTCATTGGTGAGAGAGAGACCTTATATTTAATGGCTCAAACCTTACTGTGCACATCCAATGATTGTCAAACATATGATTTCTTCAATTATTCAAGGTCAACTAATTATATATGCAATTAGCATCTAGAATGTAACGCATCAGATTAGATTTGATTTTCATCAAAAACCAAATGCAAAAATGTAGCAGAGTGCCATAATAAATAAACCCATAATCCAGTCCAGTAAATTTGAGGCCACATTATCCAGCCACACAGTGATCTATTCAGGTATATGAATAATCTATTTACATGCATAGCAAAATACTTATTTATAGCACATTCAGAGTCACCCTTCCAATCATATGGCTGCCAACTTAATTATCCAAGAAGTTTATAATGGAAAATGTGCCAGGGAAGCTATTCACCTGAAAATTTTAAACAGCTCATCAATCTCAGAGTCCCCAGGAAATAATGGCCGTTGGTTAACCATCTCAGCAAATATACAACCTACCGACCACACATCAACAGGGGTAGAGTAATGGCGGGATCCAAGCAATATTTCTGGAGCTCTGTACCACAGTGTCACCACCTAAATGGAGCCACAAAGAATCATCATCCAGGTATGATAATAATTGATGGATTGAAATTTTTATTTATTACTTAAATTTCTTATTAAGTGATAGCAGTGGTATTAGAAACACTGCTATGGCGGTATATCATTTTGTCATTGAAACCCAATAAGATACAATTATGTAAAGGGGAAAGTCCAAATAAAAATACAAATTTATCCTCGTGACAAATTAAACCCCACATTTTCATTATTGTGTCAATTACTTGAAAATTATGAAACTCTTGAGACCATAGGTGAGGTGTTGTGCACAATATTGAAAGTACGTTTTTCCATTAAGGGCTGTTAGTGGCTTTTTGACAAAGCGAGAATAAGAATTTTTCATTGATTAGTTCCAATAAACGCCTTCAGTAGTTCTACTAGAGCAATGAGCCATGAACAACAAAGTCCAACAACAAAAAATGGTAGAATATGCACCTCCATAGCATGAATTACGATTTTTTGCAGGTCTTGTGAAAGAAGAAAAAACTCAGATCTGGCAGCTAACCAAATGCCCCACATGACAACAGGCATTAACCTGCACATCTTTTCTTCACTTCGTGTTTATTTTTTGGATAAATCATATACACAGAACTCATGCATGTGTACAAGATTGAGCTCATGATGCACCCTCAACAGCTTTTAGTAGGGGAGGGGATGCCATTTGATCCAAAGGCCATAACTTTTACTTTTTGATTGTTACTTACAGGTGGATTAAATTCATCATAGTGTTCAAATTTTGGCAATGAACAAAGAAAGCCTAGAGCAATTGCAATAATTAAACATCACTATACACTATTACAACAGGAAAACTCTATTGATTGATAAGTTACACATCACCCAGTGTGTCTTGTCTATGAGAGACACAGATAAGAACAAAGGATAGTTGAACCCAGAGAAATTTATACCTCGTGTGTAAATGTCCTGACAGGAATACCAAATGCTCTGGCCAGTCCAAAGTCAGCAAGCTTCAGTGCATTGGTGCTGCGATCTATGAGCAAATTCTGGGGTTTCAAATCTCGATGAAGAACCCGATGGGAATGACAATAAGCAATGCCACGCAGAATTTGATAAAGGAACATCTACAGAAATGAAAATTATCACCAATTGAGTATTTCCATTGCATCATTATTGCTAAATTTTATACAGAATCAAGGTAAACCAAAAACAAGTTAAGGAAGAATGCATTTAAACCTAGAAAAATTAAACCCAAAAAAAAGGGTATGGTGAAAATATGATCATATTAGATTGCACTGAAAAGTTCTTTTAATATGATCAACAAGTAAATGAGAAAGAAAAATATGCAATAAATGACACATATTTTGGGCTGGAAAATCCATGCTCGGCAACTGTAGGAATTGGCAAAAGCTGAAAATTTGTTCACAAAATATCAAAAAAGAATAAGAAAAAAGAAAAACAATATGCATCTTATTCTACCGTCTCTAACCTCATCACAGAAGTTGTGAGGCATTAAAACCTAGAAATGGCCTGCACCTGATGCGACAGTATTTTTATTTGCCAAATTAGATAACTACTAAAAGAACTACAATTATTTCACTCAAAAGATCACCCACAAAAAAAAAAAATTGAAGAAAAGGAAAATCTTATTGTATAGTTTCTCCAAAGGGCAGAAAGCAGTCAATTACTTTTACTTGACGTAGATCCTTTGCAAATTCTGGAGATGAATCCATGTGCTTCTTCAGATCCAAGTCAAGGTACTCAAAAACCAGATACAAGCGCTTCTCACTGTGCACCACATCTTGTAACCTATCAACCACAAATTCATCAACAATTACAGGCGATCTCCAAGAGACAAAATAACCATCATAATGTTATCATAGATAAAGGACAAATAATTGATGCCAAAAAGTTCACATCTGAGAATTTCCATATGCTAAAAATTTATGTAGCATGAAGATTCTTGTAACATTCCCTGTAACAGACACATCAGCTGATCAGCATGCATGTGTATTAGTCACCTCTAGGAGCACCAGATAGCAGTCGTTTTGTTATGAGGTTGACATGCTAATGCCATTGTCCTTAATAAGCTTGCTGCTCTTATAAGAGCTAACATGCACAAACCAGAATGCTAATTGTCTAGCACTTATCAAGAAGAAAAAAAAAAAGGTTATCTATCCATAATCCTTGTAATTGTATATGCACTTGCCCATCAGTTCAAGAAGCAACCAATCACAGGAACCAGAATTTCTTGGATATGAATAACTATAGTGTAAATCCCTCCCCTCAGATATCAGAAAAGCAGCGGCAGAAGTGCTCTAAATGAATTAGAAAGGGCGTTGATTAAGTGTCCTATTTGCTGTAAAATAACAATGGACTTCCACTGGAAAACCTTAAATAATTGAGAAGATAAGCAAACTAGTACTGGCTCAATCAGCACCTCTTCCCTCCCCACAAGAAATGGTGGAGGGTAAGATTGTGGGCTTAAAACCCAATGGGTGTGAGTGCAAAACTATTAATAAAAATGTCATGTGCACAGGATATGTATAAAAGTCCCTCTAAAGAATTTATATAAAAAGCTATATTCTATAAGAAAGGAGTCTACAAAGTCTACAACATAGTGCATATCACTAATGTGAAAACAAGACCATTCAAACAATAATCTCAAAGACATAGATTTCGGCTCAACACAATCCATTGAACGTGCGATAATTCCCCTCCCTCCAAATGACCCACGATGAACATAAGAACATCTCCAATGGTCTATGTAAACCCAAAATTCTCTCTATAATAGAGAGTGAAACCCCAAAAAAGCTCTCCAATGGACTCTTTATTCCTAGATTTTTTTTTTTGGCTCATGAACAGTAGCTCATCAAGTCTAATGAGCTATTGTTCACTCTTCAAATGCTTTTTTCCTATTATAATAATTAGGTGTTGAATAAAAAAAAATTGGAAGATGTGTAGTTAAAAAAAGAATAAATAATGAATGAAGAAATAATATTTAAATGAGATAGAGAATGGGATAAAAAATCTATTGGAAGTGTATTTGAAAAAGTAAGTAGTTAAAAGGTAAAAGTCACTGTTCATTATCCAAATAGTACAAAAATTTGGAGATTCTGCTGGAGATGCTTTAAGAGAGCTATGTTCCAAGTAAAAGATCCACCATGTTTCCCAAACCAATTCCTCTACTCAAACAGACTTGAGCCTTACCTAATGGACCCCAAAAACAGAAAATACAAAAGACCAAAACTCATGAGGAACTTTACAATGCACAAGCAAGTGATCTAAACACCACTACTTTTACACATACGACACAATCCTCCAAGATTATGCCTCTCTCCTAATATTAATAAGGCTATCACATGTAAAGCATTTACCCCAAGTTGCTGTCCACAGAAAGAAAGTGACTCTTTTTGGAACTTTAGTGCACCAAATGCATTTCCAATGGCGCCTCTTAAGACCTCGTTATATGATCAAACATCAAACTTAGCATTACTAGTCAACATTCACCTCAAGCAATCAAAACCTTTTCCACTTGAATATAGAATATTAAACATAGATTCCACTGATTGCAATTCCCAATCATAAAAACACATAAAAATACAATAATCCATAACCATGTGCCCCCAAATTTGGAATTTCCAAGCAAAATGTACAGAAGCATTCTTATCAGCTATAATTGCATATAACTTTCGGGATCAGGTGATTCAATGCTTGATTACCAGTCCAATGCTTGAATCAATGACACGAATCAAAAGGAAATGAATACCTGACAATGTTGCCATGCTGCATTTCTTTCAAGAGGGAGATTTCGCGAATTGCGGTGCTTGGTACTCCCTCGTCTTCCTGCTCCAGCCGAATCTTCTTTAAAGCGATAGTCTCATTAGTCACGCGGTCACGAGCCTTATAAACCACGCCGTATGTTCCTTCCCCAATCTTCTCAACTTTCTCATACTGACTCACATTCACATTCACATTCACAAACAAAATTAAAGTCTAAAGAATTACGAATAATGAAAAAAGAAAAAAAACAGAAAATTATATCTGGTGACGGACTAACCTGCTCCATCCAATCCAATCCAGTCCAGTCCAGCTAAAACTGCTCCAAAGCCAAAGGAGAGATAATAACATATTTTTCAGTAAATTTCTTGAAATTGAGATTTATCATTAAATTCTTGAAATTGAGCGTTTTCACAATAAATCAATAACAAAAATAAATAAATCAAATTAAATTAAAATTAAAATGAAAATCATCGACGCCAGTAAGTAACATTCACACAAAAAAAAAAAAAAAAAAAAGAAGAAGAAGAAGAAAAAAGTGGATGCATCGGCCATACCCATTCACAGTGAAAGAAAGAAGAAGAAGAAGAAGAATTACCTTTCTCCGGTAAGCAGTGGAGAAAGTTCAGTTGAAGAGAAGAGAAGAGGGAAAGGAGATCGGATGGGAAAGGAAATATCTACTCTCAACTCTCTACTGTCTACTCTACTCTGACCCTCTACTCTACTCTAGGGCGCCCTTTTTTTTCATTTTTTCTTTTTTTCAATTTTCTTTTTTAAGTTTCGGTCTTTACTTAAAAATCTTTGTAAGTCAATTCAATAAATTTTGCTTAAGAAATCAACAAAATAGCCGAAATTCGATTTTTTTTTTTCTTTTTTTCTTTTTTCAAGTAAAAGTCCGATTATCAATGCCCACACATCATATTCATCAATAAAATATTCTACAAATTCATAGATAAACCTTTTTTTTTTTTTTTAGAAAAATTGATAGATAAACATATATTGAAATTTTATCGTGTCTTATATTGAAATTTGGTCTTTTGGCCAATAATGTAATATTATAGATATAAAAAACATAAAAATAAAAACATTTATCAATTAATATTGTTTTTAAAAATAATTTGTGAGCAATTTGTTCAATAATTAATTATTTGTAATTGCTACCCTCCATGTAGGGCAGGATTGACTAATTAAACTTATTGATCAAGGGGCTTTCAGGTCTCCAACAATACTAACACAGGCGAGAGACCCTCTATGCCATCTTAGTGATGGCTACCTTGGAAACACACAAATAATCCAACCATTTGAATTGACAAGATGTGAGAAAAAAATATATAATAATTTTAATTTGGCAAGATGTGAGGGGGGAAAAAAAAAACAAAACAAATCACTATAGTTTTTGTTATCATTTTGAAACCTATATGTTATATTTAATATTTTAGGTAAATTGTAAGGTACAATCTAAAGTTTGGGGTTACTTTGATTTTACAGCATGAAATTTGGAAAATTATATTTTAGGTAAATTGTAAGGTACATCCTAAAGTTTGGGGTTACTTTCATTTTACAGTCTGAAATTTGAAAAATTGAATTTTACATCCTGAAATTTACCTCTGTTAGCATAAACAACCCCTCCATTAGCGAACTTGCCTCGGTGACTGTCAAGTGACATGCTGTCATCTAACATGTAATTTTTTTTTTTTTTTTTTTGTCACGTAAGCAAGTCCACTAACAAAGGTTCTGCTCTTGCTAACAAAGGTAAACTTCAAGGTGTAAAACTCAAGCAACCCCAAATTTTAGAGGTGCACTTTGCAATTTACCCTTATTTTGATTTATGACTTTGCCTCTATTTGTGGACTCTAATTTACCGACAAACCCTACACTACCAGAGATATTTTTCCTTCTTCTATTTAGTAAGGGTGAGTTTGGTTCAGCTTTTTGAAAAAGTGCATAATGAAAAAGTGGAGTTTTCAAAAAGTGTATAATGAAAAAGTGCATAATGAAAAAGTGTTTTTTCAAAAAGCTGAGTGTTTGGTAAAAACTGTTAAAAAGTGCTTTTTGAAAAAGTTGAGTGTTTGGCTAACACTTATAAAAGTGGCAGTTTGAAAGGTAAATTACCAAAAAGGACAATGTATATAAGAGAGTTTATTTCATACTTAAATCAATATTGTGAAATTATTTTTTTCTCACCAATATTAGCTAATAATAACCTACCACTTAAGATTTATTATAAAAGTATTGTGATAATTTATACTGATTTTAATTTGAACGTACTATTATAATTATTTTTTTTCAATTTCTAAACAAATTATTTTTTTCTCACCAATATTAACTAATAATAACATATCATTTAAGATTTATTGTAAAAATATTGTGAAAATATTGTAACAGTATTTCTCAATTTTAATTTCTTATTCTTTATTTTATGTTTCCCTTATTTTATTTTATTTTTTTATCCATATTTTCTTCCTTTTTTTCCCTCTTTTTTTTCTCCTCCACACACATACCTTCATTTTTTTTTCTTTATTTCCTTTTTTCCTCTCTTTCCTTGCCACTTCTTCCACACACGTGCCCCTACTTTTTTTTTTTTCCCTTATTTCCTTATTTTTCCCTTCCACTCTACACGGTCCATCATATATCCAGAATGTTCCACACACTTACAAACCCCTCTCTCATCTCTCAAGGCGGCTCAAGGTCTCTGTATCTCTTTTTTTTTTTTTTTTTTTTGACACTTCGAAAGCTAATGATGATGATGAAGAAGATGAAGATGATGATGATGAAGAAGAAGTCTTTGCATCTCTGCATCTCTTTTTTTGTCCTTTTTCTTTATTTCCTTATTTTTCTTTCCTTCTTTATTCTTTTTTTTTTTCACACTCCAGAGAAGAAGATGATGATGATGATGATGATGATGATGATGATGAAGATGAAGATGAAGATGATTGAAACATAAGGATTTTGGGATTTTGGGTTGATTTTGAGTTGGGTTTGGGATGGGTTTTCCGGATTTGAGTTGATTTTAAGTTGTTTTTGTGTTGATTTTGAGTTATTTTTGGTTTGGTTTTGTTGATTCTGTGTTCGGAATATCAAAGGTTGAAATGGGTTTTGTTGATTGTGGGGGTAGACCGGTGAAGAAGTAGAGGAAGACAAAGAGGAAGAAGAAAAGGAAGACGAAGAAAAAAGACACAGATGAGAGATGAGGGTGTGAGAGAATTGATGGGTATTTCGGTATTTTCGCGTTTGCAACGGTAATAATACAAAACGCGCATAGCGCGTTTTCATTTATGGACCCTCAGGGGTCCATAAGCCCTTCCATGTTTCCCCTTCATTTTTTCTCAATGCTCAAAACGCAACTTTTATAAAAAAGTTGCGTTTTGGGCTTACCAAACGCATTTTTTGGTTTAGCTTTTTTCAAAACGCCCTTTTTGGGCTTAAAAAGTGGAAACAAACTGGATCTAACTCACTTTACGAGAAAAAGTTTTTTTAAAAAAAAAAATTCAAGTTACATTTAATCTAATTTTTTAAGGAATGTTTCGACAAATCAACATTTGAATTACATTGCTTTGTCACACTCTTCGTGCTTACAAATATCAAGATTATTAGAGATTAATAACTATTTCATCAAAAAAAAAATTAATTTAAAGTATTTTTAATTTTAACATTATATGCAAAACATGAGTTTATAGATTAGATAATAATAATATTCAATTAACATGAAATTTATGAGGTGAGATTTATTAAGAGGCAACCAACATGACTCCACCCTATTCACGTGGACATGGTCAAAACCTATGTATATTTCAACGTTTGGACTGAGGATGTAGTCTCTTATAAGGTTATGACAAATGACTTAGTAACACCATATGACTTGGGGGCACTATAGTGCAATATGGTCTATAATAAGAATTTCTTAAATCTAAGTTAAAGACATAGTCATACTAAGAATTGTGTGGATTTGATTGGATCAAATTGTATAGAATAAGTGTGTTATGTAAGCTTGTACATAGTCCCACATAAGGTATTTACTAGGTAGATCTTGATTGTATAAGTTATTACAAAGAACCCTAATTGTAATATGACTAATCTTATTAGGGTATAATATAAATGTGACTAGTGTTTCCTTTAGTCGTGGTAAATGGTTTTAGACCAATGTCCCACTCTTGGTGGGGACAAACATTATGAGTCATGTCACATCATGAACCATACATGCAAGGACATGTGTGCAGAAGCATCATGGAATCCTATATAAGCTAATTACAAAGAGAGTGATAAATGGATTGTTTGAATTTGTGCCCTAAATTCCAATTTGTATGACATCATTTAATTGATAGAAGTGGTTTATTTTATATGAGAATAAATTATATGTAATCCATGAGATGCATTGTCTGTGAGTTATGTATGGGAATGAGATTTGCATACAGAAGATCTAATCACAATTCCTTGTAAACTCATAATTTTAGTTTATAGTTGCTGATGAAATTGGGTATTTTATATGATAAGAGTATTACATATCAGTTATGAGGATCTGTCTTAATCGTGGAAGTGGTTGTTAGAAGGGTCAAGGTTGTCCAACGAAACTATCTTGTAAAGAAGAGTTAGAAATCTAAACAAGAGAGGGAAAACTCATATAGAGAGATTTTAGTTATAGAGGAATTCTTTTAGCTACACATAACTCCTTTCACAAATATGGATCTTTGGAAATAACCCATTAAAAAATGAGTGTTATTGTTGAGGAGCTTATAAACGTTAGACATGAAGGTAATTTGGTTTAAGGATAGTTTACAGAAACTATGGGGCATAATAAAAAGAAGAAACCTAAGGAGAAATGGAGTAGAAGGGTGCTTTGCTCATGCATGTTCGTTTTAGCTATGAGCTAGTTGTTGGTTCTAAACTTTTTTAAAAAAGAAATTATTATTATATATTTGTATGCATGTATGGAAGTAATATACCTACTAGGTTTTAGGCGACAGGAAAGAAAAGATAATACTTTACTTGGCAGTGAGTGAAGGGTTCTTGCTTTTTGGGCTTTTAAGTTTGGTATGAGACATGAAAATTTGTGGGAAGAATAAGAAGAAGAAGATGTTGGGGTGTCTTTGGCGGTAGAGTTGACAAGATTGTGGAAGACTAGGACTAATACAGAGTGTAAACTATTAGATTAGTGGGGTTATTCTTTTTATTCTCAAACTTAGTTTTGGACTTTCTCAAAACACTTTGATTGGAGGGTTAAAGTGTTTCTTTTGGAATTGTTGTTGATGCAATAGCTTGTGCTAATGTGTTTTAGCTATTGTAACAAATATTAAGCTTGAACTTTGTCGCAGTGTTAGTTAGATATAAGCTAAGAACCGAGTTAGTTACTCGATTAAGGAAGAATTAAAACTCTAGATGATGTTTTTACAATTGAAACAAATTATACGAGTGTTTTTGCATTTAGGCATTTTTCCTCATTAATAACAGGTTGCAAAAGAAAAATGAGTTAAAAACACTACATAGTGAGATGAATCAATAAAGAAATGGAATGAAATGTTGTGCAGCAATAAGAATTTTCCACTTTTGATTTTTTAGTAATCACATTTTCACTCTCAATGAAAACTTGCTATCTCTAAATGAAGATTTATCTCTACCCATTGAGAGAAGGTGGTATTTGGTGTATACTACTATATATAACATATATCTCACATAGGGTGAGTCTCACGTTTGTGGGATCCACTATCCACCCCATGTGAGAGAGATGTTATACAGACCGGCTACACAAAATAAACTTTCATTAATTTCTCACTTTATACAATGGTTGCCAAATTGATTTATGAATAAGTCTTAAATCAAACGCATAGTTTTTTTTTTGGAAAATGAAACAAACTGCATTCAAAATTAATGAGAATCAAAATACAAAGCTTCTAACGCAGGTGATGGAGAGTCCTCCAACCATACAGTCTCATCGGCAATATTTCTAGCATATTGAGCTAAGGAGTGAGCTACAATATTTGCAGCACACTTAACACAACTAACTAACATAGACTGAGGACCTGAAGCAATATAGTGGATGTCCTCATACAAGTGTCCCAAGTGAGAATGATTAACCCAAGGTTGTGGAATGGTAGTCATGACATTTGCATTGTCTCCCTCAATGATCAACTCTAAGAAGCTCGAATCTATTGCAAACTCTAGAGCCTTTCAACAAGCCAGCGCCTCAGCTTCCTCACTATTCATCACAAGGGACCCTTAGCAAACATAGAGGCCATGACCTCTTCCAACTCATTACGCACCAAAGTCAGAGGCGTTTAGAATGAGGAATATGGCAACATCAAAATTGAGTTTATATCCAGGACCAGAGGGTGGGCTCCATGATGTAACTTTCACAGTGTTTGTCGGGATAGCCAATTGATCTTGAGTCTCTTTATATTCATCCAAATAGTCCTTTGCTCTCTTTACTAGCCAAGTTGGATCTTGTAGGTTTCCTCTGTGAATAACTGTCTGTTGGTTCCATAATAACCATCCATGTACTAGAAACAACTCAAACTCTTCCAACAGCAACTTGTTCATCAATTCCTTAACCAATTGCAAAAAATCATTTTGGCCACAGATGCATTTCTATAATTGCCTCGAACACCCAGTCAAAATATCTTGTGCAACACTACACTCCCACAACACATGAAGTACAAATTCAGTGGCCTTTCTTACAGAGTACATATCTATTTTCACAGGTTGGAAGTATATCTTAACATGCTCTCCAACCAAATACTTTAATTTTATTAAGGACATAGAGCTTCCACAAATTGGCCCACACCTGGCATCCAACTATTGCCAAAGAACTTTCACCTTGCCCATTCTCTTCCCACATGATCTATCTAATCACATGATAGCCAAATTTCACTAAATACACTCTATTTTTTATTGTATAGCCAATAGAGAGCATCAATAATCTGTCTATGGCTCAAGGGGATTCAAAGAATGGCAGTTGCATCATCTCAATGGAACTTCATCTCAATCAACTCTTTGTCCCATGAACGGACATTCTAATCAGTCAACTTCATAACACGCCACTCCCACTCCTCCTCTAGCGGCGAGTGAATCACCATATTAGTTGGGTGATTAGGAATCCACTTATCCTTGGTAACCTAAATAGATGAACCATCTCCCACGCTCTAGCAACAGCCTTTCTTTAGTATAGGTTAAGTCGCAATTATACTCTTCCACACATAAGAGTTATTTGGTACATCCATTGCCTTTAAAAAGTTGCATTGTGGGAAATACCTAGTTTTGACATAGCCATAGAGCAGTAATCCATGTTCTTGAAGCAACCTCCAACCTTGGTTGGCTAGCATTGCTAAGTTAAAATTCCAAATGTCACAAAATCCCATCCCCCCTCTTTCTTGGATCTCGACACAAGGGCGGCTTAATGCATTTGCAGGCCAAAGGTGAAATTGAAATTGAGACATTTTATATATTTAAATATGAATCTTAGACAAAATTAAATATTACGTAAACTCTATTATCTTTTTTTATATGCAAATTACTACTAATTAACATATGTAGTTTTTTTTTTTGGCAAGTCTATAGACAAAGAATTTGATAAAAAATTCCATACCTGTTGATATGACAAATTGATAACTATAAGTAAAAAAGTTATGTTAGTGATGGACTTAGATGAGAACTAGTAAAAGTTTGTCAACTCAACGTATGAAAAATGTTGTGAACTTTTTTGTGTATTGATGTCTCTTTTTTTCTTTTTCTTTTTTTGAGAAGTGCAATATTCACAATATTTTCACAACAAATCCTAGGAGTTAAGTTGTTACTTGTTATAATTTGAACTCACTATTGAAATTAATTTTTTACCTTCAAAAATAGCTTGTAACAACTTGCCATTTAGGATTTATTGTGAAAAATGTTGTGGATGTAGCATTTCTCCCTCTTTTTCATGTTTTTTATTTGATAAAAAAATATTATTTTATTTATTGGATAATATTGGGGCTTAATTAATACTATTACAAATAAATAAATAACCTTATTGGTTAAAATTTGGGGGCCTTTTTTTACTTGGGGTTTTAGGTGACTGCATCATCTGCTTCTATTATTAAGTTGGCACTGCCTCGGCAGCAAGTCCCACTTCTTCCAACGAATCTTCCTCTCATCACCAACTTGACCCCACCAGAATCTTGATACATAGCATTGAGTTCGTCACACAGCTTCACAGTAGCTAAAATACCCTCATTGTGTAGGTAGGAACCGATTGAACCACAACTTTTATTAGCACCTCCTTCACACCTAGAATGTTTTTTCTCCAATCTTTCTAGCTACCATCAATATTCCCATTGAAGTAAATAGAAGACTTCTCACAGTTAATGCATTAACCAGATGTTGCGGCATATAACGACAAACTCTCAGTGATCACTTACACCTACTCTTGAGTGGCTCGGCAAAATAGTAGAAAGTTGTCACGACCCAAACCTGTACTCCAGATTTTAGAGCATGGCCGACATGATAATATTAACTTAAACTCAATACTAACACGAACAAATTAAAGCTGAAGGTGATTATCAAAATTTCACCTCTCATCATCCGTTTTCATTCCTTGCATAAAAGCCATAATATACAAAAGTCATAAAAACTTAAAACTTCATTACATTCAAACTTGCAAGTTTGAACACTTAGTTGAAACTAAAGGTTTTCGAGTAAATATTACATAACTAAACATTTAGCAAAAACTCTTATTTACAAACCTAACCCTAAAGATATACACTGGGGTCCAAAACAAACTTAACAACATCTTTGTTCATGAGGATCAAGTACATCTTGATACCTCCTATTTAACAAAAGAATTATACAATCTAAACAATCAAGAACCATATATCTCTTGTCACCTTTAATACTCTCGCTGTTTCCAGGAAAGAACCTGTGCACTGAAATATAATAGGGCGAGCTGTGAAACCCAGTAAGGTTTTAAGTTCCATGAGCATTTAGTAAGAAAGCATGTAAATCAAATATGCTATGGATATGTCAGCTTTGATAAATAGTCTTCATACTATTTTTAATAATAACTTATGAATTTTCATAAGAAGATACATCATTTTTCCTTTCATATAATTAAAATGACATAATAAGGAACTTTAACATAATTCAATAACCTTATCTTTAAATAAATTATAAAACATTTTATCATAAACTTTCCATCAAACTTATAATACATTCAACATACCTTTCTTATCATCTTACTTTTCTTATAAATTCAAAATAACTTAATGGCTCATTAATAATATATTAGTCAGTCTAATTGTAAGTCTATCACAACTTTTGAGAAGCTTCCAACACATTGTGCCAGGCATCTAGCATTCCCCACAATGCTAGGAAATCTCAGGATCATATCAGAAATATCACACCCCTTTCAGTGTGCTCAAATCATCAACCATGGGGGTCGGTTGTCATCCTCCACAAGTTGGTATTTTCCAATAAGGGCGAGTACAACAAAATCCTCACCACTTTTAATGGCCAATCAATACTTCCATGGAAATGCCAGTACTTTAACCTCTACTGGATGAGTTTAGATCATAACAATGGAATAACTTGAAAATTATATTTTTCTGACAATTATACATTACATAAATACTTCATAAGTAGCATATCTACTTCATTCTTAAATATTATGTTTATAGTATATGTAATCGCATCAATATGCTAAAAGTTATCATATATATAAGATTCAACAAGTCACGAACATCTATCTTTACTTAAATCATGCTTATATATAATATCTTTAATTAAAAGGTTTGAATGCATAATAGATTTTCTAAACAAACTTTATACTTATCAAACGCACATGTCACATATTCCTTACTTGAAAGAAGAAAATGCGAGAGAGTTGGATAAGAGGAGCTCAAGTGTCCATGTTCTCGTCACCTAAATGAAGGACCAAAACTTATTACTAACAAATCTTCCTAAGTATATAAACTTATATATGAATCACCACCTAACTCTCAAACTCAAGAAAATCTTAATTCCTATCTCACAAAAGTTCCCCATAGAAACACATAAATACACACACACACACACACCAATCACATGATCAAAAGAATCCATAGACTAAGTTTTGAATTACAAAGCTTTTGCCATACCAAGCAACAAAACAAAAAATTCTTATAGCATCATGTTGTTCAGGTTATAATTATAAGCCAACAAGAAAACTTAACAGCTAATAATTAAATTTTCCTATTGAAACAACATCTTTACATAATAAACTCACCTACAGAACAACCTTTACAATCTCTAATTCATTATCTCAACTCACAGTTTTCCAGGTATAATAAATTAACCATAATATCTTCAATCTTTCAAATTACTAACACAAAGCAAACAATTTCACCATTAGAATACCCAAAACAAGAAATAGTTTTATTTACTTACCCACAAACTTTGAAGCTGAAACTTTAGTGTTAGGTGTTTGATTTCTTCTTTAGGAGAGAGGTATCTATGATTTCAGTGAGAGAGGAAAGTATGGCCGGATCAAGCACAAGCAAAGAGAAGTAAAGAAAGAAGAACAAAGGAGATAAAAAGGAATAAAGAAACAAAGAAAAGGGAGTCTGATGTAGTAAAGAGATAAGGAGAAAGGTGGTGGGGCATGTGTCTTGCTAGGGGAAAAATGGGTTGATGACTCACCCATTAGACTTTTCAAAATTTACTTATCACCCCTCCATAAACTTATATTCTAGAAAGACCCAACTAATAAGATAATTACGCATATATATATATATTTATATATATATATCCTTACCTTAATAAACTTCTTCCTATAACATTAAAAGAGTCTATTTCTTCTATAACATCAAAATATCAAAGTCTTATGTACTTAAAGTAATTAATATAATGATAAGTATGTAAATCCTTAAAACTAACCATGCAAATAGGTTGTGATTTTAAAAGAGTCATCCACAAACAGTAGATGTGAGATACTAGGTTCTCTTCTATAGATGGAAACACCATATAGTTGTTCTTCAATCTCTACTTGTGCTAGTAAAGAAGTAAAACTCTCTGCACATAAAAGAAAGAAATAAGGAGATAACGGGTCTCCTTGACGGTGCACTCTAGAAGGTTTAATACTACTATAGGATTTATCATTGATACAGACAAAAAATGAAGGAGTGGAAACACAACACATCACCTGTTCAATCCAAACTTCAGAGAAGCCCAACTTGGCCATGATGCCTTTTAGAAAGGCCCATTCAACCCGGTCATAAGTTTTGCTAATATCTAGCTTCAATGCAAGAGAACCTGTTTTTCCTTTTTTTACGACAATGCGTAACATGTAAAGTTTCATATGCTACCAGAACATTATCAATAATAAGGTGACTTAGGACAAAAGCACTATAGGTAGGAGATATTGAATGGGGATCTATTGGCTAGTACTTTAGAAATAATTTTGCAAATGACATTACAAAGACTTATTGGCCTATAATCAAACATTTTTTTTGGAGATTTTATTTTGGGGATAAGGACAATATAAGTATAATTAATATTAGGCTCCATGTATCCAGAGTTCAGAAAATCCAGTACAACATTAATCACAACATCACCCACAATATGCCAAATTTTTTTGTAAAAGAGAGCATTCATACCATCCTACTTTTCTTACTCTATCACTATCTTGAATAATAGAGATGGAAAAATGTTTCAAATTGAAATGTTTACATAAATTTAGAATTTTTATTGATAAAATTAAAAATTTAAGCATAAGTTTAGGTCGTTTATGTAATTTTTCATATATAATTTTATTATAAATTTTATGTGTATTACACCAATTAGTGATTAGTTTAAAATTTAAAATGTTTAATTACACATTTGATCCTCAACCTTTCTCCCTATATTTCAAATTGGTCCATTTTAAATGTCTTAGTTTTAGTCTTTAACCTTTTTGAGAGGGTAGTCTTTAACCCTTTAAATGTGAATAGAAAAAGGTTTCTAGAGACACCTGATCAATGGAAAAATATGATGTGATAAGCAAAATTGCTATAATCAAGCATTGATGATGGCAGAGATATGTATATAAGAAAAATTACCAACATCTTGTTTTATAGTAGTTAGTGCGTAATTGGTTTTCTAATTGCCACATAGACTTCATATACGTATGAGTATATGCTTTTAGTGGGAAAATGAGCATTTTCCCTTAATTTACAAACTATGTAGCAATTTGTTCCTCTTTCCAAACTATTTAGGGATATGTCCATATTTTGGATCTCGATTTTTAGAAAATTAAGTTCTGCTTATAACTCGATTTCAAGATTTTCGAGTTATGGCTAAATTTTGCCACGGTGGAGTAAGCTGACGTGGCTTTTCCCATTAAAAAAATCCAGGTGGAACTTGATTTTGTTAAAATTGAGTTACATACAAATGTTAAAACTCATTACTTGAAATACCGAGTTCTTCTTAATTTAAAAAAAAAAAAAATTTCAAAGTGTAACTTGATATTTTTGACTATCGAGTTCTTTGGGAAAAAAAAGGCGAACCTACAATATTGGTCCTTGAAGTTTACCTTGTGTGCGCAATTGGTCCCTCAAGTTTGAAGCAAGCACAATTACTCCCTTAAGTTTTAAAACTGAGCTGTATTAATCCTTTTACTAACTGTTGTTAACGGTGTTACTTATGTGGCTAATGGAATAATGACTTGGCATTTTTTTAATGATGTGGCATGTTTTTAATTAAAAAATTACGATCTAAATTTACACATGAGAAAAAATATTCACAACCGGTACCAAATTTTCTACCAATCGTAAAAATCCACAACAAGAGAGAAGTGGGAAGAAACCAAGCTCTAGCCGCCGCCTGAACTCCCACACCCTAGCCACAGCCGGCAATAGCACAAGTCATAGCTGCCGCTGACGACAGCACCAGCCCTAGCAGCCGCCGGCGACAGCCACTGACCCACCTCCCTTCTCCTCTCGCATAACCACTTTCTTGCCTTCGTCCTCCCATCTCAGGTATTACACTTTTTCCTATAAGATTTTTTTTCCTATGTTTGTATCTTTGTTAGATTCAAAATATGAAATTTGGTATGAGAAACATCCAACGTTGTAATTGTAATGTGTTGGGCTTTTTTAACAAGGAAAAAAAAGCTGCAAATTCGGTGTTCTTTTTTAGGTTTAGAAGTTGAATATGTGAAAACCTAGGTTAGAATCAGTTCAATTTTGGAATATTTAAGTGGGTTTTTTTTTTAAAAAAAAATGCAAATTGTATTGTTTTGGAAGGTTCTGATTGATTAGTTCATGTGTTTGAGAATCCAAAAAAAAAAAAAAAAAAAAATTTAAGGGATGACTTCTACTATGAACTCGGTGTGTATTGACTTTGTTGGTGCAAACACAATAATAATGGAAACAACACACAAAGAGAAGCTGAATAATACTTTTGAATATTATTGATGTAAAGAAAGGAAATACACAACACTATTTGAACTGACGCATGGCACTCGCTCTCTTTAAGGAGATTCAAGCCCTTGGTTGGCTAAATCTTGTAACCGGTGCAGACCTTCTCTGACTTGTCTCCCCCAGAATACAACAGCTCAACAAGTGTCGTATGGCTATTCTGAATGGGCTGTCAAGTAGAAAGATCCAAGGGGCTGATTCATTTCCTTTTTTTGATACTTCCACTCTTCACCTCCCCTTTGCGCACGTATCTAACCCAATATCTGAGACAATTCATGTTAGCCCATTAATCACCACAATTAAAAAGAATAAAATAGTCTCTCTCATTTTCAATGTGGGATTAAACATTTTCACAATTCCTCATTTTCCATATTCACTCCCACATTTTACATTTATGTTATAACATTTATTCATTTTAATTATTTAATATTAAAATGCCCCAACAATCCCCCACTCATTTTAATATTAAATTTTAGTTAAAGAGAAATTACCAAGCAAAGATAGGTCACTATGCATCATGAAGGTGTGCTCTGTATTGAACCTTCACTTAGTAAAACAGCAATCTCAACTCCAGAGTCATAGTGGTCTCCGACTTGAACTAGGACTGCTTTAGGGAAATTAAGCGTCACTGCTTACACATAACAATCCAAGTGTTGACATGAGCTTTTATAGCTAGCACTTTACGGCCATGTGCTGATCCCGGTTTCATGAGTGTATTTGAGATTAAGTCCAAATCTCATAGGGAGTAGCCCCACTCCCACACTCACATAGGTGAAATTTTGTCAAGGGTGCTCCTATAATTCTGACACCCCACTCATACGAGCTACAAATTTCATTAAGAGTTTTTTACTCAACCTCTCCACATTACAGGATAAATGCACTTACATCATAGGGATGAACAATTAAAGAATTATTTACAGAATAAATAATTAAAAATAAATAAATAGTGCATTTCTTACGACCATCGTATGATTAGTTTTTCCCATTGAACCCAATTCTCAGGATCTCTGGTCCTTGGGTTGGGTATCCTCATACATGGCTCGTGATTCTATGGACTTTAGTCCCATCCCCCTCGATGTATTCCAGACTCTATCTTTTGCCAAGGCCTTGGTAAATGGATCTACAAGATTATCATTAGATTTAATATAATCCACAGTTATGATGCCACTACTTAAATAAGATCGCACGGTATTGTGCTTTCTTCTTATAGGTCTGGATTTACCGTTGTAGTAATGGTTTTTAACTCTACCAATTGTGGCAGTGCTATCACAATGAATTAATATAGGTGGAATTGGCTTTTCCCAAAATAGAATTTCATATAACAAATCTCTAAGCCAATTTGCCTCTTCACTAGTTGAAGCTAATGCTATTAATTCAGCTTCCATTCTTGAATTAGCAATTATTATTTGCTTTTTAGATTTCCAACAAACAACACCACTACCTAAGGTAAAAATATAACCAGTGGCAGAGAGAGAATCACCTAACAAAGTATTCCAATCGGCATCACTAAAAGCTTCAATCACAGCAGGGTACTTTTCATAAAATAAGCCATAGTTTTTGGTACCAATTAAATATCTCATGACTCGCTCAATAGCTGGCCAATGATTTTTACAAGGCTTGCTAGTAAATCTGTTAAGCACTCCTATTGCATATGTAATGTCAGGTCTAGTACAATCAGTAGCATAATGCAAACTACCAATGATACTAGCATAATCCTTTTGATTAAAAATCTCATCATCATTATTCACAAGAAATAAATGAACACTAGAATCAAAAGGAGTAGCTACACTTTTGTGATCATGAAAATTATATTTTCTCAATATTTTCCCAACATAATGTGATTGATCAAGATATATTCCATCACATTTTTTTGTAATTTTCATGCCCAAAATAAAATTAGCCTCACCAAGATCTTTCATATCAAAATGGCTTTTAAGCATATTTTTTGTTTCATTTATAACATGCATATTTGAGCCAAAAATCAACATATCATCCACATAGAGGCTAATAATAACATGTAAATTATTCCATGATTTAGAATAAATACATTTCTCACATTCATTTGATTTATAACCATTCTCAATCATGCAGAAATCAAACTTTTCATGCCACTACTTAGGTGCTTGTTTTAAGCCATATAGGGATTTAATTAGCTTACATACCTTGCTTTCTTGTCCAGGCTCTACAAAGTCTTCGGGTTGGTCTATATAAATCTCTTCCTCTAGGTCCCTATTTAGAAAAGCAGTTTTTACATCCATTTGATGAATTTTCAAATAAAAAATTGTAGCAATAGCAATTAACAATCTAATAGATGTAATTCTTGTTACCGGAGAAAATGTATCAAAGAAATCAAGATCAGCTTTTTGTTTAAAGCCTTTTGCAACAAGTCTAGTTTTAAACTTATCTATTGATCCATCCGGTTTCAACTTTTTTCTAAGGACCCATTTACAACCTATGGTCTTACAACTCGGTGGAAGATCTACTAATTTCCAAGTTCTATTAGAAATTAGAGATTCTATCTCATCATTTATAGCCTCTTTCCAAAATATAGCATCAGGTGATGTTAAAACCTCTTTTAAATTTTGGGGATTTTCCTCAATGTTAAAAACATAATAATCAGGACCAAAATCCTTTTCAACTCTAGCTTTTTTACTCCTTCTAGGTTCCATTTCAAAATTTTCTTGATTTTGTAAATGTGAAGTAGAAGAACTAGGTTGTGACAAAATATTTTCTTCACCCCCACTATTTTTCAATTTAAAAGGAAATTTTTCTTCATGAAAAATTGTATCATCAGATTCAAAAATTATTTTGTTTTCAAGATCAAAAAATCTATAGGCTGCACTATTAATCGCATAACCAAAAAAAGCACAGGCAGTAGCTCTTATACCTAATTTAGGCATTTTAGGGTCACTAAGCCTTACATGAGCAAGACAACCCCATACTCTCAAATATCCCAAATTTGGCTTATGTCCTTTCTACATCTCAAAAGGTGTGGTGTGTGAATTTTTATGTGGTACTCTATTCAAAACATGACATGCAGTTAAAATAGCTTCACCCCAAAAATGTAAAGGTGCACCAGATTCAATTAACATGGCATTTGTTAACTCAATTAAAGTTCTATTTTTTCTTTCAGCCACATCATTAGAAGCAGGTGAATATGGTGCAGTAGTTTGATGGATAATTCCCAAAGACTGAACAAATGAGTTGAATGCACTTGATTCATACTCACGGCCTCTATCACTTCTTATTCTTTTTATTTTTCTACCGAATTGATTTTTAACTTCTTTTAAAAAATCTTGAAATTTTTCAAAAGCATCACTTTTATTTTTCAACAAATAAATAGTTGTATATTTTGAGAAATCATCAATAAAAGTGATAATATATCTATTTCCTCCACGAGTTAAAATTCCCTCAAATTCACATAAATCGGAATGAATTAATTCAAGCAATTCGGTATTTCTTACAACATTTTTATGAGGCCTTTTTGTAATCTTAGCTTGACTACAAGTTTCATATTTTTCAAAATCTTTTGACAGTCTTGGAATTAATCCTAAACTACTCATGATTCCCACATATCTACTATTTATATGACACAAACGAGCATGCCAAAAATTAATAGAAGAAAGCATATAAACAGAACTGGTAGATACTTTATTATTCTCAACATTCAATTTAAACATTCCATCACAAGCATAACCCTTGCCCACAAACAATCCCTTTTTAGTGATTACATAATTATCAGATTCCATAGTTTGCTTGAAGCCAGCCTTCTTAAGCAAAAAACTTGACATCAAATTCTTCCTCATGGACGGAGTGTAAAGTACATCTTTCAATGTTAGCACACGTCCAGAAGTGAATTTCAATTCAACCTCACCACTCCCAAGAACCTTGGTTTTGCTAGAGTCACCAAGCATAACAATTTTTTCTTCTTCAAAAGGTGTGTACAATTTGAACCAATTCTTGTCATAGCAGATGTGCCTATTAGCACCAGAATCTGCCCACCATCCTTCAACATATTGCACCATATTGATGTCTGTAATCATAATCACTAAAGGCTCTTCAGTTATGTTAGCCTACGGGACAGATTCATGTTTCCGAGATTTGCAAAATCGAGCAATATGCCCACTTTTGTCACAGACAAAACATGATCTATTAAATTGATCTTGTGAAAGGAGTCCTTGGTTCTTATTGTAATTTTTATTTGGGTTTCCCCTTCCTTGAGGTCTATTATTATTATTTTTAAAGGCTCTTTTTTAGGCTTCAATTGAACATTTCTAGAAAAATGATTTTTGGGCATATTATTATTTGATGAAATAAGGTTTACATTTGTGGTGGAATTACCATTGCTCTCTTGTGTCATGAGTGCATCTTGTCCTCCAGCCTCTTCCTCCACATGGATGCGTGTGATCAAAGTCTCCAAGGATGTCTTTTTTTGTTTGTGCCGCAAAGTCTTTTGGAACTTCCTTCAAGATTGTGGTAGTTTATCAATTATGTCAACTACCACCAAATAGTCTCCAATCTTTATGCCTTCGGATCTCAATTCTGCTACAATCATTTGGAAGTCTTGTGCTTGATCCACCACCGATTTTCCATCCACCATTTGGTAACAGAAAAATCTACTAGCAGCATACTTTTTTGCACCTGCCTCCTCGGTATCATACTTGCTTTGTAAAGCATTCCAAATTTTCTTAGCAGAATTGTAAGTTGTATCATAATAATCATAGAAATGATCGGCAAGACAATTAAATAGATAAGAGCAACAATTATATTCATCTTTTGTATACTTATCTATTTTTTCTTGATGGAAAAATATATTCTTCCTCACTCATCTCATCGGTAGGAACTTTTGACTGATTCTTATCAGGGAGGATGTAGGAGACTTTGAGAGGACTCAAGTAGAAGATGACCTTTCCTTTCCACCTCTTGAAATGGGCTCCCTTAAAGTGAAAGGGTTGTTGAGATCTCCAACAGGCTCATTTGGTTTCTCTTGAGTAGGCTCCATGTGTTGAATCTCCTTGAAATTGTTGGTGCAAACACAATAATAATGGAAACAACACACAAAGAGAAACTGAATAATACTTTTGAATATTATTGATGTAAAGAAAGGAAGTACATAACACTATTTGGACTGAGGCGCGGCACTCGCTCTCTTTAAGGAGATTCAAGCCCTTGATTGACTAAATCTTGTAACCGGTGCAGACCTTCTCTGACTTGTCTCCCCTAGGATACAACAGCCCAACAAGTGTCGTATGGTTAGAACAACTTTTGCACAAAGTGTTCAAGCCCAAAGCTCCACCAGAACCCTTCCTTGCCAATAATCTCTCTATTTTTTTTTAGTGTGTATTGTATATTGCAGTAACTTGGATTGAGTCTGAATGAGTCTATTTATAGGCTCAATGGGCCTCACGAAATTACTACCCAATTTATTCTGATTAATTAGGTCCATTATTCTGATGTAATGGGTGTTACAAGATTAATTGTTGGATATTAATCTGATGGGATGGAGTTATTCAATTAATGGTGAGATAAGGAGTTTTTGAAGAATGAATAGGCCCAAACGGATAGTCCATTAAGTGGGTTAATGACTCTTCATTATCCATAATAAAAATGGAGTATTAATTCAGGTCATTTACTCACCAACGGATATGATAATTATTCTGAATGGGCTGTCAAGTAGGAGGATCCAAGGGGCTGATTCATTTCTATTTTTGATACCTCCACTCTTCACCTCCCCCTTGCGCACGTATCTAACCCAATATCTGAAACAATTCATATTAGCCCATTAATCACCACAATTAAAAAGAATAAAATAGTCTCTCTCCTTTTCAATGTGAGATTAAACATTTTCACAACTCCTCATCTTCCATATTCACTCCCACATTTTACATTTATGTTGTAACATTTATTCATTTTAATTATTTAATATTAAAATGCCCCAACATACTTTTTTGATCCTTTGTTGCCTGTCTTATCAATGAAAAGTGTTTAATGTCTCAGATGTGTTGGTTGATTCTATAGTTCTTTAGATGAAATGTAAATATATATGCTAGGAGAGAGTGTGGGAGAGAAAGCATATGTGCTTTCTTTGTGCTACACAAAGAAATTAGATTACGCACATGAATAGAGAGAGATTGTAGGCAATTCGTAGTGAACAATATCTAAAAGAGACCTACATATGAAGTTGTTGATTAAGCAAATTGCAGGCGTGATTTTTAATATGAATACATCAAGTGAGTATGGTTTCTCTTCTTTCTCTTCTTTTTAGACCTTCCCCCTTGTCTTATTTTTTTAGGAGGGAGTATGGTTTCTCTATCACTTTGTGGCCACAACTTGGGACCATTAATAGGGTATACACATGACCCATATGTCTAGGCTAAGGACTTCATACTATAGCAATGATGCACATAATCTTGAATTGTGTGACCCATATATCTCAATGCAACTATAGAATGTGCACAAGGAATCCCAGTTAGGTCCCGTGATCCACATGATCATGTACGCTGCTTTATGTCAACTACATACTTGTCAGGCAATTTTGATACTTCAAACTTTGACTCATTGCTATCCCCACACCAAACTGGAATCCAATCTGTACTATCAATTTTTTCAATCTCTAACTTGTTCTGGATTTTAGGACATATAGGACCATGATACCTTGTCATTTTCTCCTTCTTCTTAATATAATAAGCCATCAGATGCAATCTAATCTCCTCTAACATAGTGATTATCGGTTTATCCCTATACTCCAATATTTAAGAATTAAAATTTTCACATCCATTGTTAGTTAGTGCATCACACCTGGGATACCTTCTAAAATCTGCTCTGGTCCAAAACCTAGGTTCCTTTCCAACCAACCATTCCCATGCCTTTATGTTTAACTTCTTGATCTTCCCCATTTCAAATTGAAACTCAGACATGTTAGTGGCCCTAGTAGCTGCCCACAAGCGATCCTTTAGTAGCTTACCGTTATGATCCTTACTAAAGTTATTATATAGATGTCGAACACAAAATCGATGGTCCACACCTAGCATGAGCTCATCAAACATTTGTGTTAATCCCTACAACAAAGACATAAAATACAAAATTATTGGATGTATTAGAATATAATTAATTTGGTGTGAATTTATAGCAAGTTACATCATCCAAATTTAAAGAATAAAATAAAATGAAAGTTCAATTCACCTTTTGCTGGTCAGACATGAAGGTCCACCCTCCATCCCTTAAAATTCCAATATCATCAAGCAACCTTTTCATGAACCATGTCCATGAGTCCTTTGTTTCTACCTCAACCACGGCAAATGCAATTGGATAAACACCATTATTGCCATCCTTGCCAACTGTTGTCAAGATCTGTCCTGGATACTCACCCTTCAAATGACATCCAACAACACCAATGAAAGGCCTACAAGCAGCTAAAAAGCCTTTCTTATAAGTATCCAAACATACATATAATCTCTCAAATTTCGGTTGCAAGTGTGGTTGAGGTCTATTGGTAGAGATTAGTATAGTAGACCCAGGGTTGCTTCTTAACAATTCTTCATAGTAATCCCCCAATTGGGCATATTGCTCTGTAAAAGTTCCATGCACTAATTCTTTAGCCCTACCTTTTGCTCTAGATGCTTGATACCTACTAATATGAACCTTAAACTTATTTACAACTCGGTCTTTAATAACAGACATCTTCACATTTGGGTCACTCCTCACATCATCCACTAGATGCTTCCCAAGCCAATTTGAAGATGCAAATCTATTCCTAAATCGCCTCCCACAATTATGTTCTGGATTCAATTTCTTCACTATCCAAGTATCTTCATCTTTCATCTTTCCACAATACAACTCAAAAGGACATCTATCTGTGCATTTTACTCTTACCCTTACTTTGTCATTTTTTTTAAACTTTACTGGAACCCCTTTGAAAATAGAGTAGAGTTTGATAGCATCCATGACGTCCTTCTTGGTGGCAAACTGCATCTCAAGTTCAAAGTGCACCTCAGAGAAGGATTCTAGTGGATGGTATTGAGGATACCTAGGCCTAGTTTCATCATCAGATGAACTAACCAGACTTGCAGATGTCTCTGACTCCCACTTATCTTCATCCCTATCAACTCCAAATGTAACAAACGCACTTGCATTAGGATTAACCCCACTTGCATCAACCCGTGTAGGATCAACACCTCTTGCATCAATCCCAATAGGACCAACACCACTTGCACCAACCTCGCTTTGACCAACACCACTAGGATCAACCCCACTGCCACCAACCCTACTAGGACTAACCCCACATGCACTAACCTTTCCCTTTCTCCCCTCTTTGAGTTTCACCTACTTATCTTTTCTAAGACACAAGGTCTCATCAAGTAAGCCTTTTACTTTGGAGGCTATTTCACCACTGCTAATATACTGTGCAAACATATCATCGTCATCACTTTCACTACACCCAAAATGAACCTTATGAGCACTATCCTTTTCACTAACAGCTCCATCTACTTTATCTCCCTCATCAAGATTACCCCCCCCCCCCTCGTTATCACCATCTTTCCCATCTCCCTCATTACCAATAGCATTCTAATAATCATCCAAGAACATAACATACACTTCCACTTCATTATAACCCCTAATACACTTCACCATGTTCATTACATTAACATCATTCTCCAAAGGTTTTATACCACCTGCAAATGGCATAGTAGGCACTCTATACATAAATACATCATTTTCACCATACCCAAAATTTTTGGCCTTATTCCATATCTCAAAAAGTGACATTTCATCAGAATTATTATCTTCATATATCTTTACCTCCCCTCCTTCGTATCTGTATAGATTATTCTTAATCTTCCCCCAATAGTAAAGGGTGATTGTGAAGTCAAAGTCATCCATCCCTACAACAAGAGCAAGGAATTTACCATTAAAAATAGACATAGTAAAGGACTAGATTATTTTTAAAAAGTTACTCTAGAATTTGAATACAAATTAAACAATAAAATAAAAAATCATCATTTAAGCTGTGAAGTTATTTTTTATGTATACAGGCCATAAAATTCTAACTAATACTATGCATGAATACAACATTTAAACAATAAACAATATGTGGTCCTACTCCTTCTCCTTGAGTGATATTATTTGACTTACAAACACAAATGGTCCACCATTATTGAGATGTGGTATTGAAATGTATAGATTTATTCAAAAATAAACTTTTTGACCTACATGACACATATAATCAATATGTGGTCCTACACTTTATAATTTCAATAAAGAGGAAAAATATAAAATTGTATGCACTTGGGTTTTAAAAACAACATTAATGTTGGGTTTTTTTTTTTTTTTGGATTCTCAAACATGTGAACTAATCAATCAGAACCTTCCAAACTGATACAAATTGCATTTTTTTTTTAAACCCATTTAAATATTCCAACATTTAACTGATTCTAACCCGGTTTTTCATATATTCAACTTCTAAACCTAAAAAAGAACACCAAATTGCAGCTTTTTTTTCCTTGTTAAAAAAACCCAGCACATTACAATTACAACGTTGGATGTTTCTCATATCGAATTTCATATTTTGAGTCTAACATAGATACAAACACAGGAAAAAAAATCATATAGGAAAAAGTGTAATACCCGAGATGGGAGGATGAAGGCAGGAAAGTGGTTATGCAAAAGGAGAAGGGAGGTGGGTCAGTGGCTGTCGCTGGCGGCTACTAGGGTAGTGGCTGTTGCCGGTGGCAGTTATGACTTGTGCTATTGCTGGCGGCGGCTAGGGCATGGGAGTTCAGGCGGCAGCTAGAGCTTGGTTTCTTCCCTCTCTCCCCTTCTCTCTCATTGTGGGTTTTTACGATTGGTAGAAAATTTGGTACTGGTTGTGAATATTTTTTCTCACGTTTTAATTTAGATTGTAATTTTTTAATTAAAAACATGCCACATCATTAAAAAAAAATGCCAAGTCATTATTACATTAGCCACATAAGTAATACTGTTAACAACAGTTAGTAAAAGGATTAATACAGCTTAGTTTTAAAACTTAAGGGACTAATTGTGCTCGTTTCAAACTTGAGAGACCAATTGCGTACACAAGGTAAAATTTAGGGACCAATATTGTAGTTTCGCCAAAAAAAAATGGAGCTGTACAAATGCCACTACACAGCCAAAAAACCCACACCATCATTAGCATACCCACTTAGCAACCACCACACAACAACCAACCAAGAAAAACCCAAACATCACACAGCCAGCAAACTCACACAGCAACCAACCATCCACCACCATCGGCAACCATTGAAACTCAACCCAAGCACTGAAACCCAACCATCACCACCACCATAGTAGCACCGAAACCTAGCTATCACCTCCACCACAGTAGCACCAAAACCCAACAACCACCACCCCCGTTAGCAATCAACCACCCACCACCATTAGTAACCATCGAAACCCAACCATCACCAACACCATAGTAACACCAAAACTGAGATCAACCAACCCAGAAAACAAAGGAAACCCAGCCATCACAGAAAATCAAGGAAACCCAAACACCACCAACCAACACCAAAGCTCACCCACCCGATCTACTACCACCCCAAATCACCACCAAAAATCCATCGATCTGCTGCAATCGCCACCCAAAATCATGAGCAAGAGAGATAATCGGAGAGTGAGAGAAAGAAAGAAGAGATGAAGAGAGAAGAGAGAGAATCAGAGAGTGAGAGTAGAATGGAAGAGAGGAGAGAAGAGAGAATAGGAGAGTGACCATGAGAGGAAAAGAAAAGAGAGAGAGAGAGAGAGCCTTTTTTTAATTGTTTTTGCAGAATTTGATTTTAATAAAATCAAGTTCTTTGTGACATTTTTTTGGCTTTCACCAGGGCACAAAACATATGGAACTCGATTTTAATGATATCGAGTTTTACGCAGAATTTGATTTTATCAAAATCGAGTTTGAAAATAAGGACATCCCTAAATAGTTTGAAAACAGGGACAAATTGCAACATAGTATATAAATTAGGGGCAAATGCCCATTTTTCACATGTTTTAGTGTTTTCATTTGTTAGGTCATACTTTTTAATTTAAAGCTATTAATAGGGACCCTTTTGACACACATTTCAAAATTTCAAGACTAAACTTAAATATTTGAAAGGCTATGAAATAAATGTTGATGAGCAAATATATAATTAAATCAATCTAGAATTCTTCTAGGACCACTACTTTTTTTCTTTTCCTATTTTGGTCCCCAAAACTAAAAAAATGTTTTTATTTTAGTCCCTACCGTCATCTCACTAACAAAAATTGTATATGTGGCAAATAGACTACACTGCTGACAAGCATAAAGTTTATGTGACCATTAAAATAATATTAAAAAAAATGTATTTGGCATTTAAAAATGCCACATCATCATTCTAATAATAAAAAAGCCACATAAGAAAAAACAATAAAAACAAAATTCTAAACTTGTGATTTTTCTAAAAATAAATTAAATAATTTTTTTCATTTCATTTATTTTATTTTTGGAATAACATATTCTTCATGTTCTTCCCTAGTTAACATTTGTCCCCAAATAACATGTTTGGTTGTGTGGAAATTTTTTTAAAAAAATAAAGTTTTTCTTTTATTTTCTTAGCAACAAAACTCATTAAATCACCAAAACACTAAAACCTAGCAAATCAAACCGAAATGAAAAACTTCATCTATACACGCCAAATCCATATGAAAACCTAGCCAGTTCTTTCAATTTCTCTAAACAAGCCAAACTCATATGAAATTGAGAAGCCAAACCCATATGAAATTGAGAACAAAACCGAAGGAAGATTTGAGACTACAAAATTGTGAAGCGGAGTCTTCGACCACCGCAACCCACCATCTCAACCTCCCTTTTGCAACCACCTACCACACCATTACCATTTGTGATTTGTGACCACCATCGATCTTTGTTTCCGTTTCACAACCACTATTGATCTCAACCTCACCCAATAAATCATCGATCTTGGCCTCTCTTTCTAAACCAAATCAAATTGATCTCAGCGTATCTTTCTCTAACTCAAATCAAACTGATCTCATTTGCTCTCTCTCTAAAACCTAGATCAAACTGATCTTAGCTTCTCTCTCTTTAACCCAGATGAAACAAATCTCAACCTCTCACCCTTTCTCTAATCCAGATCAAACCCAAATCCTATAACCACTTCAACCCCCACTAATCAAAGCATATCCCAAAACCTTCGAGAAATTAATTTGGGTTAGATTGAGAGAAATAGAGAGAGTGAGAGAGATTATTGTGTCTTCGTGTTTGGTTGTTAAGAAAGTACCAAAAAAAAGTTAGAAAACTGACATGAATTGTAGTGTTTTTTTTAAAAAAAAAAAAAAATTTAATTCTATATATTTTTGGGGTTAAAATTGATAAGTTAATTATTATTATTTTAAATTTAAAAGCTTACAATGGATGTTGATGTGACATTTTTTAAATGCCAAATATATTTCTAATATTATTTTAATGGCTATGTTAGTTTTATGCTTGCCAAAGGTGCAGTACATCAGCCATGTATAACAAGGGAATAAAATAAGAACGATTTTTCAATTTTGGAGACCAAAATGAAAATCGGCCTAAAAGGGCTTGTGCAGATCGACGATGGAATTGTGGAGAACGCGCGGCCATGACTAGGCTCATGCAGATCGACGATGGATCTGTGAAGGAAGAAAGAAGGATCTGGAGGAAGAAAGAAGAGATGGAGAGGCAGTGAGGAGAGAGAGCCGGAGAGACGGTGAAAGGAAAATGAAGGAAAGAATAAAAAATAAAAAATGACGTGTGAACATAGAATAAAAAATTATTTTTCATTTTAGTTTTGATAGATGTGCACGATAGCAAAAAGAGAAAAAAGTTTTAGTATAGCTTCATTGCTGCATTATTTTTTTTTGTGTTTTGGTGTAGCTAAAATAGTAATACATTGCTGTGAATGCTCTTAGGACCAAAAAGCTATAAAAATTCATTTTAAAAAAGAAAAAAAAAAGTTAAAAACAGTCGATGAACGAATGATGTAAAGAAGAAATGAAATGCTGTGCAGCAGCAGCAGGCGTTGGGCAGTCCGCCCTCTGAGTCATCCGAATCGTATGAACAAAATCTTATTGTTATTCTTCAGGCCCAAACGCTTTTCTTTCTCATCTTCTTCTCCTTCTTCACGCACTAATATCATATTAAAAAGTCAGTCTGAATCTAAAACCCACATAAACACAATCATAATGGAGGACGAGGTTTCAAAACAGCAGCAGAAGCAGGCAACGAGGAGCATGGAGTTCCTCTCCAGCAAACCTTACGTCCCTCCTCAGTGGGCCTCTCATCTCAATCCTATCCCTTCTCACATTTTCTCTCTTGCCCACGTAAAGTAACCTAACCTAACCAACCAACACAAACAAAACTCTTAACTCTCTTTTATAAGAATTATATTGGATTTCGGAATTGTTTTCAATTTTACCTACTCTTGAGTGGCTCAGCAAAATAGTAGAGAGTTGTCACGACCCAAACCTATACTCTAGATTTTAGAGCATTGCCGGCATGTTAATAACAAGTTAAACTCAATACTAACACGAACCAATTAAAGCTGAAGGTGATTATCAAAATTTCACCTCTCGTCATCCGTTTTCATTCCTTGCATAAAAGCCATAATATACAAAATTCATAAAAACTTAAATCTTCATTACATTCAAACTTGCAAGTTTGAACACTTGGCTGAAACTAAAGGTTTTCGAGTAAATATTACATAATTAAACATTTAGCAAAAACTCTTTTTTACAAACCTAACCTAACCCTAAAGATATACACTGGGGTCCAAAACAAACTTAATAGCATCTTTGTTCATGAGGATCAAGTACATCTTGATACCTCCTATATAACAAAAATCTATATCTTCTAAACAACAAAAGAATTATACAATCTAAACAATTGAGAACCATGGATCTCTTGCCACCTCTAATACTCTCGCTGCTTCCAGAAAAGAACCTATGCACTGAAATATAATAGGGTGAGCTGCGAAGCCCAGTAAGATTTTAAGTTCCATGAGCATTTAATAAGAATGCGTGTAAGTCAAATACTCTATGGATATGCCAGATTTGATAAATAGTCTTCATACTATTTTAATAATAACTTATGA